>NC_032014.1:706889-709057 GCF_001865875.1 Lupinus angustifolius | reverse complement strand
GGATTAGGATTAGGATTAGTATTACGATTAGGATTAGGAATAGGAATAGGATTAGGATTAGGATTAGGATTAGGATTAGGATTAGGATTAGGATTAGGAATAGAATTAGGATTAGGATTAGCATCAGGATTACGATTATGATTAGGATTAGGATTAGCATTAGGATTAGGATTAGGATTAGAATTTGGGTTAGGATTAGCATTAGGATTAGGAATATGATTAGGATGAGGATTAGGATTAGGATTAAGATTAGGATTATGATTAGGATGGGGATGAGAATTTGGGTTAGGATGAGAATTTGGGTTCGGATGAGAATGAGCATTTGTATTAGGATTAGGATTAGGATTAGGATTAGGATTAGGATTAGGATTACAATTAGGATTACGATTAGGAATAGGATTAGGATTAGGATTAAGATTAGGATTAGGATTAGGATTAGGGTTATGACTAGGGTTAGGATTAGGATTAGGATTAGGATTAGGATTACGATTGGGATTAGGATAATGATTGAGATTAGGATCAGGACTAGGAATAGGATTAGGATTAGGATTAGGATCAGGATTATGATATTGATTAGGATTAGGATTAGGATTAGGATTAAGATTAGGATTAGGAATAGGATGGGGATGAAGACGAGGATGAGAATTTGGGTTAGGATGAGGATTAGCATTTGTATTAGGATTAGGATTAGGATTAGGATTAGGATTAGGATTAGGAATAGGATTAGGATTAGGATTAAAAATTAGGATTAGGATTAGGATTAAGATTAGGATTAGGCTTAGGATGGGGATGAGGATGAGGATGAGGGTGAGAATTTGGGTTAGGATGAGGATTAGCATTTGTATTAGGATTAGGATTAGGATCAAGATTACGATTAAGATTATGGTTAGGATTAGGATTACGATTAGGATTAAGATTAAGATTAGGATTAGGATTAGGATTAGGATTTGGATTAGGATTAGCATTAGGATTAGGATTAGGATTAGGATTAGCATTAGGATTAGGATTAGGATTAGGATTAGCATTAGGATTAGGATTAGGATTAGGAATTGGATGGGGACGAGGATGGGGATGGGGATGAGGATAAGGAGATGAGGACTAGGATTAGGATTAGGATTAGGATGGGGATGAGGACGAGGATTAGGATTAGGATTCGTATAAGGATTTAGAATAGGATTAGGATTAGGATTAGGATTTTCGTGGATGAGGATGAGGATGAGGATGTGGATTAGGATTAGGATGAGGATGAGTATGAGGATGAGGATGAGGACGTGGATGAGGATGAGGATGAGCATGTGGATTAGGATTAGGATGGGGATGAGGATGAGGATGAGGATGAGGACTAGGATTAGGATTAGAATTAGAGTTAGGATTAGGATTAGGAATAATATTAGGATTAGTATTATGATTAGGATTAGGATTAGGATTAGGATTAGGATTAGGATTAGGATTAGGATTAGGATGGGATGAGGATGGGGATGGGGATGAGGATAAGGGTGAGGAAGAGGACTAGGATTAGGATTAGGATTAGGATGGGCATGAGGATGGGTATGAGGATGGGGATGAGGATGAGGACTAGGATGGGGATGAGGATGAGGACTAGATTAGGATTAGGATTAGGATTAGCATTAGGATTAGGATTAGGATTAGGATTAGGATTAGGAATTGGATGGGGACAAGGATGGGGATGGGGATGAGGATAAGGATGAGGATGAGGACTAGGATTAGGATTAGGATTAGGATGGGGATGAGGACGAGGATTAGAATTTGGATTCGTATAAGGATTAAGATTAGGATTAGGATTAGGAGTAGGATTTTCATTAGTATTAGGATTAGGATTAGGGTTAGGATTAGGATTAGGAATATGATTAGGATTTGAATTATGATTAAGACAAGGAAGAGAATGAGCCTGAGGATGAGGATGAGGATGAGGATAAGGATTAGGGTTAGGATGAGGATGATGGTGAAGTTGAGGATGTGGATTATGAATAGGATTAGGATTAGGATTAGGAATAGGATTAGGATTAGGATTTAGGTTAGGATTAGGATTAGGAATTTGATTAAGATTAGGATTAGGATTAAGATGAGGAAGAGCTTGAGGATGAGGATGAGGATGAGGATGAGGATTAGGATGAGGATTAGCATTAGGATTAGGATTAGGATTAGGA
>NC_032014.1:706295-706789 GCF_001865875.1 Lupinus angustifolius | reverse complement strand
ATTAGGATAAGGATTAGGATTAGGATTAGGATTAGGATTAGGATTAGGATTAGGATTAGGATTAGGATTAGGATTAGGATTAGGATTAGGATTAGCATTTGGATTAGTATTAAGATGAGGATGAGGATTAGGATTAGGATTAGGATTTGGATTTGGATTAGGATTAGGATGAGGATTTAGATGAGGATTAGGCTTAGGGTTAGGATGAGGATGAGGATGAGAACTAGTATTAGGATTTGGATTAGTATTAGGCTGAGGATGAGGATTAGTATTTGACTTAGGATTAGGACGAGGATGAGGATGAGGATGAGGATGAAGATTAGGATTAGGATTAGGATTAGGATTAGGAATAGGAGTAGGATCAGGATTAGGATTAGGATTAGAATTAAGGTTTGGATGGGGAAGAGGATGAGGATGAGGCTTAGGAGTAGGATTATGATTATGATTAGGACTAGGATTAGGATTAGGATTAGGATAAGGATTAGGATTAGGAT
>NC_032014.1:705034-706195 GCF_001865875.1 Lupinus angustifolius | reverse complement strand
TTAGGATTAGGATTAGGATTAGGATTAGGATTAGGATTAGGATTAGGATTAGGATTAGGATTAGGATTAGGATTAGGATTAGGATTACGATTAGGATTAGGATTAGGATTTGGATTAGGATTAGGATTAGGATTAGCATTACGATTAGGATTAGGACTAGGAATAGTATTAGGATTAGGATTAGAATTTGGATTAGGATTAGGACTAGGATTAGGATTAGGATTAGGATTTGGATTTGGATTAGGATTAGGATTTGGATGAGGATGGGGATGAATATTAGGATTAGGATTAAGATTAGGATTAGGATCAGGATTACAATTATGATTAGGATTAGGATTAAGATTAAGATTAGGATGAAGATTAGCATTTGTAGTAGTTTTAGGATTAGGATTAGGATGAGGATTAGGATTAGGATTAGGATTAGGATTAGGATTAGGATTTGGATTAGGATTAGGATTAGGATTTGGATTAGGATTAGGATTAGGATTAGGATTAGGATAAGGATGAGGATGAGGATTAGGATTAGGATTAGGATTAGGATTAGGATTAGGATTTGGATTTAGACTAGGATGAGGATGAGGATGAAGATTAGGATTAAGATTAGGATTAGGATTAGGAATAGGATTAGGACTAGGATTAGGATCAGTATTACGGATGAAGATTAGAATTAGGATTAGGTTTAGGATTAGGAATACGATTAGGATTTGGATTAGGATTAAGATGAGGATGAGCATGAGGATGAGGATGAGGATGAGGATGAGGATGAGGATGAAGATTAGAATTAGGATTAGGTTTAGGATTAGGAATACGATTAGGATTTGGATTAGGATTAAGATGAGGATGAGCATGAGGATGAGGATGAGGATGAGGACGAGGATAAAGACTAGGATTAGGATTAGGATTAGGATGAGGATGAGGATTAGGATTAGGATTAGGAATAGGATTTGGATAAGGATTAGGATTAGGATTATGATTAGGATTAGGATTAGGATTAGGATTAGGATTAGGATTAGGATAGGGATGAAGATGAGGATGAGGATGAGGATGAGGACTACGATTAGCATTAGGATTACGATTATGATTAGGATTAGGATTAGGAATAATATTAGGATTAGGATTAGGATGAGGATGAGGATGAGGATGAGGATGAGGATGAGGATG
>NC_032014.1:702363-703614 GCF_001865875.1 Lupinus angustifolius | reverse complement strand
GATTAGGATTAGGATTAGCATTTGGATTAGGATTAAGATGAGGATGAGGATTAAGATTAGGATTTGGATTTGGATTAGAATTAGGATGAGGATTCGGATGAGGATTAGGCTTAGGGTTAGGATGAGGATGACGATGAGAACTAGTATTAGGATTTGGATTAGAATTAGGTTGAGGATGAGGATTAGTATTTGAGTTAGGATTAGGACGAGGATGAGGATGAGGATGAGGATGAAGATTAGGATTAGTATTAAGATTCGGATTAGGATTAGGAATAGGAGTAGGATTAGGATTAGGATTAGGATTAGAATTAAGATTTGGATGGGGAAGAGGATGAGGATGAGGCTTAGGGTTAGGATAAGGATGAGGATGAGAACGAGGATGAGGAATGAGGATGAGGATGAGAATGAGGATGAGGATGTGGATGAGCATGAGAATGAGGATGAGGATGAGGAGGAGGATGAGGATGAGGATGAGGGTGAGGATGAGGATGATGATGAGGATGATGATTAGGATTAGCAGTAGGATTAGGATTAGGATTAGGATTCTGATTAGGATTAGGATTAGGATGAGGATTTGGATTTGGATTAGGATTAGGATTAGGATTAGGATTAGGATTAGGATTAGGATTAGGATTAGGATTAGGATTAGGATATAGATTAGGATTAGGATTAGGATTAGGATTAGGATTACGATGGGGATGAGGATGAGGATTATGATGAAGATGAGGATGAGTATGAGGATGATGATTAGGAGTAGGATTAGGATTAGGATTAGCATTGGGATTAGGATTAGGATTAGGACTAGGATGAGGATTATGATTAGGATTAGGATTAGGATTAGGATCAGGATTAGGATTAGGATTAAGATTAGGATTAGGATTAGGATTATGATTAGGATTAGGATTAGGAATAATATTTGGATTAGGATAAGGAGTAGGATTAGGATTAGGATATAGATTAGGATTAGGATTAGGATTAGGATTAGGATTACGATGGGGATGAGGATGAGGATTAGGATGAAGATGAGGATGAGTATGAGGATGATGATTAGAAGTAGGATAAGGATTAGGATTGGGATTAGGATTAGGATTAGGATTAGGATTAGGATTAGGATTAGGATTAGGATTAGGATTAGGATTAGGATTAGGATTGGGATGTGCATGAGGCTGGGGTTGAGGATGAGAAAGAGGATGAGGATGAGGAGGATGATTATGATCAGGATTACGATTATGATTAGGATTAGGATTAGGA
>NC_032014.1:656788-702263 GCF_001865875.1 Lupinus angustifolius | reverse complement strand
ATGTCTCATTGTATAGCACTAGCAGACAGGTAGAAAGCCAGAAATTGTTAAATAGAAGAATGTGGGTGACAAGTGTTTTCCTTTATGTATTATTGTATTGAGCATTAAGTTGTTCATCTTGGACCCTTTTACCTACATGTTCAGAGATAAGGGAGATTAGAATGACAAAGAAAGGTGCAAAATTCTTTTTCTGCACGCAATCCTAGTCCCATTCATTTTAATCATGTCTCTTTCTGTTCTGCATATTAAATAATATACCATGCACATTATCTACTTTCAAACACTCGAAATTGAATAAAAAGACAGTATTTACATGAAATCCTCTTCCGATTGAATAGAAAAGGAAAAAAATATTAGTGGGTCTGATATGTAACATGGCAGAGCAGCAAGCTATAAAAAGATGCCCTATAATAGTAGATGCCAAAAGATGAATGAAATAATAGTTGATGAATGAATGCCAAAAGCTTAATCTTGATAAAATAAACCAAAAGATGAATGAATGGAAAAGTGAACAATGAAGAAGAATGCAATATAATAGTAGATGCCATTTTGGATTAGTAGTTGCTGCTAAAATAAGCAATAACAAGAAGACCCCCAGAATTGTGAAACAAGAGTTAGGAATTTAGTGTAGGTGGGGGCAGATATAGCAAAATATAGCTAGCAACAGCATATAGTGTGTGATTAATAACTTAGAAGGCTCTCTCTTTCACAATGTCTAAGCTCATCTCACTTGGATCAGTTGCTTGCAGTTCGAATTGAATGCCGTCTAGTTCCCTCTTGAATCTATCCTTTGAACTTGCATACACCATCTTCATCCTCACCCTCGAATTTTCAGGTGACCTGCACCGCGAATATGGTACCATTAACACTAATTAAACAACCAATGTCACTCATATCATATGGAAAAATAGTTGTTGTCCCATGAAAGTATGTTCATTCTAATTGATAAAAACTAAAAATAGTTATTTGATATTGAAATGAAGTAGTATTAAATTTTATTCTGTTGAGCAATCAAAATGACAGACACATGAAAAGAGACAATTTGGGGCAAAACAGATTTGATCCACATATATACTCTGTAGTACTGTTTGTGCAAACTTTCTATGCTACAAAAGTGATTTCATATTTCTTTTGGAGATGCATGAAACTAATGAAGGCAGAACAGTATTGATTATGCAAGTATATAGTGGAGAATAGTGGAGTATAAAAATACCATGCAGTGAAGAAGATCTTGCTTTTCTGGCAATTCTCATCAGTAACGAAATCGAAATCATAGACGGCATAACGACATTCATCAGCTGGCAAACTGGCTTGAAAGTCATCATAGCTTTCACTGGAATCACCTACTTTCTCAACCACAATTTGTTGTTGTTCTATTTTGAATACAATGAAACGATGACTTCTCTTTGCCTTAAGCTCTTGGAACTTCAGTTTGCACTCATCTTGCACTGCCATTCCGGACGCTGCATTTGCCTGCATTCTCAGGTACATTCATATTTTTCTCTAATCAAATTCAATATAAATCACTAGACTTTATCATTAAAATCATTGTCATAAATAATTAAGGACATTTTTGTATGGATATGTGACTCTTAGTATTGATAGTTGTAGAAAATAATTTGGTATAATATTTTGATAACAGTTATAAGGGACACACATAACCAAATGGTTGTTGTTCATTCTCTTCCTAGATAGGATCATTTCAGCTCCTAGTACTATCATCAAAGAAACAAGTGTTAAATACAAAAGTACAAAACTATTTAGTAATATTAGCTTCCAATGCAAGAGAGAAAATGATATATATATATAGATATATACCATATTGGCAGCAATGAAGAAGAAGCGTCCAGGGAAATGTGAAAGAGAGAAAGAAAGGGAGAATGAGAAATGGGAGGAACAAACTTAATGGAAAAGTAATGAGAGAAGAAGATAACAAATAAAGATCCTTGTTTTTTGGAGGCATGAAAGGTGGAACTTTTACAAGACTAAGATACCATACAATTCATGGATACCTATGTTGCAATCTATTTTCCTTTCCACTTACCAATAAGCCATAATTAGATATATAATATATGGGATCAATAACAAGCCATTCTGGTTTACTGATTTAAAATAAAGTTTAATAATTATCTCCAAATATATGTTTTTTGCTTTTCAAAAATAAAATTAAAATATATATTTTCGCTTGCTGTTTTTATAATAAAAACATAACATGTATTTTTATTGATGAATTATTAGATATGTGCATAGTGTTTTTTAATTAACAATAACAAACACATATATTACGAAAATAACGCGGAAATATAAAATGATTATTGTGAATCTTCATTGCTTTGCTTGATTAAAAGATTACGAGTCATGTGCTTATATACACAATACAAAGATAACTTGTGATACAAGTAACAACTTAACAAACTCTTAACAAATTAAGTAAGATATTAATCACATGTGTAAAATGTGCAAAATGTGTTATAGTAACTTTAATCTCCAATAACATAACACATTTTTTATTTGGTCCAAGGGGTCATAAACTCATAGGAACCCTTATAAGGAGAGGAGAGGAGATGAAAAATAGTTGGAGCACAAGTCTTGGAATTTAAAATCTTAAAATCTCTCCTAAACTAACATATTAGCATAAAACCGATTCTATTATAATCATTTCTAACAACAATTGATTATACATATGATTAATTATTGAAATAGTCTACCTTTTGCTGATAATCTATATATAAGATCAATAACAACAATCAAGTTTTTATTCATAAGATCAATAGATATCAAAAATATAATTTGCCAATCAAGTATGAACCAAATGTTTTATTTTAGAGAAGTGAATATATTATTTTTATAACAATTTTATTGGTTGACTTTTTAACGATTATTACCCTTAGTCCGTGGAGATAATGTTTAGTAAGATAAGACAAAGCAATAATAGTTCATATACAAGCAGATTCATTTTCACGTGACTGCATGAATTAAACCCATCAAATGTAGTAACATAAAACAACAACAATAATAATAAAAGAAAGGCCATAAACATGTCAGAGCCTTCCCATGTTGGTTATGTAAGGGAAATAAATGCAGGCAATGACATTATAAAGTCATAAAGCCCATGATTATGGGCTATCATGGCCCATGCAGCACCAATTAATTCAGTAAGAATCTAAAAAAATGTCATTGAAAATATAATAAAAAATGAAAATACATCATCCAAGATAAAAGAAGAAAATGAGTTATTAATAAAAGATTGTATATCAAACCATTAGATGAAATGGATATATTAAAGGATCCCCATCCCTTATTATGGTATTTATATTCCTATGAGGCTATGATCCATGTTACTTTTAATATTATGTAATACTATCATCATTTTGATCATAGAGACTTGTATAATTAAGATCAGGGAGATAAGAGAAACTAGAAAAAAGAAGGACTAGTCAGAACTGAAACACAGAAACCTTTTATTTATACCAACACTTAGCATTGGATACAGTGTATCATTGTTTGTGTTCGGTAGCAATATTAATGGCATTGTAGTCACCAAATCTTACACCACCTACAATACATATTATATTTCCCTCTCCTTCCTCCTTCTTAGTACTTACTACTAACTCTTTCTCTCAACTTTCTTGCATGCTGCACTTCCCTCTTCACTAACCTTTTCTGCTTTATGAACCAGCACCACCACTTATTTTTATCTAGGTGCCATTCACTTTCACTGGTATTAGCTATGTCTAAAGGTTGATATAATGTGGTTAATGAGATTCAGGGTCATGTTTTTAAGTTACTATTTTGCTTAGTTAACTTCAACACAAAACTGTGTCTATTTGCCGGGAAAACTGAGTAAATATATAGTTTTGTCTTTTGAAACTTATGTTTCCTATCTTTTTTTCCTCTAATGTTTCACTACTAGCACTAGAAAGCATTTATTTATTTCCATTTATTATTTATCTTGCTGCATGGTGTGTTGTTTAATTAATTACAGTAGTATTTAAATGGTGTTGGGATGAGTCCATTTAGCTGCAAAAGGCTCATCATGTGTGTGTGCCGTGTTTAATGGATCACTAACTTGAAGCTTAAAAAGTGTGACACTCACATGCTCAGTCTTTAGATCCGTGTAAATAAATCATTTTACAAGGTAGTTTTGCACATTACTCTGTGTTCTGTAGAGGACACTGTTCACTCTATTTTGCTTTATTTCTATCATATATTTCATTGGTTTTCGTACTTACCACTCACAAAATCTACCTTCTATTTCTAGTTGATTTCCAGTACCCTATTGCTCATCCAACAGGACAAGCAAAGATCTTCTTAAACCTGTCACTAGTTGCTCTTGAAGGTGAGTGAGTGTTTTATTTGTTTATATTGGATTTGTTTTTGCTGCTCATGACTTTTTTCCCCTATGAAACTGTTAATATTCATTGTGTAATATATATGTACCAACTGTCTAGTTTTAACAGTACTTTTATTTGCTGTAGAGCTAGCAGAAGAAGTTTTTTCAATTTGATTTGGGGAACAAAATGATATAAGAGTGAAGACATTTTTAGTATGTCATTAACCAATAGAAGGTTTAATAATTCTATTTTTTTTGGGTACAAAGGTTTAATGGTTTATCCTACCTACCAATTTGTCAATATAAGCATGTTGGCTGTGCATGCTTTTTCTCAAATTATTTGTTCTCCTGCAACACCTTATTAACGCAAATGCATTTTTCACAACATAAATTTGGTGTTTTTTGTTCTCCTGCTTCTCTACTAAGAAATTAACAAGGCACTTTAACATCCTGTTACAAATTTGTAGTTAATGCCTACATCTTTAGTACCAAGATGAAGATCTAGTAGTCTGGGTTCACAATAGCTGCTTGGCTCTTACTTCATTTAATGGTCTTCAGATTTTTGCATGGTCCTTACTTTTAAAGCAAGTAAAGTAAAGTTGTACAATCTGGAAATCATTTCCTTTTTTTGGTGTTCATATCAAGTTTCATTGTCTTAATCTTAAAAGTTTGGTTGGTATGAAGTTGCAAGGATCTAATATAGTTGAAAATATTATGGAAATATGAATACTATATGCTTGTGGTTGCACAATTCTTTTAGTGGGATGAGAGAAATAGTAGATTTTTGTTCTTTGATGTAATTATGTTGATTGTGAAATTGTTGCATTCTTATGGCTATTTGTTAATCAATATAATAGTTTTGCTTCATTTTATGAATATATATGTCAACCCTGCAGTTTATACCATTTGACACAGTTAAATATGATCATCACATATTTAGATCTTCTATTGAGCAAGTATATGCTAAATATACATAAACGTGCATCTAGTGACTAACACAAGATTTATTTGTATATATTCAATTACTCCTAGTCCTCTCTTCACAGGTATCTACACTTATCTTGCAGTTCCGAGTACATTAGATCTCATTTCGAAGCAGAAAGTTGACAAACACATTTGATCATCATGAACAACTTCAAGTTAGGGGTAGATGTGGTTAGTGCTCACAATCTACTACCTAAAGATGGAGAAGGTTCATCAAGTTCCTTTGTGGAACTTTACTTTGATGGCCAGAAGTACCGTACGACTATTAAAGAAAAGGATCTCAACCCTGTTTGGAATGAGAGCTTCTACTTCAATATATCTGATCCTTCTAATCTTCACTATCTCACTCTTGATGCTTATGTACACTGCCATACCAGAGCTACTAACTCAAGTTCATTTCTTGGCAAGGTTAGCCTCACTGGGACTTCTTTTGTCCCTTACTCTGATGCTGTTGTTCTGCACTACCCATTAGAAAAGCGTGGTATTTTCTCTCGAGTGAGAGGAGAGATTGGCCTTAAAGTTTACATCACTGATGACTCAACCATAAAATCCTCAATTCCAGCCCCTGTTGTTGAGTCCATGCCAACAAATAATCCCAGCTTAGCACACACAGAAGTTAATGCAGCTGGAAATGCAATGGCAAACCCTTTGTCCAATGCAAAGGTTGAGTCGGCAAGACACACATTTCATCATCTCCCTAACCAAAACCAAAACCAGCACCAGCACCAGCAACATTCCACTGGCTTTACAGATACCCACTATGTAACAAAGTACGAAGCTGATCAAATGGTATCTGGTGGACCACAACCTATGAAGCTAGTACACATGCATTCTCTTTCATCAGTGCAGCCGGTTGATTATGCACTTAAAGAAACAAGTCCGTTTCTCGGTGGTGGAAGAGTTGTGGGGGGTCGTATTATTCATAAAGACAAGGCCTCAAGTACATATGATCTTGTGGAAAGGATGTATTTTCTGTATGTCAGGGTTGTTAAGGCTCGTGAACTTCCTGCAATGGATCTTACCGGGAGTCTTGATCCATTTGTTGAGGTGAGAATTGGAAACTACAAAGGTATTACTCGACACTTTGATAAGAATCAGCATCCGGAGTGGAATCAAGTGTTTGCATTTTCAAAGGAGAGGATGCAAGCATCTATACTAGAAGTTAGGATCAAGGACAAGGATCTTGTCAAAGATGACTTTGTAGGCCTTGTGAGGTTTGACATCAATGAAGTTCCTTTGAGAGTACCACCAGATAGTCCTTTAGCGCCAGAGTGGTACCGGCTCGAGGATAAGAAAGGTGAGAAGATTAAAGGTGAGGTGATGCTTGCTGTATGGATTGGTACACAGGCAGATGAGGCTTTTTCTGATGCGTGGCATTCGGATGCAGCTACACCTGTTGACAGCACACCGGCTGCAACCACAGTGATTCGTTCGAAGGTCTATCATGCACCAAGGTTGTGGTATGTGCGTGTTAACATTGTAGAGGCACAAGACTTGATTCCTACGGATAGAAACCGTTTTCCAGATGTGTATGTGAAGGCGCAGATAGGGAACCAAGTGCTGAAAACAAAGACAGTTCCAGCCAGGTCTCTTAGCCCTCTCTGGAACGAGGACCTTTTGTTCGTTGCTGCTGAACCTTTTGAAGACCATCTAGTCCTATCAGTTGAAGATAGGATTGGTGCTGGAAAAGATGAGATCATTGGGAGGGTCATCATACCACTCAACGCTATGGAGAGGCGTGCTGATGACAGAATGATTCATTCTAGATGGTTCAACCTTGAAAAGCCGGTTGCTGTTGATGTTGATCAGTTGAAGAAAGATAAGTTCTCTAGCCGAATTCACCTACGGCTATGTCTTGATGGTGGATATCATGTTCTCGATGAATCAACTCATTACAGCAGCGATCTTCGTCCAACAGCAAAACAGCTATGGAGACCTCCAATTGGGATTCTAGAGCTTGGAGTCCTGAAAGCTGTAGGACTCCACCCTATGAAAACAAGGGAAGGAAGGGGCACTTCTGATACATACTGTGTAGCAAAATATGGTCATAAATGGATCAGAACAAGGACTATTGTTGATAATCTGTGTCCAAAATACAATGAGCAATACACTTGGGAAGTTTTTGATCAGGCCACTGTCCTAACAGTGGGTGTCTTTGACAACAGCCACATTGGAGAAAAGGGTTCAAAAGACTTGAAAATTGGCAAAGTTAGAATTCGTATCTCAACATTGGAAACAGAAAGAATTTACACTCACTCCTATCCGTTGCTTGTTCTTCACCCAACCGGGGTTAAGAAGATGGGGGAACTTCACTTGGCAATAAGATTTTCATGCACTTCATTTGCAAATATGCTTTACCTATACTCAAAACCACTGCTTCCAAAAATGCACTACGTTCGGCCCTTCTCAGTGATGCAGCTTGACATGCTGCGCCACCAAGCGGTGAACATAGTGGCTGCACGACTAGGCCGAGCAGAGCCACCACTTCGCAAGGAAGTGGTGGAATACATGTCTGATGTGGACTCACACCTGTGGAGCATGCGGCGAAGCAAGGCGAATTTCTTTCGTCTGATGACACTCTTCTCAGGCGTATTTGCAGTTGGGAAATGGTTTGGTGATATCTGCATGTGGAGGAATCCTATTACAACAGTGCTGGTTCATGTGTTATTCCTTATGCTAGTGTGCTTCCCTGAACTCATTCTACCTACAGTTTTTCTCTACATGTTTTTGATAGGTGTATGGAACTTCAGGTACAGACCAAGATACCCTCCTCACATGAACACAAGAATATCACAAGCTGATGCAGTGCAACCAGATGAGTTGGATGAGGAGTTTGACACATTCCCTACTAGCCGAAACCCGGACATAGTTCGAATGAGGTATGATCGGTTAAGGAGTGTGGCTGGAAGAATTCAAACAGTGATTGGTGACTTGGCGAGCCAAGGAGAAAGGATTCAAGCGCTGTTAAGTTGGAGAGACCCGCGTGCTACAGCACTATTCATTACATTATGTCTTGTATCTGCTTTGGTTCTTTATGTTACTCCTTTTCAAGCACTTGCAGGCTTGACAGGGTTCTATGTTATGAGGCATCCGAGGTTTCGCCATAGGCTACCCTCTGCACCAATCAATTTCTTCCGTCGCCTCCCTGCCAAAACAGACAGTATGTTATAGAGTTTAGATACTCGGTCGAACAGAGATCTGTTGTCCCAAATTCTGTCTCTTTGTTCCTGCAAGTCAAGTATCAAACTACTTTGTATTTCTATTATGTAACATTATAGTTTGTATTATTTTCTATCAAGCTGAAGCAGAGAAAGACAAATTGTATTTGGATTTCATAACTGCAATTACAAATCACTCCATTATAATTCTCTTTAATGTGAGTGACTGTGCCAATTCTCGAAATCTTAAGCTGGTTAAGTGTGCACTTTGGAAATTCAGACCCAACACAACTGTGGAACCCGACATTTTATTTTTATTCCATTAAAGTGTAGAACCGAAGATGACATATTATAAGAGACTTAAAACATCAATATGGTGCCATGTGGTACAAATTAAGTGGAATAATATATTACTCTAGAAGCTCATAAGTTTTCACCTTGTATGTATATTTTGTAATGTGTGAGAAAGTGAATTGGGGTAGTTGGAGTCGTATATTTGATGTTTAATATTTTCTTTAATAATACATGTTGGGCAAGTATTTTACGATGGGTTGAAACATTTTTCACGTTGTATCCGATAAGTACCCACGGAAGAGTTCATCGGACATGACTCAAATTGCCAATCCTAGGAAGGCCAGCCGTACACTCAACCCGTCGCTCCTTCTCTCCTCACTGCCTTCCACATCTCTTCTTTTGTTTGGCTTTCTTTTTGTTTTCTATTTGCCACACCTAATGTTATATGTTACTTTATTTACCATGCAATTTGTCCTTGTTCTTTTTCTTTTCTTATTTTATTTTTTAGTCAATCCCTTTATATGATATGATATATATTATATTATAGAAGATATATATAAATGTTGTAAAATAATTGCATTTCTTATTCATTTAAATAATAATTAGATATTTGGATAATGTGTTAAGTGTATAGCCTTTCTTATTAAATAGTACAAATAATATCTCTAATGAATAATAAACAATAAAAGTAACATATTCTTTATCTTAAAATCATCAAATCAAATATCATTTTTAATATATGATTAACTAAAACTCATTAACAATTATATATGAATATTTTAGATTATGAGTAAATAGTATTTAACCAAATTAACCACATATCTTTTTTGATAGATTAGATCAAGGACAGAGAAAATGTGATGACACAATTTTTTTTATAATCATCTTTTAAATTGTATACATGAGGAAGTGCACATTGTTTAATGAAAGAAAAACCATTACGTGCCTGCATGATAAGCATTAGGTGTGGAAATGATGTTAAATTTGGCTCTATATATATATATATATATACATATATATATATATACATATATATATATATATACACATATATATATACATATATATATATACATATATATATACATATATATATAAATTTTCAAAATACAATATAACACAATATATATTTGATTGCAAGCATTAAGCTTAAACATAATATATATAGTTTGACTTTAATCCTTATATATGTGTCTTAAATTACGATGAATCAAATATTTATTGTCCATGATCCTAGGTACACGTTTTATGCAATAATCATATTCAAGAAGAATTGAAAATTGTAATTACAGTGCATAAAGTCCAAAATATACATGAACATATTTGATCAAACCATGATTATATATATAACATATATGCACATAATTAGATTGCATAATACCTCAATGTATAATATATATATATTTCTCACATATATAATACATATATACCTTATACATATACTTCAATAAATTGCAAAATTGTAAAGTGTCAAAAGTCAATGTCCAATGATAAGGTGTTAGTGCATATATAATATAATATTACATAACAGTGTCATAAAAGTTAATGCAATGTCCATGCACATATTTGATTATATACTTCAACACATGTTGCAAGGATTGATATTACAAATTATCCATGATTCAAAAAACGGAAGTAGATAAAAGTTATCCTCATTATTCATAAATACACAATTTTCATAAGCAATAGCGGATGCATAAAATCGCCATATTTAAAATTAGGGTTCATAAAAAATTGAGAAAAAACACTTTTAATGAAGAATCATAAAATTCGGAACTTTTGCTGTGATACCACTTGTTGGAAATTCCTGATGATTGGTGAACTACCAATCCTAAAATCTTCAATCTCATGATTCTCACACATAATATAAAACAACGATATAAAGTCATACATGGATCCATGTAATATGATCTATACTTTTAGTATGTCTTTGGAGTGAAATTTTGGTATGATGACCTTCATCAATCAAATCTTGAATTCCTTTTGGGACCTTCATTTTCTCTCTGATGGGGAGAGGTGTAGACTATTTGTGATTCGATCTCTTGGGGACCATAAATATTCCTTATGCATTAACTTATAGGGTTCTCATTATCCTCGATAGGTCAATCGTTTGGGTATCCACTCATTAAGCTCATATCCGTTATCAGTTTCAGAAGTTTTATAGGTCATTAATGTTAAATAACTTATTTTGCAACCCGAAAATAAATAGCCAATATAATTGTATTAAATATATCATCTCCACCTTAATTAGAAATTATGAATTTATAACATTATAAAAGTACAAAATTAATACTATGTCTTGATACTAATAAAGTAAAATGCATGAGATGATAACAAATACAAGTTTATGTCTAGAAAATATATTAATTGTTGTGTTATGTAAGTTCAAAATTATACAAGTAAGATGATCAAACTTAAAGAAGCCTTAAGCACATACAAGAACTCAAAGTTAATTAAAACTTCATGCATTAATATAGATGAATCAATGTGCATACATCAAGCTTGTGTTATATTCAATCCCAACAAGGGTTTTAGCTACTCATGTTCATAAGGTGCAAGTAAGATATGAATAAAACATAACTAATTGGGTGGTAGAACCACACACAAATGAACATAGATTAGCTCCTCTAATACTAACAAATCGATCACATGACTCAAATGAGCGAAACTACCCTAGAAAATTAGAAAAGAAGTATTATAAATCAATATTACGAAGTGTGCCCTTTTGGCTCGGGCTAGATGTCTTTAAATATTATTCAGATGTTGGCTTCGGTGCTTAGTGCACAAGCGCGAGCTTCCAGCTGGCTAGGCCCTACCTTTCGACACACCAGCGTGCGCTCGACATAACTTCTTGTGTTGAGCGCACCATCCACTATGCTCTGTGCAATTGAAAGTGCAAAGCGTATGGATTATAGAGACTAAACTTTGAATTCCTTTAATTTAGGTACTCAATGTAGATGTTGCGTTGAGCGTGGTTCTTCCTTCGCTGGGAGGGACTCTAGCGCTGAGCGTGAAGTTCAGATGTTGTGTAATTCGCTTAGTGTGATCCTTGCACTGAGTATGACCGAGTTTTGTCCGAAAACTTGGCTTTTTTCAATCATTCCTTCAGATTAAGCCCACATAACACTCTAGATATGATACGTGGCCATTTAAACAAGTTTTAGTCATATACAAATATAATTTCATCTATTTGAGTTGATTAAGTAATTAAAGTATTATAAAAAAATTATTAATTATATGGTTAATTTGGCACTTAACATGTTTCTTGTAAACTACTGAGATTTCAACTCTAATTGTTTTTTAGTGGAGGCCATATGTGACAAGGTTATTATTTGAAGAAAATGATAGACATAGATTGCACATCTAGGATCAATGATAAGCAGCTGAGATTGCTTTGTGATTTCTGCAAACGACTGATGTTACATCTTGTCATCCCAATCAGTGGTATTAGCAAGGGACCAGTTTTTATTCAAATTATTTGGTTCTTCCCCAAACATATTCATAAAACTGAAAAAATCTCTCTTTTATCATTCTCTATTTCTTATCTAATCAAAATTCCATATGCAAAATTACCCTCAACTTTTTTGAACAAATCCATTTCGTCATTTGTGTGGTAAGTTTTTGAGATACTGTGTGCTTTTATTGTTTGCAGATGCATCTTTCTATGATGGTGGTGGGGGTTACCGCGAAGGTTATGGTGGCGCAATGAGTACTATTTGTGTTTAATCCATGCAGGTGGCCATCCCTGGAGAAGGGTTGGTTCATATCGAAATGTTCTTTTTTGGCATCACCGGAAATGATGAAACTTTAGTAGCATGCACTTTGTAGGCCTTGTGAGGTTTGACATCAATGAAGTTCCTTTGAGAGTACCACCAGATAGTCCTTTAGCGCCAGAGTGGTACCGGCTCGAGGATAAGAAAGGTGAGAAGATTAAAGGTGAGGTGATGCTTGCTGTATGGATTGGTACACAGGCAGATGAGGCTTTTTCTGATGCGTGGCATTCGGATGCAGCTACACCTGTTGACAGCACACCGGCTGCAACCACAGTGATTCGTTCGAAGGTCTATCATGCACCAAGGTTGTGGTATGTGCGTGTTAACATTGTAGAGGCACAAGACTTGATTCCTACGGATAGAAACCGTTTTCCAGATGTGTATGTGAAGGCGCAGATAGGGAACCAAGTGCTGAAAACAAAGACAGTTCCAGCCAGGTCTCTTAGCCCTCTCTGGAACGAGGACCTTTTGTTCGTTGCTGCTGAACCTTTTGAAGACCATCTAGTCCTATCAGTTGAAGATAGGATTGGTGCTGGAAAAGATGAGATCATTGGGAGGGTCATCATACCACTCAACGCTATGGAGAGGCGTGCTGATGACAGAATGATTCATTCTAGATGGTTCAACCTTGAAAAGCCGGTTGCTGTTGATGTTGATCAGTTGAAGAAAGATAAGTTCTCTAGCCGAATTCACCTACGGCTATGTCTTGATGGTGGATATCATGTTCTCGATGAATCAACTCATTACAGCAGCGATCTTCGTCCAACAGCAAAACAGCTATGGAGACCTCCAATTGGGATTCTAGAGCTTGGAGTCCTGAAAGCTGTAGGACTCCACCCTATGAAAACAAGGGAAGGAAGGGGCACTTCTGATACATACTGTGTAGCAAAATATGGTCATAAATGGATCAGAACAAGGACTATTGTTGATAATCTGTGTCCAAAATACAATGAGCAATACACTTGGGAAGTTTTTGATCAGGCCACTGTCCTAACAGTGGGTGTCTTTGACAACAGCCACATTGGAGAAAAGGGTTCAAAAGACTTGAAAATTGGCAAAGTTAGAATTCGTATCTCAACATTGGAAACAGAAAGAATTTACACTCACTCCTATCCGTTGCTTGTTCTTCACCCAACCGGGGTTAAGAAGATGGGGGAACTTCACTTGGCAATAAGATTTTCATGCACTTCATTTGCAAATATGCTTTACCTATACTCAAAACCACTGCTTCCAAAAATGCACTACGTTCGGCCCTTCTCAGTGATGCAGCTTGACATGCTGCGCCACCAAGCGGTGAACATAGTGGCTGCACGACTAGGCCGAGCAGAGCCACCACTTCGCAAGGAAGTGGTGGAATACATGTCTGATGTGGACTCACACCTGTGGAGCATGCGGCGAAGCAAGGCGAATTTCTTTCGTCTGATGACACTCTTCTCAGGCGTATTTGCAGTTGGGAAATGGTTTGGTGATATCTGCATGTGGAGGAATCCTATTACAACAGTGCTGGTTCATGTGTTATTCCTTATGCTAGTGTGCTTCCCTGAACTCATTCTACCTACAGTTTTTCTCTACATGTTTTTGATAGGTGTATGGAACTTCAGGTACAGACCAAGATACCCTCCTCACATGAACACAAGAATATCACAAGCTGATGCAGTGCAACCAGATGAGTTGGATGAGGAGTTTGACACATTCCCTACTAGCCGAAACCCGGACATAGTTCGAATGAGGTATGATCGGTTAAGGAGTGTGGCTGGAAGAATTCAAACAGTGATTGGTGACTTGGCGAGCCAAGGAGAAAGGATTCAAGCGCTGTTAAGTTGGAGAGACCCGCGTGCTACAGCACTATTCATTACATTATGTCTTGTATCTGCTTTGGTTCTTTATGTTACTCCTTTTCAAGCACTTGCAGGCTTGACAGGGTTCTATGTTATGAGGCATCCGAGGTTTCGCCATAGGCTACCCTCTGCACCAATCAATTTCTTCCGTCGCCTCCCTGCCAAAACAGACAGTATGTTATAGAGTTTAGATACTCGGTCGAACAGAGATCTGTTGTCCCAAATTCTGTCTCTTTGTTCCTGCAAGTCAAGTATCAAACTACTTTGTATTTCTATTATGTAACATTATAGTTTGTATTATTTTCTATCAAGCTGAAGCAGAGAAAGACAAATTGTATTTGGATTTCATAACTGCAATTACAAATCACTCCATTATAATTCTCTTTAATGTGAGTGACTGTGCCAATTCTCGAAATCTTAAGCTGGTTAAGTGTGCACTTTGGAAATTCAGACCCAACACAACTGTGGAACCCGACATTTTATTTTTATTCCATTAAAGTGTAGAACCGAAGATGACATATTATAAGAGACTTAAAACATCAATATGGTGCCATGTGGTACAAATTAAGTGGAATAATATATTACTCTAGAAGCTCATAAGTTTTCACCTTGTATGTATATTTTGTAATGTGTGAGAAAGTGAATTGGGGTAGTTGGAGTCGTATATTTGATGTTTAATATTTTCTTTAATAATACATGTTGGGCAAGTATTTTACGATGGGTTGAAACATTTTTCACGTTGTATCCGATAAGTACCCACGGAAGAGTTCATCGGACATGACTCAAATTGCCAATCCTAGGAAGGCCAGCCGTACACTCAACCCGTCGCTCCTTCTCTCCTCACTGCCTTCCACATCTCTTCTTTTGTTTGGCTTTCTTTTTGTTTTCTATTTGCCACACCTAATGTTATATGTTACTTTATTTACCATGCAATTTGTCCTTGTTCTTTTTCTTTTCTTATTTTATTTTTTAGTCAATCCCTTTATATGATATGATATATATTATATTATAGAAGATATATATAAATGTTGTAAAATAATTGCATTTCTTATTCATTTAAATAATAATTAGATATTTGGATAATGTGTTAAGTGTATAGCCTTTCTTATTAAATAGTACAAATAATATCTCTAATGAATAATAAACAATAAAAGTAACATATTCTTTATCTTAAAATCATCAAATCAAATATCATTTTTAATATATGATTAACTAAAACTCATTAACAATTATATATGAATATTTTAGATTATGAGTAAATAGTATTTAACCAAATTAACCACATATCTTTTTTGATAGATTAGATCAAGGACAGAGAAAATGTGATGACACAATTTTTTTTATAATCATCTTTTAAATTGTATACATGAGGAAGTGCACATTGTTTAATGAAAGAAAAACCATTACGTGCCTGCATGATAAGCATTAGGTGTGGAAATGATGTTAAATTTGGCTCTATATATATATATATATATACATATATATATATATACATATATATATATATATACACATATATATATACATATATATATATACATATATATATACATATATATATAAATTTTCAAAATACAATATAACACAATTATATATATATACATATATATAAGAGCAAAAACCGTGACTACAGGGTCTCCTCCAAAAAATGGCTGTGTCCATATCCACAAAAGGATAAAAAAAACTAGAAGCTAAACATTCTTATTGTTACTTTACCTTCTTATTTCTATCACACTCTTCATTGTAATCCTTATTTACATTTGGTCTTCCTTCTCCAACGTTATAACTGGAAGCATCATTCATGTTTGCTTTCCTTCTAGGAAGCTCAATAGCCTCTATTGTCTTTCTTCAGAAACTCACCCCTCATTTGAAATCCCAACTTCCATATCCAATAATAGTTCTATAACTCTTCAAACTGAGGCTAATGCAACTCACCATGCAAACTTTCCAACTCCAAGTACCCCTTATATGGTTACTAGCAGAGATGTTAATTACAATTATGAGAGGGATGAGGAGGTTCCCTATGCCGTTAAGGTCATTGAGGAACAGTTGCAGGTCCATCGGTCGTGGATATCGAACAAAAACTATGCATCTTGTGATGGTAGAGGAATCTATGTGTATGATTTGCCATCCATGTTTAACAAGGACTTGGTAGGTCAATGCCGCGACATGATTCCATGGCAAGATTTCTGCAGATATTTAAGTAATGAAGGGTTAGGTGATCCAATAGCTAAGCTTGGTAAAGGGTGGTATCAGACTCATCAGTACTCACTTGAACTCATATTTCATTCTAGGGTTTTGAAGCATCCATGCAGGGTTTATAATGAAAATGAAGCAAAGCTTTTCTATGTTCCAGCCTATGCAGGTTTAGATATCTTGAGATGGCATTTCAAGAATGTGTCAAATGATGTTAAGGACAGTTTGTCTTTGGAGTTAGTAAAGTGGCTTGAGAGACAAGACTCATCGAAAGAACCTTGTCAGTTTCGCAGGAGCGGCGCGACCTGAAGCAAAGGACAATATTGATAAACCAATGCAGTTCAAATGATAGCAATGGTAAGTGCCAATTTCTGGATTGTAGTTCTGGCAAGTGTGATAGGCCTGAGTCAATTATAAAAGTTTTTGCTGAGTCTGAGTTCTGCATGCAGCCCCCAGGAGATAGTCCTACAAGAAAATCTGTTTTTGATTCCCTTATATCAGGTTGCATATCAGTACTTTTTGATCCTTTCACAGCTTATTACCATTATCCTTGGCATTTACCTCAGGATCATGACAAGTACTCAGTGTTTATAGACAAAAAAGAGGTGCAACAAATGAATGTGAATGTGGTTGAGAAGCTAAACAATATTTCTTCAATATTTCTTATGGATTAGTGTATAGGGATCATAATGCTGAGCTGGAGAAGTTTCAGGATGCATTTCATATTACAATCAATAATTTGCTTCAGAGGGTTAGCAGATCACAAAAATAGACAAGGATTGAGTGTGTTCTCTTTCATAGTTATTTCACTAACAATATCTTTAATCTTTCATCAATGATAGGTAGGGTAAATATTAAAAACGTAGAAGCCAAAAATGAAAATAACATATTTGGATATCAAACATGTACATATATTGGAAATGTTTGTTTCTTTATATTACTCCACAGACATAAGAAAATTCACTTTTTATGTTATTCCATGGCATCTTCATGCTTATAATTCGATTTATTGACGTAAGATGCTTTCACACATGTATAGTGGAAGTTTCAACCATTTTTAAGCTGATTGTCATTTCATTTTGTGTTTTTGTTTGCATGCCCTCTCAGGAATTGAAATTTTCTTCAGACCCTCAAGTAGTGTAAATAAGGAATGTGGGAGAAAATATATATTTATAAATTTTAAAATTATTTTATTCAAAAAATAGTTAAACATATGAAGTATGAACTCCTACTTGGTGGTATATTTCTTATTCTCTCCTTTTTCAATTTCTTTATCTAATTAACTATTACACAGAAAAAACTTAGCTTAGTTGAATTAATTTATAGCATATTCAGGCCTTAAATCACAACCTTACATAGTTTCATTGGTGTAGTTTTGAATCTAATGATATCAGGATTTTTTCCATGCCTCGTCCAAAAGATATTAATCTAGAATATTAGTTTAGAAGATATCCTTGATGCAAAAGGGAAAGTCAAAAGGAATGCAAATGAGTCAAGATTGTTACTTCACCCTGAAATGATCCCATCTTGTTACAGCATATGCTAGTGCCAAAATGTCAGCCACCAACATATGCAGTTAATTTACAACAACATATATACAAAACTACAGTGTCTTCTCTTCACCCACGAGTCAAGTCGATGCCAGTGTGTGGCTGTGGCTGCGGCTGTGGTTGTTCCCTTTTCACATCTGCATCTGTATCTGCTGGCCACTTGCCCGTTGCTGAAGCACTGTAGTTTTGAGTAACTGGAGCATTCACTGCCGGAGAAGAACCTAACTTATCACTACTCTGAGGCTCTGAACTTACAATCGCCGCTTCCTTTGTTTTTGGCTTTGAGCTGCCATATATAAAACTGCACACTACCACCTGCACCAAACAAAGACCAGTTTTTTCCATTTGGTTTGAATCTAAAACACCCTATGATGATGCACAGGAATCCAAAAAAGCATTATTGAACACCCCCGTCTCTGCTGTATCCACCCGTTCAAAACACCTTAATGGGCAAGCCATTGGACTAGACTTCCGACTTGTGCGGTCTTGAGAGGGTATAGTCTTACCCTTGCAAGCAGAGAATATGTCAGGATTTCAATACATGACCCTCCAGGTCACAAGGTAAGTAACCATTGCACAAGACTTACCTTTGAGTTGTTTAACTTAGAGGTCATTTGCATAAGCTTTATCACATAAAAATGATTACTGATTCAAAATAAAAAAATTGTTTCCGAAACTTGAATATCTGTTTGGTTGGGTTTTTACAAAAAAGATCAACCAAGTTAAGCACTTCTTAGAATCAAGAATTTTCAGCTTCTCAAAAAGTATTTTTGAAGAATCACCTTTTTATGCCTAAACAATCGGGTCTTATTGTTCTAGCATGAGATCATGAATGAGCATGCTGAGAAGAATAATAAAGACCTGTAGTCCAAGGCACCGTAGATTTTATGGCAATTAAGAATATACCTGCACTGGGCTTGCAGCAATAAGACTAGCAATACCGCCGCCAATAATATGACCATCAGGACTAGAAAGAGAAGCACTCATGCCACCTGTTCTATTTCGAGGTCCACCATCTTCAGCAACCAAGTAAGATCCAGACAAGCATAATATTTGAAATTTCCCCTGCAAAAAAATAAAAATAAAATGAAGTTACTAATGCATCATAAGAATCAACCTTAATCACTTTAAGCAGCACACTAAAGCCACTGAAACAGCTGGATTTTTACACACTACAATACCACAACTGATGTAATGAGTGGCATTAACTTTCTCTTTTCTATAACAGTGAACAATAACCAAATCAATTACTAAAGTGGAACCATCAAAGGGAGAGGGAACGAAAGAATGATACTTAATGTTAAAATTGCTAATGATAATGGTATGTAATGTTTAGCTCCTTAACCTCATAAGTAACACTGCCAGCAGTAGAAGCAGGCTGATGCATAGTGACTGAAGAAATTGTCCCAGTGCCTGATAAGATGCATAGAGCCCTTGGTCTCTGCTGTGCAAATAACAATAACTTTGCTACGATGTCCTGAAACAAGGAAACCTTTAATTAAGGAACTTATAAATTAATATGGTAATCAATCTCGAATTGCAGCAGCGAGATATCAAATCAACTTCTACATTGATGATAATTAATAGCTATCAATCATGGATTGGAACATGGTGCAAGCTAATCTAAAACACCTTAGCAGGGTAGCAGATAACAGGGATGTCTTAAATTTGAGTATTTGACAATATATAATAGCAATAATTTTTAATACCCGGACATATAAAAACTCAACACAAAAATACTCCAAATTTAAGACATTCATCTTCAGAACTCAATAATCGTAAGGGTTTTTAAATACAAATAAATTACCATAAACAAATGAGCAACAAAAAGTAATTAAAATTCTATGGCCAAAAAAAGTTCTCATCTATATTAGTTGACATGTTAAAGTCACAATGTTGGCATAAAATATGAAGAGAATAAACTTCATGTAGCAAATATGAAAATGTTGCGTTGGATGAGTGAACACACTAGACAAGATAAGATTAGAAACAAATGCATTGGGAAGAAGGTTGGACAAGCTCCTATTGTAGAATCATGCCTTAGGTGGTTTGGATATGTATGAAGGAGACCGTTAGAAACCCAAGTAATGAGACTAGATCAAATGGAAGTTAATCCAATTTCTAGAGGAAGGGGAAGGCTAAGAAAAACTATAGGCGTAAATGTAATGATAAGGAAAGGTTTAGAGATCAATGTTTTATTAAAGAACAAGATTTATGATACAATATTATTTTGTTGTTTGATCTATGTAGCTGACCCTACCTAGTGGGGTTAAGGTTCAGTTATTTACTAAAAGGAAAGGACAGTGACATCCTTTAGTCTCTAAAACATTTTTTTATCCAGATTCGGTAACAAAAAGAAAGGGGTACGCTTCTTCCATCAAAACAAAGCAAACAACCATGGCTAGGATTTGGCCAGAAAAGGGAGAGATCAACAGGAAAAAAAATTGTTTGTCATGATTTGGCCAGAAAAAGGGAGCAAACTGGGGATTTTACCTGCACATCAAATAGCAGCTGCAGATGAATCCTTCACAAAAACATTAGACAACGGCATGATAAGGCCACTATCACACATGACTGATAACTATGTTTACACCCTCAACATCTTTATATTCAGGATCAAAAAATGGAGGATGAGAGAATTAAACAAATAGGACCATCAAAACATGTCTCTTAGGAAAAGGAAGAATGTAAGTACCTCCCCAACTCCAATGGTGATAACATGAGGCGAAAAAGCTTGTCCTGCAGAATTGTTCATCCATTCTCCTAGAAAGAGATAAACAAAAATGTTAAAGTTCACACACTTAAAAGCAAAATAGATTTAAAATAGCACTCAAGCTAACCTAAAAAATTTATTGCACCACAAACTGGAAGGAAAATGTGAAACTCTGTCTAACTTTGCAAGGTTTCTAAACCAGTGTTTTTTTTGTGTGTGTGAATATAGACCTGGACTCATGGTGGCCCAGCCATATGACCACTCAAGCAGTGGCTTTAAGGCCCCAAAATATCTTGAAAATATCAAGACTATTTGTTATAATGTGATATTTTCAAGATTATTTGACTATTTAGTTTGATACAACAAGATAGTTTCAAGTCTAGTTATTTAGGTTAAACAATAATTTATGTAATCAAGACCTTCTCATTTAATAAAAAAAGCATTTGTGAAAAAACCCAAAAATAAACTTCAAGTAGAAAAGCCTAATTTTAAAATTTGATTTAGGTCTCAATATACAATGGGTCATCCCTGCCTGGACTACCAAGTAATTAAGTATTACAGACTGTGCAAAAGGTCACATAAAAAATAATCGATGTAGAAACTTGTTCCGGTATAGTTGCCTCAGTTTAACCACTCCTATACAAGTCTAGGAGATCCATCTATCACAGATACGTTCATTTTTTGTAATTCCTGAAGCAGAGGTATGACTAGCAGAAAACATATCAAGAGAAACCTAGTTACAGAATGCTAAAAAATCTCAAGCATTTAGAAATGCAAAAAATTTAGTATGAAATGAAAGCACACACCCACCAATAGATTATAATCAATAATGCTAACAATTAGAAAATTAATGCATGAATATTTGCCGAATGCTTTTGATCAGAGCTTTATTATCCGCACCTTAACTTTTCCACACCTGATTTCTTATTTTTCATTCTTTATATTAACACCACTTGGATTCATACTGCATTAGCATTCAATATTCATGTGGAAAATGTTCATACAAAATAGCAATGCTCAGTCATAAATGACAACAAAATGAAAGTTTAAAAGTCGCATGACAAATAAGAAATTCAAAAGATTATCTACTTCTTTATTACTCAAATAACTATATAATATATGTATAGCAAATTTGGCTCCTCCAAAGTGAACAGTTAAGTCGAAGCAAGGATTTATATAGTTAGTCAAAAGAAAATCAAGAAACTGGATTTAAAAACTTTGTTATGTTTGCCTATGTTTATTATCATGATCTCAACAGTTAATTTTCTCAACAACACAATTATAACTCCTAAATTTCCTCTTCACTCTAGTGGAGCCAAATCCATAAATAATAGATGCACACATTAAAGTAATCAACAACAAATGATAATTTTGAAAGAGAGATATATACCAAGAGAAGCTAACTGTTGCTTCCTTCCACTTCCTCGGGGGCGCCCTCGAGGCCGTTTCTCGGAAGGTGTGGTTGTTGAACCAGGGGTTGAATTAGCAGTGGCAGACATGGGAGAGAGTCTCAAAGAAACTGGACCATCAGAAGGACCATATTTTCTTGGCCTCCCTCTTTTCTTCTTAACACTCTCCCCTGAGGAAGAAGGTACCATTCCAGGAAGGGTAACAATACTAATGCCATGACCAAAATTGTCATGCTCAGAATGCTCTACTGAAAATGCAGAACCAGAAGAACCATCTCTCACATTCAACAAACTTCTGAAACCAGAAACTGGTTGGAACCCTCTGGTCTGTGTTCCAGAACCAGAACCACCAACCCCTCCTTCTCTATGTGCGGAATATGAACCAGAATTACCTGAGAATGCCATAGCTTCTCTGACATCCATGCATTTACTGAGAAAATATTGATTTGTGCTAAATATACCAACTTTATGTTGGAGTTCAAAAGATTAGATTTTTAAACCAAAAAGCAAAAAGAAATGGGATCTAAAGTGCAGTAGCTCAATCTATTCAAGAAATGGCTTTTCTTTACTGGAGAAATCTAAGAACCCTGCAAGAGATGAGATTAAAAATACCCAATTAGAAAAAGGGGAAAAGAAAGTGTTTTTAGAGATGAAATAGAATCACCAATGAGAAACATGAGAAGGGTTAGGAGAATGCAGAAAAGTAAAACTACCTAAATGGTGGTTCCGCAGTAATGTGTGTAACAGATTAAGAAAACAAAACCCTAGATTTAGAATTCTAGGGCTTTGACACAAGAATGAAGTGTAGTGGAAATGAGAAAGAGAAAAAGAAAGAAAAGACAAAGGAAGTAGCGGGAGTTCATTTGAGACTTCACAAAATATATAAATAAGTAATAAACTATAACAACACATTTTTTATATGTTTTTTTAACACTTGTTTGTTGGATTTTAGTATCTTTTATTTAAATATATTATTATTTTTTAGTAAAATATATTAAATTTTATTATTTAATTAGTATTTATTCAAATATTATTTTCTGAATTACATTCCTTCCTCCTTTTTAGAACAACCATACAATACTCTTTTTAAAATGTAATTTAAAAATAAAAAAAAGCATCACATTTAATAAAAAAACTATATGAAATACTATTAGTAGAAAGATAATTTTTTACTTCTTTTTGTTTTCAATAATAAAGTTCTTATTTCATTATATATAAAAGGATAAAAATCTATTATTTTCCACTTTATCTTTACTAGCGTGTTGACATGCACTGTCGTGTCTATCAATTCGCTTTTCTATCGTTTGTAATGTATAGTTTGTATTTTATAAATTCAAATATAATTTTTTGCGCTAAATTTCAGTTGAATTTATTCAATTGGTCTAATATTCAATTTTTTAAATACACTTTTAAAATAAGAATAAAATAAGAAAATAATATTATATGGTTTTTTTGGTAAAAATAAAAAGATATTGAGGACAAAATAGGAAAACACAAATTACATCATGATGAGTGATTATTTTGTGTTTTCCCTTTATTAATAGTATAGATATAGATTAATAATATAGATAGTCATGAAATATGTTTTTATCCTCATTAATGTTTATTATTTTGAATTTCATTTATTTTTTGTGGCAGAAAAGATTCATATAGAGAGAGACTTAAATAAAAATTTATATTTTTAGAAGGACTAAAAATAAAATCCTCAAGTTATTTTTATTTAAAAAACTCATTTAAAAGAACAAAAAAGTTTATTCCTTCACTTTCCTCATCTTCTTGTGATATAAAGTAGTTTTTTAGAACAAGTGTGAATGATGGATGCAAATCTTAGTAGAGGTTCATGCCCTAGAGTGGTGGAGACATTTTGTCCCTAACTTATCTTGGTTGAGCATGTAGAAGAATCATAAGTTATGAATAATAGAGATAAAAGTGATGATAACTTATAAATTTATAGTTTTAATAGCAATAGGAGATTTAGAAAATTGGGCAGTTTTCAATCAACTTTTTTTAGGAAATATAAATTATGTGAAGCACCAAAATCAAAATAGAAAAAAAAAAGAGTAAAAGAATAATCTCAAACAAATTGTAATTTGTAGGAAGAAATTTCAAAATCATTGAAATTTATAATGACCAAAATAACATTTTAGAAGAAGAGAGTACTTTAGTTCAACAAAAAAACAAACTTTTGAGTTAAGGTGAGTGAGCTGTATCTGTATGTTTTGACCGGTCAATTCAGAAACTAAATATTTTTTATTCACAATCTTATTGTGCATAAAAGATCATTATGGGCTGTATTATTCTTCCTAATTCATTATATTTGTAACTTAGATTATAATTATAATTATAATTATAATTATAATTACATGGATTGTGGTGATCGTATTAGATATACAAACTTTGTTGCTGCATATAAAATTATTTTAATTTCATACACATAATGCAACAAATTTAATTAAATTATTAAAACTTATTATAATTTTAGTTTATGATTTTGTATAAATTCTATTAATTATTTATGATTTCAAATGTTTCCGGATACTTGCCAAATTGAAATTTAAGAAATTCAATTGTAGTATGTTTTCTACTTTAATAATATACAAAATATCTCTTAATATCCTGATGCCACATATGTACTAATTTAAAAGAAAAAATATTTCTAAAAACTAATAAAATATAACATATCATAATGCTAATGAGAGAATAAATATCATGATTTTAATCACTTTCCTTGCCTTGAATAATATATTTTATTCTCTTAATAAAAGATTTACTTTTTAAAGTAAGTGAATTTTTCTCGTGTATGAGTTTGTTCAACCTGATAAAAAGATATGTATGGGACATTCATGAAATTGGCCTTTCTATTTGATTATGAGTCAAGGAAAGCTAGAAAGGACAGGAACAACGGGTTGAAGGATCTGTTTGAAACTTTCATGTTGTAATGCTCTAATAATTAGTGTTGACTATCCTCATTTTTGTTCCTTTTATTCAGGAAGGCAATGCTAGGCTTTCATGCTCTGGGTCTTATGAAAAACAGTGGAAATGGGAAAGTTTATAGTACAAATCAAGAATTTTGCATATTTAATGTGCACTTACAAGTTCCAACCAAATACATTAACTTAACAAAACTCATAACAATTGGCCCAAAAGAAAAATAAACAATTTGAAAAGTAGAACATAATTGCATAGACAAGACAACATTTGCACACTTCATTATTCTCCTCATATATGTCATGCAGATTCTTCTTCTTCTTCATCAAACTCATCCTCTTCCACAGTTGTTGCATCTTGATATTGTTGGTACTCAGCCACCAAATCATTCATATTACTCTCAGCCTCAGTGAATTCCATCTCATCCATGCCCTCTCCAGTGTACCAGTGTAAGAAAGCCTTTCTCTTGAACATGACCGTGAATTGCTCCGAAACACGCCTAAACATCTCTTGGATGGATGTAGAATTCCCTATGAATGTGGATGACATGGATAAACCAGTTGGTGGGATATCACAAACACTTGATTTTACATTGTTTGGTATCCATTCAACAAAGTAAGACGAATTCTTGTTCTGCACGTTTATCATCTGTTCATCCACTTCCTTCGTGCTCATTTTGCCGCGGAACATGGCCGAGGCTGTCAAGTACCTGCCATGTCTTGGATCTGCAGCACACATCATGTTTTTGGAATCCCACATTTGTTGTGTAAGCTCAGGAATAGTGAGAGCTCTGTATTGTTGCGATCCACGCGATGTTAAAGGAGCAAAACCCACCATGAAGAAGTGTAGGCGTGGGAAAGGGATAAGATTCACTGCGAGCTTTCGGAGATCGGCGTTAAGTTGGCCAGGAAAGCGAAGACAGCATGTTACTCCACTCATTGTTGTTGAGATCAAATGGTTGAGATCACCAACTGTGCATCACACAAACACATATTGTTCACTTTCATGTATTACATGACATGGTTTTAAACTCGGTTACAGTCACGGTTGCGATTATATTACTTTAACCGCGCAATTGCGTCCACAATGCAGTTCCAAAGACTACCAAAATCGGAATATGGCAAATCATAGTGGCAGATTGCAATTTAAATACCTTAGCATAATTCTCATTCATGATTCATTTTATATAAGGGTGAGGAGGATGAGACTTACAACTTGGATTTGTGAGCTTGAGTGTTCTGAAACAGATATCATAAAGTGCCTCATTGTCAAGTACCATGCACTCATCTGCATTCTCAACTAGTTGATGAACAGAGAGGGTAGCATTATAGGGTTCAACCACAGTGTCAGATACCTTAGGGGATGGGAATACTGAGAAAGTTAACATCATCCTATCAGGATACTCCTCTCTGATCTTCGAGATCAACAGCGTCCCCATTCCCGATCCAGTTCCACCTCCCAGTGAATGACACACTTGAAACCCTGCAACCCAATTCATTATTATCATCATACATAAAAGTACCATGCACAAATTCACAGCTTATAACATACTGAAGAATTTCTGAGAACATTTGGAAAAGTTTACAAAAAGAACTTATGAGAACAAGTAATGAAAATAGCTTATGACATTCTATAAGCTCATTTTTTTGTGTTCAGCCAAACATGTCCATAACAATTCTGAATACATGAAAGTTGAACAATGATTTGAATTAATGATGGAACTAATAACTTACCTTGCAAGCAATCACAGTTTTCAGCTTCTTTGCGAACAACATCAAGAACAGAATCAATAAGCTCTGCTCCCTCTGTGTAATGCCCTTTAGCCCAGTTATTTCCAGCACCATTTTGTCCAAAAACAAAGTTATCAGGTCTAAATATTTTTCCATAAGGACCAGAACGCAAACTATCCATGGTCCCTGGTTCAAGGTCCATGAGCACAGCTCTAGGAACATAACGTCCACCACTTGCTTCATTGTAATAAACATTAACCCTCTCAAGTTGAAGATGTGAGTTACCAACATAACTTCCACTTTGATCTATCCCATGTTCATCACACACAACCTCCCAAAACTTCCCTCCAATTTGGTTCCCACATTGACCTGCTTGAATGTGTAGAATTTCTCTCATTTTATGTTATGTACAAAGATTATTCAATGGTTTCAACAAAAGCTTTAGAATTGTGACATTGAATGGGATTACAAGATGGAATGAGTGGCCTTTTGTAGGTGAAATACAAGATGGATAAGATGAAAGTTAGATAGTATCAAATCGGGTAATGAACTAATCACTTTTGAGTTGTCTCATTATCCATCTTAATAAGTGTCGCTCCAAAAAAATCGAATTTTTAACATTTTTCTCTTTTAGGGATTTAGCCCGGACCTTATACTACTATATCAATATTTTGTTGGTAGTTTGATAGTATTATTGATGCTTAAAATGAAAAATAAACAATGCAAGTTCAATTAACAATCTCATGTGGCTTTGTTGGAAGGAGGCATGTCAAACTCCAAGAAGACTAATGAGCTGTATAAGGAAGGTGAGAAGAAGTTGCATGATTATCACTATAGAAGGCTACATTTCTTAATTTGAAAATAATCACCTCACACCCTCTTTTTCAAGGGTCCCCTTAATTATTGTTGTAAGAATATTACTTAACTAATAAGAGAGAATAAAATATTGCATAGCAAATCACAGTTTTATAATCAATTAGATTTTATATGTATGAAAATTTATAAATTTGATACTACCTCATTAGAGCTCTCAAAGACTGTTTGATTTAGTTAATTTCTTATTCTTAAAGAAGTTATTGTAAGGTGCAAGTGTTCAAGATTTACACCTGATGCCAAAATAGGTCCTATTTGAACAATATTTTTCATCACAAGGTTTATATTTTCAACTCCTTGCCTAGTATATTTTCATTTTTCCATTACTACCTTCCAATTAACTTAAATCATTGGTGTGCCGTATAGAAATATCTATTTGAATTATTAGTCCTTCCTTCCACTTGATATCCCATATGTGAAAGTGATTGCAAAATTGTTCATACCCCATTACCCTGATTTGTTCGAATGGATATATTTTATCTTAAAAAATATATCACTCTATATCCAGTTTGTGGAATAGTAGAAAATGCTTTTAAAAAGGACAAAGCTAAACAATGTCAATTTTAGGTGGAGAACAATTAATAAGTCTTAGTTACTTACACTATAGTGGAATTATATACAAGGGTCTTTAGTGAATCAAATTAGTATCTTGACAAAGAATATGAAATTCAATTATTATGGACATCATTGTTCCCTTGGCAGCCTGTCTTTTTCCTAATACAACTATTTTTATGTCCAATTCCTCAGTGGTTGGCTATTGATGAGGGAATCCAAAGTTGGTACTCCTTAATTAAAATTAAATTAATTTAATGATACTCTGTTAAAGGAATTTTGTTCTTTTGTTATTGATACCAAGTTTTTGTTTGTGAATTACTCTTTCAAGCAAATTATTGTTTTTATGCTCTGTTAAAGGAATTTCTTTCTGTTGTGGGTACCAAGTTTTGAGCCTTACATTGGTGGGTGACATTCTTAGACCATGTCAAAGACTACCAAGCTAGCGGGCTCCATGGTGGAATCTTTTTTTCTTCTTTCTTTATAAATGTATTATTTTTGTGTCAGGATTGTACTAATAAAAGCAAAACATTGATTGTTGTTAACTTATTTCTTAGCCGTTCTTATTTTTGGAAAATGTATTTGTTTAAGAACATGTTTCTGGAAGAAGAAAAAAATAGGACAACCTTTTACTCATGAGTAGGTTTTACCGCCGTAACGCGTTTATAGCCCATCACCAATTCACTATGTATATATTATTATTATTATAATATTAATAATATTAATATGCTTTCGCTGTTTCTTGATGAAAACACAGTGTTTCTTTAATGGATTCTTAATCCTTGTTGAGACTGAGAGTTAGTGCATGCATCCATGGCTCTGGACAAGAATTTCTTGATTGTTGTTGTATATGCGTTAATTCTTCTTCTTCTTTGCCATGATGTTCCTTCTGCCATAGTTCACGACCATGATTCTACTCCCAAGAAGCCCGGTTGTGAGAATCAGTTCGTTCTGGTACAAAGATTACTTCTTTTTCATATTTCATTTATGGGTTTTGTCCCTGTTGCTCAATTATTTCTCCACAATTTAGATTCACATGGACTATCAAAATACCCTATTTTACTTTCTACTTTTGGTAGCTTATGACGATGTATCATTAAATCATAGTGTTTAATTCGTTCAATTAGGTATTTTAGATCAAAGTTTAGTGCTTTATTAATTAATCAGTGTCAAGTTTAAGTGGTGATTATTCATGATAAAACTTATGCATCTTCGTTTTATTAAGTAAAAGTGCAAATTTTTGGGTCAATGGTATGAAGGATACTGAGTTTGTTGGCAAGGTGCGAAATTTGGCAGAACCATTGTGTCTAATTTGTCCAATTAGATATTTTAGATCAAAGTTTTGCATCTGATTGATTAATAAGTATCAAGTTTAAGTCGTAATTGTTTATGACAAAAACTTGTCATTTCTTGCTTTTATTAGGTAAAAGTAAAAACATGGGTCAATGGTATAGAGGATGCTGAGTTTGTTGGTGTAGGTGCCTGATTTGGTAGAACCATTGTGTCTAAAGAGAAAAAATGCTCACCATACACGCCTTGTTCTTTCAGATCCTCGGAATTGTTGCAGTCCTCCAAAGAATAAGGTTCTTTCTTCATATATGAGATGTATTGTACTCTAATCATGAGTGTAGCAAAGTACTGAATGTTAGCTGTAGCTTAGTGGTAGCGACTCAATGAAATCAATGACTATAAGTCCCTGAGGTCATGGGTTCGAGTCACGGAGGCTCCCTTTAGGGGGAATAAAATACTGCAAGGGTATTTAAGCTTAATATGTGGCACGCTCAGTAAGTTCATGGTCCTTAGGGTCGCATGTCAAGGCTGGGGTGTTACATTAGCAGTATTGTACAACTGCGTATATGAACTGTTAGATTGTGGGAGATGTAATCATGGTGGATCGAGGTAACTGCACATTCCTAAAAAAGGCAAGAACTGCACAAGCGGCTAATGCTTCAGCTATCCTCATCATAAATAATCAAAAATGTAAAAATCATTTTCGCGTTTCTGTTTTTGGAGGTGGTGCTCCTTTCGGCATGTTGAGTGGGTTATATGACTTTTATCAGTCTTATCATGACTATTGTGTGTCTGTTGTTTGCAGAACTTTACAAGATGGTTTGTGATCCTGATGAAACTGATTTAAACATACACATACCTGCTGTACATTAATTTGTACATTAAGTTTATGCAGTAAAATAATGCAACACCTATCAAATTGTGAGTGCACCTTATGTAAACTCAGTCTTTACCAATTGCCATTACCAAATTCAGATTATGTGTATATTTGTCTTTCCTGATTTTCCATGTTATCCTCTGTCAAGCCGTCTCTAATGTTGTGCTTTTTCTTTTGTATCTACAGGGTTTGCAAACTTGTGTGGTTGCTCTTCTGTCAAGGTGTGATATATCATCTTTGGTACAAATGTCACTTTCCTTAAGTAATTGATTTTCTGTCTTAGCATTCATCTAGAACATTGCCATCGTTAACTTCGGAAGCATTTCCTGTTTGATTATTGGAGAAGCTCGGATTGGATCTTTTGTAAAGTTGAGATGCATTAGATGACAAAATACTAAACCCCATAGGTACAGATTCCCACTTTTATAAGATGATCGATCTGATGCGCTAAGATTTTTTAAATAATTAACATGCCTTTTAATGTAGATGCATATTTCATTAATGGTTGTCAAATCTCTATGATTTGAAATTCACTATTGCAAGTATAAAGCTGATGTTTATTGCACAATTAAAGCTTGCTCATGATGTAGATAACTTAACAAGTGTGACTTTTTCTTTGAAGATAATCTGCTGCAGAGTGTAGATAAGTGAGAGGTGTCGTTGATGATCTTATTGCATTTTGATTGTTAGCAATAGTATATAAATGTTTGGGATGATATATGATCGGGATGGAGTACCTGTAATACCTTGTTGTACTCTTGAAGATCATATCCGAGTGTGCTCTGTCTCTTGTTTCCTTACATTTGAGAGTAATTTTCAAACAAGAAAGATTGGGGGGTGGTTTGTTCTAGAATGTTTGAGTTTTTACCCTTGCATCCTTTCTTTTCCGTTATCAATAGAAGTTGTCAATATGTTCCTGCATCATGTAAGGATTGTTCAACATGTACGTGAAGCTTATTTTCCTTACATAACTTATAATTTGCTTATGATTTATATGTATATAAATGCATCCTTGCATCCATGTCACCAAATAATAAGAGGAAATTCAATCACCTGTTTGTAGTGCTTTTGGTGAAGGCAATGTTCTTCTTGGAAAGTTCTTCCTAAATATGACTATTTCATTATTTTGTTTCTTTGCACAAATGTACTAAGGTTCATAATCTTTCAAGGACTAGATATAGGATATTAAAATTCTTTCTAGTTTTTATACTTCTCAGATGAAGCTGTCAGGCTATGTCCATTTAATCGTCATTTCACTTTCATTTGTTATTGTAACAGGGAATTGCGCTAATAATCACAGTTCTACAGGTTGTACATGTACCTAATCTAAAGGTAGCTATTTGAGCTTATACTATCATTTTGCAGTGGCTTGATGTCTAACATGTTAAAAAAATTCTTCAATTCTATTACTTTTTCAGAATTATACTTAGTATGAAGCATGTTAATATTTATTTTACATTTTGACAGTTTTCAGTTACATATTTTATATGGAAGAATGAACTAGCACATTTTTTAGATTGGTCTGTGTATCTGGTGTTGCACTTCATACATGTATCTCTAATTTGTCATGTTGATACATTTACGTTATACGGAATTTTACTTTGTAAACTTATGTTACATGGTTTGAGTGTTTCATGAATTAGGTTGGTGCAGTTCTTCTTAGTTGTGCCCTTGTTTATTACCAACTCCCATAGTTCTGTTTTACAAACAATGAGAACATGCTATTTCGTAACTGAAACAATAAGAAGCATTTTTTTTCTATCAGCGGCGTAATTTGATGACTTACTTCTTTCCTTCTTTTGGTAGGTCTCCTGATTAAGTACGTAGCGGTAAACCTGATGGATGGGCATGGACAACCTGCATTACTATACATAGTTCCATTTACCCTTGGTAATTTTTTATGAAAAGATAATTTTATAATCATTTTTATATTAAAAAATGAAATCAATTAGGAAATAGTAAAACAGCTTACCCGATTTTCGGCTGTACGACATTATTATATAGTTAGATGATCATGGTTTGATGCATAAATGCAGGGACCCTTGTGACATTGGGATGGAAGTGAGGATATCGCAGGGTTTTGTGGACAAGAGGGGAACCAGAAAGGTATTGCTCACATATCAGACTCCAACACAGTGGAGAATTAGGCCTTGAAAGATAAGGAAAGTATCATGGCATATAACCTTTTAACCTATACTCTTGTTTACACCTATTTTTTAATTGATCATAAGACTTTTGGTTTGATAGAGAATTCATGGTTATAAAATATGTGTATAAAGTAAATGTGATGTGAGAATATCATATTCAGGTGTTAATGTAGCTTAACATCCATGGTTGATCTTTCAGGAATTGAGACCATAGCAGTGGCTCTCAAATATAGAAATTATTATAAATATAATGTATAGTTTGTTTAGAAATTTCTGTATGATAGAACAATATAACTAGCTATTGTGCACTATGTCTTTGTACCAATGAGAGGCATTGTATCGTATGATGAAAGGTTTTGTACCTGCAATTATAATTTAAATCTGTGGGGGCCTAAGGTTATATGACAAGAAAGAATGGAAAATGGAAAAATAAATAATAATCTTGAGTTGACAGATTCTTTGCCAAAGTAGGTTATGAAACTATGAAAAGTATTATGATCTATATATAGCAAGGCATGGAAGAATAGTGAATGATATTGGAATGTAATAAATTTGTCGGATAATTCAAGGGCTGGCCTAGAGTAGGGTGTCCAAGATCAAATACATGGATTTGGATCATATAGTTGAAAAGTCATTTACTAATCCATATAAATTTATTAAATTATAATTATAAAGGTTTGTATATCAACCCAAATTTTATTAATAAAGATAAAAGGACAAAAAAAATTAATTTCAACTAAATGTTTGTACCTTTATATATATATATATATAATAAATAAAAATATATATAGATATTGACTACATTTTAAAAAAAAGAATATATAAGCTTCTTATTACATATAATTTTATATTTAATTTTGGAAAAACAATAAGAGCATGATGAAAATATAATTTTGAATAATAATAAAATACTACAAGATAAAATTATGACATTTATATACTAATTCTCCTGTAGTCCTAAGTATACGTATATAAGAAAGTATATATAAATATTCAGAATATAAATATAAGTAATTGACATTTATTAAAAAGATAAAATATAAATTTATTTATAGAATAATTATTACTCTATTATTTTTTGGTATATCTAAGAGTATTATCTGATTCTGTGAGTAAGAAAAATAATTCTCTCGTTGTGTGTAATTACTCTTCCAATTAAATATTATTCTCATTAATCAAATCCTAAATTTTCGGATCTATATAGAAATCGGGAGTACATCTGTTGTCCCACAATGTGTACTACTCCACGTGTCAATGATTATGATTGCTTGAAAAAATATATTTAAATTAAAATTTTAATAATTAGTTATTTTTCTAACCAATTGCAAGCAGCTGTGCATGAAGTGATACATTGTTTTGGGACAACAGATATTATCAATAAAAATATAGTGAAAGTTACCCAACTAAATCAAACTTTTTTGGTAAAGATGAGTAAAAAGCTAGAACAAGTAGTATAAGATTGGCCCGTTGCAGATGGGACCTGGGGGTAAAGGAAAAGTGTTGGTGGTGGGGAGTGGTGCATTTCATTGCATTGCATTGCATGTGACTCTGTTGTCATATGACCCCACTCAACACCAAATAACAACTCTCAACGGTCACCTTAATGATTAGTTTCTACCCACCTCTCTAACCTGCGCCTCTCATTTTCCTACCGTTAACACACTCACACTCATAGATCTTCCATAACCATATCAAATTATTAATGAATGGACTAACTTTATTCTAATTATTTTATTATTATAAATATAAAATGGAAAAGAAATGAATAAAGGAGAAAAGAGAGTAGAGGATGACACCCTGTTAGTGATACAATGCGGCGGAATAGATAATAAAAACAACAAAGACATACTTCCAACCACAACCTGTCACATCCTTCCACAATCATCATCTTTCATTAACAACAAAATTAAAATATTTAACATATGTTTATACTTTAATCATCCTAATTCATCAAAACAAAAGTGAACCGTTTAAACTTTAAAGTTACACATGAAGCATTACTATATTCCCTTTTGCCAACAAAGTAAATGTTTTGTTTGTGGGGTTTCATGTCTTGTTCCACTTATCTTGTTTTGTTCCCTTTAAGTGTTTTTATCCTTTAAAATTTCTTTAACTCAAACAAAATTACTATAATTACTATATTCCTATTTGTCAGCATAAAAATATATATGCTGTCTCACTTTTTTTTGTTGTTGACACAAAAATATATGTGTTTCACTTTTCGTACCACCTTATACATTATGATCTTTGTTGTTGATTGGAAAAAATTATTTATCTAAAAATTATAGTTATTAAATATTTTTCTACTAAATCATATATTATATAGTACATAACAGAAAGGAGTGAGACTAGACCCTGAGCTTTACCTTTTACTTTTTCCAAAACCCACTCTATAAATCAACTAATCTTCCCCTTATTCCACACCAACGTAGAAAAAGAAAAGAAAGGAAAGGGTAAGAGAAGAAAGAAAGAAAGAGTAAGAATTATGGAGAACAAGGAGGAAGATGTGAAAGTTGGAGCAAGTAAATTCACAGAGAGACAAGCATTGGGTACAGCAGCTCAAGGTGACAAGGACTACAAAGAAGCACCACCAGCACCATTGTTTGAACCAGGAGAACTCAAATCTTGGTCTTTCTATAGAGCTGGGATTGCTGAGTTTGTAGCCACTTTCTTGTTCCTTTACATAACTGTTTTAACTGTCATGGGTGTTAATAGATCACCCTCTAAGTGTTCCTCTGTTGGCATTCAAGGCATTGCTTGGGCTTTTGGTGGTATGATATTTGCTCTTGTTTACTGCACTGCTGGAATATCAGGTACCCTTTTCACTATTTTTCTTTAATCTTTCATTTAAGAGGTGTTTGTGAAGATTTATATGGAGCTTATTATTATGTTTATTCTTTAAAGTTTCAATAAGGTTACTAGGCTTTATGTAACATTGTATGTTTCTTTGATTTCTTTCAATACTAGTAAGTTGAGCTTATAAAAATAAGTGCTTTTTAGTTTATCTCAAAGAATAAATCATCACTGGTTGATGGTGTCATGGGTTGGTTCCTTTCAAGTTTCAATTTTTAGATGCTTTTTAAGAGGTTATTGTAAGAACTTACACGGAGTTAGTTGATGTTAAGAAAATATTTTATGAGAATAAGTTTTTTTGGACTTATAACAACACTGTTAAGTCTTCTTTTTATTTCAACAAGTTATCAGCTTTCAAAAAAATGGAAGTAAAATATCCTAATGATTCTCGCTTATATACAAGTAATTCTTACCTTTTTATAGTTTATTTCAAGATCTAACCATCACTTTAGTCACCAAGAATTGTGTTTTAGTGAACTATTGGGAGATAAAAACAAGAATGAATTGAGGATTTACTCTTCATTTTACCGAAAATCGGGTCGCATCACAAACAAGTGCTTAATTTAACTCTAGTTAGTTATTCTTTCAAATTAAAGATTTTTTTCCCTTTGAACTAACCAATTTAGAGGTTGTTGTTTGTTGGTATAGGTGGACACATAAACCCTGCAGTGACCTTTGGTCTATTTTTGGCAAGGAAGCTATCCCTGACAAGAGCATTATTCTACATTGTGATGCAGTGTCTTGGAGCTATCTGTGGTGCTGGTGTGGTTAAGGGCTTTGAGGGTAATGCTAGGTATGAGTTGTTCAAAGGTGGTGCTAACTTTGTGAACCCTGGATACACCAAGGGTGATGGTCTTGGAGCTGAGATTGTTGGCACTTTTGTTCTTGTCTACACTGTCTTTTCTGCCACTGATGCCAAAAGAAATGCTAGAGACTCTCATGTTCCTGTTAGTATTCTTTCTTCTCACATATACTATTTTCTCTTACCATTTTGTACTGATCTTGCTTCACTTAATTATTAATTTATTTATTGCCATTCTAACTTATCCCTAGTAATTAATTACTATTATTATAAGGTTAAATCACTCCTTGTATTTCTTTATATATACATATATATTAAATGGTTTAGTTAGGTTTTTAAATATATATATATATGTGTGTGTGTGTGGACGTTTGATTTTTTCTTCTTCAAAACTTCAGGAACCTATACATGATGAGTGGATGGATGAATTAAGAAAACAAATTGAAATTTAATGGAATATTAATGAAAAAGTATATGTCAAATTTTCTAAGTATTTGGTGATCCAATTATACAAAAGAATTATGTTTTATTACATTACTGAGCGCTATGACTACTTCGATTTAATGATAGATATAATTGTTGTATTGTACTGGTATGAATATCGGTTTTCTGGTTCAACCAATCCGTTCGATCCGGCTTTCACATGGATGGCGTGGTTAATGAAAGTTAAATTGTATGATGATATAATTTGCAGCTGCTGGCCCCTCTTCCCATTGGGTTTGCTGTGTTCTTGGTCCACTTGGCCACCATTCCAATTACTGGAACTGGCATTAACCCAGCTAGGAGTCTTGGTGCTGCTATTGTCTTCAACAGAGACCTTGCATGGGATGATCATGTAATAACTCTTTTCCTTCTTACTTTCACATTCATTATATTATGTCACTTCAATTATTGTTATATATTATAAAATAAAATGACATGTTTAATAATTTAATTTTAATTATTATGGGATACTACAACAGTGGATTTTCTGGGTTGGACCTTTCATTGGAGCTGCCCTTGCTGCTGTATATCACCAAATAGTTATCCGAGCAATTCCTTTCAAGACAAGAGGCTAATTCATTATGTGCTTATGTTCTTCTATTTCTATTTATGATCATTTTCTTTTAATCCATATTATTATTATTATTATTATGTGTGTAAATTATTATTATGACATAGGCCACTTGTGTAATTTGTGAGCACTTATGGTTTTGGATAGAGATTCCTTTCAAGCTTGATATTATGCCTCCTCCTATAGATGATTTTCCACTTATTTCATCAATAAATATTTTTAAAAACACTTCAAATTAATAACTACTTTGATGAATTTATAAATAACCAAACTAATAAAGCTTGCAGTCAATAAGAGTTATTATGATGCTATGGGAAAAAAACATTGTTTTCATTAAGATTAGTGAACACTCTTTAAGAGTCAAATTCTTAAGCCCTACAGCTATAGCGACTAATCACATAATATTGTACTCCATGAGCATCACATACTATAATATATAACATCTGAAACTAGTTCTGAATTGAACTTTTACTGGAGTAACAAGCTGCACTTAAAAGAATAGAAAAAGATGTATATACTTACAATGTAACATATAAATAAATGGTAAATGATACATTGATTTTGTATAAATCTTTTTGGTAGTATGAAGTTTCAATACAAATATCTTATCACATTCCATTCTTAGCTTCACAACCTTACAGGATTTAGTAAAGTAGCGCTAGCTTAATATACAGTGATGAAATTTTAATTCAATTTCATCATGATCATGAGATCGAGTTGAGTCTCCTCCACCTTGGATATAGTATTCTTTCTATTATTGTTTTCAAGAACATCATTCTCAAAACTTGTATCCCTCAAAGCATAAGAGTTTTGCAGAGTAGGAGCAATATTTTGAAGCCTTAGGATAATACCCAAAGGTTCCTGTGAATATGTCTGTTGCTTATTGCTTTGATTATATGGTATGACACCACTCCCACCAGTGCATAGTGACAGGGAAGAAGAGCGTGATGCAATAATAGGATGACATATTGGAGAAAAAGACATCTTTAAACTCACATTTTGAGGTGTTTGGATCACACCCAAAGCTTCATGCAACAATGTTGGCTTCTTTGTTTGATGTAATGGCTTTATACCAGTATCACCACATGTGCACAAAGAAGAAGAAGAAGAAGAAGAAGAGTCACATGCAGTATAAGGAATAAATATTTGTTGGTTTGGTTGATGAAATGAAATTGCCTCAGTAGTAGCACTAGTACGTGATGACAATGAAGAAAAACCAGATGCACTGCGAGGACTATATGTTGGATTATGCTTTGTTTGATAGAAAGAGATTGCACCACTACCACTGGTGCCAAATAATGGTGAAGAAAAACCAGATTTAATAGTAGCAATCGACATTGGAGTGGGAGACACTAGAGATGAGATATTCCATGGTGAAAGCATATCGCTGAAAATAACAAAAACTGATATAATTAAAGAACAAATTTTGACAAGTATCATAAATGCCACTTTTCCAAATATTGAAGGTTAATTATGAAGCTACTTATCAATGAAGATTGATTATGTGGGTATGAGAGAAAGACCTTGATCCCGAACTATTTCTTGACAGATTGATATCACTTGCTTTTGAATGTAAGTATGAATCAAGTTTATATGGTCCAATGCCCTAAAATAAAATCAAGCAAAGTGTGAAAAACCAAACCGAATAAATAAACAGATATACAATATGAAGAACAGTTGAATTACTTTTACCTGAATTGATCTTTCTAGTTTGAAATTTTTGACAAAAGGATGCAACAAAAGCTGTGAAGCTGAGGGACGACACTGTGGATCTCTTTGCAAACAAAGGTTGACAAAGTCTTTTCCTTCTTCTGATAGATAATCTGGGACTAGAGGAATTTCTTCAGTGTTCCCGAGTTTGAACATAGCAGCAACCTTGCATGTTCAAGAGAACAAATATAAGCAATCAACATCTACACAAGATTGGATTCATTAAGAAAATATATTTTGAATGAATAAAATCTTCTTGAGTTTTTTGTCAAAATTCACTTACCCCTTCATATTGGCTCCAAGGTGGTTTTGTTGTAGCCATCTCCAAAATGGTGCAACCAAGGCTCCATATATCAACAGAAACATTACAACGACTTGGATTTATGATAATCTATATATAATATATATATTAACCAGTGTCACAAACATGAATACTGCTTGAAAAAACATCAATAACAAAGAGTGGTGATTGACAAAGAAATCAAAATCACACTCACCTCTGGTGCCATCCAATGAGGACTTCCTTTTAAAGAGAATTGGCAAGGATTACGACCTATCTGAGATTCATTTCAACATGCAAAAAAAATAAACCATGCAAATATTAGAAGCCACAACCCCTTGCTAAAGTGAATACAATATGCTTAAATCAACTCAAAAAATACTCAATGCCATAAGGAACTTTCTGATATAATATTATAAATGGTCTTACATATTTGGCCATCCCAAAATCTGCCAATTTCACAGTCCCATTAGGATCCACCAATATATTTGCTCCTTTGATGTCCCTAAACAAAATCCAAGAATTAGAACAAAGAATATATTTTAACAACAAAATAAAAAAGACAACAGTAGAAATAAAAGTTGTAATAATTAAGACATGCAGTCTCACCTATGAACAATGCATTTGGCATGTAAATATGCAAGACCGGACAAAATTTGTCTAGTATAAGAACGAATGGCAGATTCACCAAGCTGACCATATTGTTGAAGCAACGTATATATTGACCCACCAGCAGCATATTCCAAGTATATATAAAGTTTGTCACCTACCTGTTTAATATAGAGAACCATAAATAAATAGAAGAGAATTTGTATATTGTATGTTGTAGATATAAATAAATATGATTTGCATTCATTAAAAGCAAGTGACTATTGGTTGTTGATTTCTACGTAACTTCATATATTTTAAGATCTCAACTGATTTTACTAATTTGTAAAGGGAGTCATACAAAAAACTTCATTAAACTGGAGTGAAAAACTCAATAGGTATACCATCTCAGATCCATAGAAGCGTACTATATTTGGATGCCGCAAGTTACTAAGCAAAGCCACTTCCTGCAAGATACATCAACTATACTTGTTCAGGATCCTCCATAAGGGAAACTGAGGAATGCATATTTTTAATATTTTCACTTTCCAAATGAGACATAAAATGTAATGCCCGAAGTGCTTTTTAACCTAATCTATAAAAGAAATCTTACTTGGCGAAGTTGTTTTGCACTTTCTACTGATTTAGGATCATCTGGACAAAGGGTTACCTCCTTCATTGCACATATCAGACCACTATCACTATGAATCACAAGTTGGAATGAATTAGATATAAATAATGGAATAACTACAAACATTATATCGTAAAAACTGCTATTTGATATTTCTAAATTCAAGCGTAGAAAATTCCTAATATCATTAATATAAAAGTGATATATGATCATCGGTAGAAATAACATGAGTAAGTGTCTAGAATGGAAATTGTTACAAACCTGTTAAAACCCACAAAAACTTGTCCAAACGTTCCTTGTCCAAGAAACCGACCTTTTTTCCATTTTGAAGGGCGTGTTAGAATACCTGAACCAGGACTGTGGGGAGAAGAAGCTTGCACAGTAGAATAAGATGTAGGAAATAGTAAACCATTATGTGTTGCTAATGGATGAAGAGGGGTAACTGCTTCACTTTGTATCCTAGAATTGAGGTTGGGGCTTATCTTTCTGGAACTAGATATTGGAGAAGACTCAAGGTTGCACCTATTGTGTGTCCAAAATACATCTCTTTTCAAATCCCCACCAAATAAATCATGCCCAATATTATGAACTGAACGCAGGCTAGAGTAGTGCCAAGAATCTATATCAGGATAAGGCTTTGATGAACAGAATCCAGAATTCAAAACATGCTGATCATGACCAAATGTTCTTCTCGTTGGACTTCTAGAAGAACTTATTATTGTATTTTTTGTGGGACTCCAAAAACCACTTCGACGAGGTATTATTTGCAGATTTTGTAGTTGTGTGACACCCTTTTTGGATAGTTTAGGTAAGATTTCATTATTGCATAATTGAGGTGTTGGTGTGGTGGATGATGGTATTAAGCTTTTTTGGGTAGTAGTAGTAGTAGTCAACAACTTATCATTGCAAGCCACACTTCAAGAAAACAGAAAAAATTAATTTAATAAGATGAATATAATGCATAGAGAGAGTTTAAATATGTATTTCTTAATAAAAAAAAGTATATCTTAATGGAAGTAAACTAACCTGGTGATTTTGTTTCCATGGCTAGAACTAGAAAGTGGATCATGTATAATAATATCACTATTGTTATCATTGCTGGAACTAGAAAGTAATGCTATAGGTTCTTTCCTTTTTGAAACATGACGAGGTTTTGAGGCTCTAGTACTTCCTAGTTTTGATGTTAAATGATTGTGCAACTCTAACAATGGCAACGAGAGGGGATGAGTATGGTGCATTCGTGCATTTATTTTAGAACAAATAATAATAATTGTAGAGAGTGATATTGATCTTGAAGGGACTTTTTGGGGTCGAGATTTCTTCTTTGGGATTGTGTCAATGCTATGTCTCTTAGATTCTATTGATTTATCATTGCATTTCTCTTCACAAGACAATTTTATTTTCAGTTGTATCTTATCAACACTACTCTTCCCTTTCTTTTCCTTCTTTGCTTTTTTGGATGTAAATGTTCTCCACCACCATGCCATGTTTTTAAGAAATGCTTAAAAAAAACACACGAAAATTATTGGGAAATATCTGCAAAATCTATGTATGAAATAATGTTTCTCAGAAGCCAAGAGTACACCAAGGAACAAAATGTAAGACTTGTGTTTCAACTATTGTGAGCACCTGAAAAAAAAGTTTCCATTATAGTTTAGTTTTTATATAAAATATACCTTTTATAATAAAAATAAATTAAACAAATAAAAAATACTGTAACAGAAAGTAAAGGAGATTAGGTAATTGGTTTTTTTATAAATATTTTTTTATTAAAAGAAGAAAGTAATACTTAGAAAGGAAAATAAAATCAACAACAAAAACATATTAATTAACATATTAACATGTTTTTTTATAGATAAATATTAGTGTGTTACTATCTGTGGTGGGTTCGACTCTAATCCTAACAACCTTACCACTCCATTTCTGAAATCATCCATCCTATCAACTACCTTATAATTCTCAACCTATTAACATGTTTAGTAGGTAATTTATTATATATATATTAAATCATTTTTGTTGATTGAAAGTTTAGTTTGATCAACACCTTTCGGAATAATTAAGAATGAGATTGATCAAATGAAACACTTAAGGATACATTACAAACGAATTACACAAGTCATCAAAGAAGTTTTATTGATTTGGTGATTAGTCTTAAACTTCACCAAAAAAGGCAGTAATTAGTCATAAAGAATTAGCCATTGTCAATTTAGGAAACATTTAAATCAAGTACGAAAGCATTATGATATGATACCAATAATAAAATTGTCTTTTGCCGATAAAAAATAAATAATAAATAACAAAAACTAAAAAAATATAAGATTCAACAAACTAACCGTTTGTGTTGCCAAGTTGATAATCCATCCGATTTTCCACTTACCATTGGACCAAAATAATGTAGGACTGCAAACATGATAGAAATAATGTGCTATGATGGGATATAGTGTTTAGTTCAGTCACTACGAAAAATTGTCTTAATTATTTTATTTTATCGGCAATGAAAACTTTATTAATCAAGAGATAAAAATATTATAAAAACAAATGGTAATTCTATCCAATGAATCGCAGTAATTAATAAAGAGAAAGACAAGTTGATGAATATCTCACTCAATCATTTGTCTCAATTGTTTACTGCAAACTTGGTGTGTAAAAATCTTTTTTTCTTCTTCTTCTAAGTCTTGGTTGGACACTAAATTTCAGGATCCCATTCGTTTAAGCTCAAAAAAAGATTTTCTTTTTATAATTTTCCTGTACATTAGAAGTTAATTAATCGTATTTGGTTCAAGTAAAAAATCATTTTATATTTGTGATATATTAAAAATATGATTATTTAAAAAATCGTAGTCGAACATGTTCTATAATTTTGTTAGTAAATAATCCAAAACAAGAGTCAACATCATATACAAGTGCATGAATTCGATCATTCACATAAAATCATATAAGTACATGCCAACAACAAATTACATTTATTAAACATAAGGGATCTTGCCACATAGTTCAAATTTCACAAAAGAATCATCCAACCACCACAACCCATTAGAATTTATATAAATATAATTTGCTATGGTAGACATATAGTGATCAATTAAATGTAAAAAAAATATAATGCAATTTAATATAATCCTATGATTATAATTACTCACTGTGAGATGTCGCTGTTCTGGTGAATATTAGAAGTTGTAATTGAAAAGGGCATAGAAAAACGAAGAGAACTGGAATGATACTGATGGTGAGAGGAAAAAATAAGAAAGTACGTATACTTATATGCAATTTCGTAATTACTTTATAATATTATATTAAATATATTATATAATATTATATCCTATGTCCAAACATTAACAAATAATTGAATAGGATGAATACTTTTATATATTTAATAGTTGCAACTATAAAGGACTCAATGTAACTGCAACAAACACAAGATGGTTTGCCAACTTCGCACACAGGATTGTGATCTTATTATGTGTCATGCCATTATTGGATTAGAACACTGAATTGGGGTAGATTCTAAAACAGGGTTCTTTCTAAGTGTGAGTTTTGAGTGTCATTATTATAAAGTAATTGAAAGAAAAATGATTTTTTCCTTTATATTTTAAGAGTAAAAATATAATATTATCTATATTATATAAATTCAAAACTTGAAATAATTTCTCTCATGGTGTAATTTTCATTTCCTATATTCTCCTTAATATTATTTAATTTTTACAAAAAAACTATATAATCCTAAGCATCTACCACCAATACATTAGTTAACTACATATCTTACCTTAAAAACATTATCATAAACACACAGAAAATATAGGAAATGAAAATTGAATATGTATGTCACAATATTCACTGGTAGGCACGAAGTGACTAGTTTTAAATAAAAAGGATATAGATATTAAGATTTTTTTTTCATAGCACTTCCATCTGGAGAAGAGTTTCTATAGCAACTACAATACACTAGCACTAGGTAATAAAAAAATTCTTCCACTCTCTGGAATTTCATGATTTTCCGATTACTAACAGTTTTTATACTTGCCTTTAACTACTAGTATTTGATTAAATGATTAAGAGGGGGAAAATAAAAAGAATGAATATTTTTCCAAGGTTCATAGTAAAGTAATCTCATAAATCGCCAAAATTAATACAAAAAATCATTAGATATCGAGGATAAAAAATAGAAACGCGTTACCTACCAAAATAAATAAAAATGAACTCATTAAATTTAAATGTATATTTTTCTCAAATTTTTGTTTTTTCCTCTTATTTAAAGGGAATTCAACGCATGCCTTACTCAGTGGTTACATTTTTTTAGTTTAAAAATATGGTTTTGTAATAATATATAAAAAAGTAAGTTACACTAAATTTTTTGAGATTTATGTTTTATGTCAATTACATTTATTATTATTCTTCTTTAAAACATTACATCTACATTCTATAAGAAGCGTAAGTGCAATTACACTCACATTACAGATATTAAGCTTAATGAATACACATAAATTAGAAGTACTTGATTCAATGAAAATTGATTTGAGATAAGTTTCGAATGGAATTATATTTTTAGCTCAATATTTTTTTTAATTATGTATAAATATAAAAATTAATCTAAATTTTAAATCTAAGAAATTATATTGTAAATATTATATATTAATATATACAATTCTATATTTATATTAATAGGTGTAAATTTGAAGGTTTTATGCATACAATATATACAATTCTATATTTATATTAATAGGTGTAAATTTGAAGGTTTTATGCATACAATACACGTTAGTATATGAATAATATAATTATATATTAATGTAAAAATTATATTTCATAATAAGTATAAAATGCTTTTTAAAATATGTATTTATTAAGATATAGGATTTTATATTTAGTATGCATAAATTTGAAGATTTTATGCATGAATATACACAAGTTAGTA
>NC_032014.1:559585-656688 GCF_001865875.1 Lupinus angustifolius | reverse complement strand
ATATAATTGATTGAACTCATTAATCTAATAAATTGAATGATCTTTAGTTTAAGTTCGACTTCTTTATTTGATGAGCTAAATTCAACTTATTTATTTCATAAATCAAAATTATTGAGCTTATATTGAATCTTGATTTGTAAATGTTTAGTTGTTTTAGGTTAGCATCAAACTTAAATTATGAGTAATTTATATATATAACAGTTGATATTGTGTTTAATTTCTCTAAAACTTCAAGTGTAATGTACTCATATAAAATGTGTTTGATACATTCTTTTAATCTTATGAAAACTCTTTGCCAACCAATGGGGTGGTAAATACATGAGTATGGATGAACATATAATGATATTAAAAAATTAAATAAATATTTTATATAATTTATCATTTTTTATTACTTCAAGATTGTATATAATCATCATTATTATTATTATTATTTTATAATGACTTTTAATAATTGAAGTAGGGTGACGAATTTATTATATACATGTAATTATTTTATTTACCACCTTTTCTAGATGTTACTAATTCTTTATTTATAGTATTTTTTAAAATAACAAAACCAATAAAAATATCATTAAATGCTAAAAATGGAAAATAAACTTTTCCACACACAAAAGTGGGACTCATTAACTATAAAAATAAATAAAAAATAATTTCATTAATTCCTTTTCAAATTTTGCTCCTGTCCTTTTTTATTCAAGGCATGTTATTTGGCTTGGTCAATGATTAATATTTTTATAAATAAAAAAATGTTGTATATTAATATCTAATTTTTTTTGGACCTATATACAAGAAATAAAATGAAAATAAAAGAGAGAAACAAATATAAATTAAGAAGAGAGAACTAAAACATTTAAACTATTCAGGAAATAAGAAAACTTGTGAAGAAAAAATGATGGTAATTAATGTTTTAAGGTTATATACATGTTATCATTAGCATATATTATTTTAAAATTAAAAACTTATTTTTATTATTTAATCCACGATTTTAAAAATAAAAAATTAAATCAAGCAATAATGTTATGTTAATGAATAAATATGAATTTGATCGAGTGTTGTTAAAACCGTACCGGTTATCAAACCGGTCAGGGTACTGGTATAGTGGTACAGTGGTTCAACCAGTGGTTCAACCAGTGGTTCAATAATTAAATCACATGCCGGTTAAACCGGACATACATACTTATATTTATATATATATCTTCACAACTCACTATATAGAACAAATAAATTTAGAGTTTTAACATTTAACATCAATGAGTCAGAATTGTCTTATATGAATATTATACTTTTCTACCAAATCCTATCTTCAGACAGTACTCCAAGATTACACAAATGTCACTGAGATTACACACGAATGTTAGGAACCAAAATGTGTAATCTAAGTATGCATTGGAAGCATATGTCTTGAAGGGTTGAAGAAGGGTTGGAAAGATGGGTCATCCTTGTAATGGGTTTTTAAGTTTTTAAAAAAAAAAATATGTGTATAAACTGACCGGTTTAATAAAATACCGGCCGGTTCACCGGTTCTGACCGGTTTTGACCGGTTTGATACTAGGCCGGTTCAACACCTATACCGTACTGGTTAGGGGACCGGTTCACTGGTTTTCCGGTTGAACCGGCCGGTACGGTACGGTTTTAATAACTATGATTTGATCTATATATTTAATTTTGTTTATGGAGAGTATCAGGTTGGTGCATTACAGAATCACCCCTCATGACAGCAATGCTGGAAGTCAAAGAAAACTCATTTGAGGATGAGATAGTCTTCTTTATTTCATGGTTGCTGCATTGGATGATTGTTTAAGACCATTTCATCACTTTTGCAATGAATTTTAATATTTAAGTCAGATTTACTAAATGGTTGGGAACGTAGGACAAAAATGATCTATTTCGTAACTTTTTTGCCCTCTTTTAATTGAATGACCGTTGTTTTGATATACTATGTGAGACATAAATAAGGATATGTGATCACATCCAGTATTGTACCCTTCCTTCTTCCAATGGCAAAAAATCTCATTTTTTCCGAAAAAAGTAGAAATAATAAATAATTTTTTTAAAAAGAATTGTAATATATTTATAATTAAATAGTTAAGGAAATAAAATATTTGATCCATTAATAAGGACGATAATAAGTAAAGATTTGTATAGTATTGGAAGAATATATGCATGGATTGTGTTATGCATAGAAATTTTTTATTGATAAAAATAAGTTGCATATTCTTAATATCTACCATAAAAGTAGACTTGAATTTCTAAAGAAACAAATCATTGTACTCATTAAAATATATATATTTATTTATATTTATATTTTTTTCGTTATCAATAATGAGAAACAAATAAAATTATCATTCTACTGAATTATCAAATCCACAATAAAACAACATAGGTTAGAAAGAGTAATTTATTTATTAATAATTTGTTCATAAATAACATATGTAACTTTTTGTTTGTAAGAAAATTTGCAGGATAATTTAATAGAAATATATAATATTATTGATATCTTTAAACTAATTAGTGGATATAAAAGACTTTATTCTTTTAACTTTCATGAAAAACTAGTGATCAAAATTTTATTGAGATGGTTGGAACAATGAGAATAATACCCACACACAAAAAACAGTGGGCATAGAAGATTTTAACCATATAAAATCTTTTCATTGCTTTTTTTATTAATGTTGCATCAAATATTCAATTTTTGAAGTATTACAATAAATGAGCAATCAAAAAGTAAAAAAGAAAAAGAAAAGAGAGAAGAGAAAATACCATAAGTAATTTGGTAATGAGAATAAGGATTTGTGTATGTGTCTATTGTTCTCATTTTCACATTAGGTTTAGATTAAACATACATATATAGTTTTCTATCTCAACTTCTTTACATCAATTCAAACTCAAAACTTGTATTGTTATTATCATGAGAAAATGTATGGTCCATTGAATATCAGTCATTGCATAATAATTAAGTATCTCAACTCTCATTTTATTATAGTGTTTCTCACTCTCACTTTAATTTTTTTCTATTAAATCAAAATTAATTATAAGACATGTGGATGTAGTTAATATTAAAAATTTGTTTTTAAGTGTAAAAACTTAATGTCACATGTTTGTAGAATATTGAATTTTTTTAAATTAAAAATTACACACACTTTTTCAAAAAATTGATTTTAAAAGTGATTTTTTAAAAAAAATATTTTACTGATATATTGATTTTAAGAAAATAATTTTCTTCGAAAATGTTTTTAATTTAAAAAAATCAAATGAATTGAATATTCATTCATCCAGATCTATAAAAAATGAATTCATTAATTAAAATTTATCTATTAAAATAGGATGTGTATGAATTGAGTAATTTAAAAAGTATTATTTAAATGGATAAAAAATAACTTTTTTCATTTATTCATTAGGATTTAAATCTAAACCCATCAATCTATTACCAATTATATTGATAATATAATGGGCTAGCACACAACAAAGTTTTTCTTATAAGCAATACTCAACTATGGTGTTTTATTAAAATCATGCATATGTACCACTTGAACTCAATTTTTCAAAAGAATAAAATGTTGGAACCGTAAGATTGACACTATTGGATTTATAAAATTGGGAGAACATTAATTTGGTTCTAAGAAAAGGGAAATGATCCTTTCCAAATAGACAAACTACATTTTCACATATGGATGAAAGTGTTATTTCATTATATTTCAAGGATATAAATGTCCAATTATATTAATATTCATTTTATTTTTGGTGTACTTGCTTCTCTATTATCAGAGAAGATCTTAAATTTCTCTTGTAACTTAAAATTGCTGAATTATTTTAGGTTTTTTAATATATATATATATATATATATATATATATATATATGCTATAACGCACGTTCTAACTAACCTGAAAAGGACAAAATTACATTATAAATTGGTGAAAACAAATAAATTTATTGAAACACGTGTAATTTTAGAAATACATTCATTCTATTATACACTTATCCCTGTTAGTTAGTTAAATTGTGTTATACTACAAGGCCGATACACACTCTCTCTAATTGGCTTGTTAAAGTAAAATAATAACTCGGTGACTTAAACCTAGTGCGTGGGTCCAACCCAACTAAGCATTTCACATCACATATTGCTTCAAATTGAGTCGTGTATGATTCAGTTACCAATTAGTAGTTGCAATTTAGTTGTGAGCATGATAGCTCACTAATTCAACTTTCAATTGACTTTTTTTTACTAATAAAAAGTTCTAATCTATTTATAATTAAGACTTATTTGACAAAAACAAATTACACATTAGTATTTGATAAAAATACTTATTTCCATAAACAAAATATTTACAAACTTATATTTAATAAACTACTCGAAATAATTCATGAATCTGAGTCAGAGAATTATTTTATTTCCCAGTAATGAAGTAATTCTTTAGGTACTTTTTGTTACTAACTCTTAATTTTTGTTCAGTTTCACAACAATACCCAAATTATAAATTTTCACTTATTATAGAATGTACAAAAGTATTCCTCACCATTTGTTAAGAATTAATATCGTTTAGTTATGAGATTATATTTCATAATAAATATTGCTTATAAAAATCGAACTTTTGACATTTTATTATCATGTATTTAGTAGAGCCTTGCAAAGTAGAAGCGGAAGGTGCGTTGCGTATTGACGGGTCATAGTGTTAAAGAAGTGGAAGGTGCAGCCAACTGTAAATGAGTTGTTAAAATTGGAAATTCTAAAGTCCTCTCTGTCTCTTCAATTAAATTGTTGTGTGTGTGTTCTGTTCTATACAAATAGGACAACATCGCTGAGAATTGTTTGATATTGTTAGGGTTTGGATCTGGTGTTGAAGAATATGGCATCTCAGCAGAACCTCGAAAAGATGCAGATCCGCCAGAATTATCGCAATCTCTGGCACACTGATCTCATGAATACAATTCAAGCCGATACTCCTTGTAAACCATACTTTCTCTTTTCAATCTTATATTTTTAATTTTCCATTTTCCATTTTGCAATAATAGTAATGTCTTCTACTTGATTCACTGCAGATTGTTGTTTTTCTCTCTGGTGGTAAGTCTTCTCCATATTTCTATTTTAGTTTTACTTACCCCTTTCACTATTTCCATATTGGATCAACGTCGTTGACTTGCATTGACAAATCATGATTTACGGAATTATTCTATGTATGTGGCTCTTTTATTTTGATATTTTGAAGTAACAATTTGTAGTTCATTTCTGATCACTCTGAATGGATCATATAACACAAATATAATTTGATCCGGGTCGAGGGAATTCGGACCAAATTTAACATTAATGAATACATGAAGAGTTGAAGACATCACACACGCCGAACTTTTAGAATTGTAATGCCCAAACATTTATCACTGACACCAATCTGCCCCAAATTGGAAGCATATTTATACCATGCCATTACCTACGAGTTTAAAGGTGCATTGTGTCTGTTTCTGCTAGTCAGCTAATGAGGATGTATTCACTTCTAAAACAGTCCATAAGGACTTCTTATTCTTTATAAGCAAGGTTTTAAATTGTGGTTGTGATTAGCATTGCATTTACCACAACTACCGGAAAATGCGGCCACTCAATTTTGGTTGTGATATGTTTGTAGAGATTATGAAAACCATCGCCTTAATCGTGGTTTCGGACCTCACTTTAAGATCTTGATGATAAGGATTAAGGAAGGGAAAATCGGGGATATCTTACTCTGCCTTATTATGTTTTTTTCTCTCCTTTTTTTGCACAGTCATTGGAGTTGAGTGGAATGTTGACTCATAGTGTCTTCTATGCCAACGAGTGTTGGTCCAAGTGGAAGGAGATTGGATCCCTCAACCATGTGGTCCTGGGTTCGATGTCAAGATTCATGTGTATAGGGGAAAAACATAAACACCATTGAGAGTGGTCTTCGCTTAGTCACATGACTATAACCTGTGAGATTATTCTCTATTCTATCGGGTGGGTGGGAGGATACTCTAGGAAACAAAAAAAGGTCTTTTCAGAAAACTCTCGGAAGTAAAAAAGGTCTTTTGAGAATACTCTCCAAACAAAAAAGGTCTTTTGAGAATACCTTGAATCCTTGAGCATAGAGGTTATCTCTTGTGTGTAGTGATCATGGCCTGCATAGAGGATCTCTATGATCTACTTGCATCACCCATTTCAGTACTTAATCTCATTTGTGTGTTTGTCAATTCAATGACCTTACGATTTGTTGTCATAGTGGATTGAATTTTCGATGGGCCTACATTGAAGAGTTAAATGTAATTATTTCATCCATTATTCCTAGTAATCTTATAATATCCTATTGTCTAATTCTAGTGCGCCATGTGCATCATACCTGCTCCGCAAACGAGCACTTTACAATGACATGTCAAGGTAATTTATTTGGTACTGTTCAAGTTATCTCAAGTTCCTTAAATGAATTATATGGTCTGTTGGTTTGATATAATTGTATTTTTTTCCAGATACACATGTTGTGGTGGTTATATGCCCTGCAGTGGTCGGTGTGGGGAAAGTAAATGTCCTGAATTCTGCCTTTGCACAGAGGTATAATCATTTTTAGTATTTTATCCGTTTTGCTTCCTTTTCAAAACGAATATCTGACCCTGTGAATGAGGTTTCGGCTATGATGTGATGCTTCATGATCAAGAGGTCGTGGTTTGAAACCCCTTTAATTTTTGGTTGTTTCACATAGTTGAAAGATAAAAATGCATTGAAATTAAAGGTTGATTTGGTTAATGTGTTTTTTGGAGACGAACTTGCGGAAAATTTGAATAGTTAAAAGGTGCTCATTTTCCTGTTAATTTTATAGCAACTATTTTCAATTTATTTAAAGACCATGCGAGATTCCTTTTAAGTTGTTTTTTTGGGACCTTTTCGTGCATTTTTGTGTGGTTATGTTACCTAACAAGTTTCTTCTATTGTTAATTTTGTTGTTATGCAACCGTTTTTTCAGGTTTTCCTCTGCTTTGGAAATTCAGTGGCCTCAACTCGTTTTATGTTGCAAGATGAATTTAACATTCAAACTACGCAATGCGATAATTGCATTATTGTACTCTCTCTCTCTCTCTCTTGGACTCACATGCCACACACCAGTATTTTCTTTATGATATTCTGTTAACCTATGTTGGAATTCTTGTGTTTAGGGTTTCATGTTTTGCCTTCAACAACTGGCATGCATATTTTCTATTGTTGCCATGATTGTGGGAAGTGAAGAAATTTCAGAGGCTTCTCAGTTACTATCGTGCTTAGCTGACTTTGTATACTGCACGTAAGACCTCCTTGTTACTCTTTTTAACTTTGCACTTTATAGCTGGATGCATTGTACTGAATCTATATATTTTTTATGTGCAGGGTCTGTGCTTGCATGCAGGTAAATTTATAACTTATACCCACCAATGGTTAGTTGTTATATTATATAAGTGTTTACAATTACATCCAAAATGGCAAATGGATTTTATTTGCAGACTCAGCATAAGGTTGAAATGGACAAGCGTGATGGCATCTTTGGACCCCAACCAGTAATGGCTGTTCCCCCTGCTCAGCAGATGTCGCGCATCGACCAGGGAGTTCCTCCTTCAGTTGGATATGCACCCCAGCCAGCAGCATATGGACAACCCTATGGTTATCCAGCACCTGCCACACAACCTCCTCAAGGCTATCCTACTACTGGTTACCCCGCAACAGCATATCCTCCTCCGGGATACCCTCCTTCAGGCTACTCTAGGTGATTTTTTCAATCATGACTTATGTTGGTGAGTTGGTTTGCAGCAACACTAGATCGGTTAGAATTTTCATTCTTTCAAGTTCCTATTGAAAACCAAACAGTCTTACTTGTGCAGGATTGTGGTAAAATGTAATAGCTACATCGAATATTAGGTTATTTTTCTCCCTATAAGTGTTAATTGAAGTCCTAACACCAGACAAGCTGATTGTCCATTTCGATTATTTGCAGTTTATTTGTACATCAATCTCATTGTTGCTTTTATGTCAATCCTATATTTCTTTTGTTGTGTGGAATATGTGGTCTTATATTCTTCCTTGATCAATTCCTAAAATGTGGTGCCCATTTAGGCTGTTCAGCCCAGTGGTGAATCTTCCGTTTGAATGACAGTTTGAACTATACAATCCATATGAGCTATAATATTATATATCTAATAAAAAGAATCATCAATTTTTGAAATATTTTATTTTAAGAAAAACTAGAGAATATGTATTTAGATATGGTCTATAAAAAATAATGTATTGGGCCAGAGCCCATGTTGGCGTGATATTTACGTCAATTCTGCGTCATATTTACATTGAAACTTCGGCTATAGATGTAGTTGGTGTTGCATGTTAGAAAACAGAGTAAGAGAACAAAGTAAGACCGTAAGAGATAGAGAGTAAATTTGTGGCATTTCACCTCTATCTCTTTTTTTTTCTCTTTCTTCAATCTTTTCTTCTAGCAATTGAGGCATTTCAATTTCTTGGTGGTGTTGTTTTGAAACAATTGGTGAAACATCACTAAGATAATCCAATTCTTTTGTGAGGATTCCTACCTTTCTTAATATATTTTTTTCTCCATTTTTTCTATTTCTCTATTTTCAGTTTTAATATTTCAATTGTTTTTACTAATTGATTTCAAGAAAGTGGCTTCTTCGTCAAGCAATTCCAAACACTGGAATCTTGAGGCAGTTTCTTCAGTTGTGTCACTTTTGGTACATAGGTTACATGTTGTGGAAACTTGAATAGATATAGAATTTGAGGCATACTCCGATCATTTGTAAGTGTTGCACATTTCTTAGTTCTCTTTTTACTAGTTTTTCAATCTTATATGTGACAAAACTATAACATTGTGATCCAAAACCCTAAAAATGTTATGAGCCAATTTTGTGGGTTGTGCCTGTAACAGAATATCATTTAGGAATGTTCATTCTTGGTCAGTTAAAAATATGATATATTCTTAGAAGACTAATAGTGAGAGATACAAACGATATGCAATGTGGGGATGTAGCTCAGATGGTAGAGCGCTCGCTTAGCATGCGAGAGGTACGGGGATCGATACCCCGCATCTCCATTTTCAATTCTTTTACAAAATTCTATCAAAATACTTTAATAAGCAAGTAAAAAGCCACATGCTATATTGTATGTATGTACATCTATACTATACCTGATTATAACTACTGTCTTAGTTCATTATTTCTTAAAAAATAAATACAAACTTGTGCTAATTCCTTTAAAGGGTGCCACTTGATTTGGTCAAAATTGCATTTAAAATCATTACTCATTGAAAATCTAAGGGTAAACAATTACATATTTGATCACTTTAGAGGAACAATATCCAAGTAGTATTATTACCTTCCACCATAACCCTTTCTCCATGATAAGCATGTTTCCGTTTCAATGTTATTGAGACCCTCATGAGAAACACTCGAAGTGTTAGACCGTGTGACGCATCCACATTTCTTTTTCTAGTTGCATCATTTCTTTATCTTGAAAGTTCCCTTTTTGTTTAACAACATGAATACCATAAGATTGGTGACACATAGAAGTAAAGTTGCCAACTTTTATCAGCATCTTTCTCTATCAAATTCTTGATTTTGTGTCCACATTCCTCAGCTTGAACCTTTCCTTTTTCTGTGAGGCCTATCTTGGGATCAGCCACCCTTGTGTATAGACTCTCATCCATGTTTCCTTCACTCTCTCCATGCCTAACAAGGATTATTCTTCTTCTAGGCCTTGGACGGATTTTGATGATAGGATTCTTCTCTGCACAACTTATGGCATTTGGTTTAGTTTTAAGCCATTTTTGTTGAGAAAATGAGAGAGATGGGTATGACAAGGTAGTAGTGAAGCCATGGTCCTTAATTGTTTGGTGCGTAATGGTAAATTACAGCATGTGGCTCAAATTAAGAAGCCAAATTACTAATATGCTGGATTGCCAGAACTCATTTCTTATCTAAGAATTACTCCACATGCATTTCCAAAGAGTTATAAGATTTTGAACTTGTATTTCATATCTTATATATTTGTTTTTATCACTATTGTTTACAGGGGCATTAAAAGCATTTACAATTCATCCAAATTTAAGAAAACCATACGTAATAGATTTAAATGGATAAAATTTAATGAACAATTTTAATAATGAATAAATTTGAATAAACAATTATATTCAATAAATATCTATAGATATATTGATTTGAATGAATACTCAGAAGTGATATATTTTGCTTTTCAAATTTGTTCACTATCTCAACTTTCATTTTGTTATAGTTCTTCTGACTCTTATTTTGATGTTTCAATTAAATTGAGATGAACTATAAGACACATTGTATTAATTAATATTAAAGATTTGTTCTTAAATATATAAAATATATCAATATATATTATTTTTCTTTTACAAAATTCTATCAAAATACTTTAATAAGCAAGTAAAAAGCCACATGCTATATTGTATGTATGTACATCTATACTATACCTGATTATAACTACTGTCTTAGTTCATTATTTCTTAAAAAATAAATACAAACTTGTGCTAATTCCTTTAAAGGGTGCCACTTGATTTGGTCAAAATTGCATTTAAAATCATTACTCATTGAAAATCTAAGGGTAAACAATTACATATTTGATCACTTTAGAGGAACAATATCCAAGTAGTATTATTACCTTCCACCATAACCCTTTCTCCATGATAAGCATGTTTCCGTTTCAATGTTATTGAGACCCTCATGAGAAACACTCGAAGTGTTAGACCGTGTGACGCATCCACATTTCTTTTTCTAGTTGCATCATTTCTTTATCTTGAAAGTTCCCTTTTTGTTTAACAACATGAATACCATAAGATTGGTGACACATAGAAGTAAAGTTGCCAACTTTTATCAGCATCTTTCTCTATCAAATTCTTGATTTTGTGTCCACATTCCTCAGCTTGAACCTTTCCTTTTTCTGTGAGGCCTATCTTGGGATCAGCCACCCTTGTGTATAGACTCTCATCCATGTTTCCTTCACTCTCTCCATGCCTAACAAGGATTATTCTTCTTCTAGGCCTTGGACGGATTTTGATGATAGGATTCTTCTCTGCACAACTTATGGCATTTGGTTTAGTTTTAAGCCATTTTTGTTGAGAAAATGAGAGAGATGGGTATGACAAGGTAGTAGTGAAGCCATGGTCCTTAATTGTTTGGTGCGTAATGGTAAATTACAGCATGTGGCTCAAATTAAGAAGCCAAATTACTAATATGCTGGATTGCCAGAACTCATTTCTTATCTAAGAATTACTCCACATGCATTTCCAAAGAGTTATAAGATTTTGAACTTGTATTTCATATCTTATATATTTGTTTTTATCACTATTGTTTACAGGGGCATTAAAAGCATTTACAATTCATCCAAATTTAAGAAAACCATACGTAATAGATTTAAATGGATAAAATTTAATGAACAATTTTAATAATGAATAAATTTGAATAAACAATTATATTCAATAAATATCTATAGATATATTGATTTGAATGAATACTCAGAAGTGATATATTTTGCTTTTCAAATTTGTTCACTATCTCAACTTTCATTTTGTTATAGTTCTTCTGACTCTTATTTTGATGTTTCAATTAAATTGAGATGAACTATAAGACACATTGTATTAATTAATATTAAAGATTTGTTCTTAAATATATAAAATATATCAATATATATTATTTTTCACCCGTAGAACCTTAAACCGTCGCATACTTGTATAATATTGTAAACAAAATATTTTTTCATAAGTCCAAAAAATATTTTCTAAAAATTTCTCCTAAAAAACATTTCTTCCAAAGTGATTTTTTTTGAAAATTTTAATTTTAAAAAATGGATAGTGGTTTCTAAATAGATTATCTCTTCAAAAATATTTTTAGTCCCAATTAAAAAAATTAAATAGATTGAATTCATGAAATCCATTTAAAATGATTCATGGATGGATTAGATGAATTTCAATTCATCTAATAAGTTTGGATATAAATATATTAAATAATTTAAAATGTGATTTTTATAGATTGATGAATCATTTATCCATTAGAAACCAAATTTATCCGTTTGTTATCCATAGTTACTTATATCCACACATTTTTTAAAATATATGAAAAGAGCAAAAGGATATAGAATGATGTCCCTATTTTTCATGTTTAATAGACATAATTCATATTCACATCATCACATGCCACTTGATCTCAATTTTACTTTGCAGAATTCCTTACCATATCATGTGCAATTTCACTTCAAGCTAGTAGCGACTAACACAATAATTGGTGAGTGGGGACCTAACTGAGTCAATGATGGAATGACAAATGGTACTGGGTCTTAGTTGTTATGTGTTGTTGCCTGTAGTAGAGGGCAAAGTGGGAGGAATACTTTGGAGAAATAATTTGATGCAAACTAAGTTTCACACTCCAATTTTTAACCAAAAAACTTAAAATGTCATTCCTCTCCATGTAGAATTCTTTTTATTGTTTCATTATAATTAAAAATATAATTGTGTTATACATAGTATATTTCATTTTGTTTTTAAAGTACTTGAACGAAGAGTATCCTTACTCAATCATGTGTCACACCAAAAATGGCCTTTCCAAGAAAAAATATACTATTCTATATATAATTTTCTTTAGACTTTTGTGTTTTAAGCATCCGTTTTTGAGTTAACATCCTTTATATTATCTTAATATATTTCTTTGCCTGTAGAAGGAAACCGGGTAAGATGCTTCTTAATAGTTTTTTTAGTAGTAAAAGTAGGCATTACAAAATTTCCACTCCCTCTTCATGAAGAACCCTATTGATTCTACTTTGTCTCACATTTAATGGTGTTATTGAAGGAACGTTGCTAAATGCAAATTCTAGCATAATAAAAGTAGTTTTCAATAATTCACTTATCAATTTTGTCATTCAATATTTAAAAAAAAAAATTAAATGTTATTAATTAAATTCTTATATGTATAAATTATTTTCATATTATATTTTTTAACGATATATAGATTTGATAGTGAAAGAATGTTATAATTTATGTTACTTAATTGCAGTTATAGCTAAAATTTAAACATAAATATTAGATATCCAATTATATTGAAAACAAAAATAAATATTATCTAACTTTTGGAAGAAAAAATATTGAAAACAAAAATAAATATTAAAATAAAACAAAAAATATTAGATATTTAATTACTTTAATTAATAATTAACTAAATAAATAATAAATAACATATGTCATTTTTAGTTATTTTTAAAATTTAGATAATTATAAACTTGGAGCTACTAGCTCATAACTACAAACTTGTTTTTTGTGAATAGAAGCATAAAGGGTTATAATATTGTGGAGGACAGCATAAAGATAAAGAAATCCTAGTATATATAGAATTAGAGTGGTCCTAAGCAGTAATCTCACAAACATAACAATGCTCTATAACAATGTTCTATAACAGTGTACAAATAAAGATAAAGAAATATGAAGAATTGAAGATTATGGACCACCCTAAACCTAGAGTAGTAGTAGTTGTTACAATTTTCAAACTTGTTTCAAACCCTAGCTTCATAATAATGAAGTCTCAGACTTGTGCAGGGTCTCTCTTACACAACTATAATCCCCCGCCATTTGTGGAGTCATTAATTGACCCCACCCTTTTATTACAAAACCTTGGTCTTTGAAATTTGAAAACAACTAGTACTTCATGCTTCACCTTTTTTCATTCATTTGTTTTTGGATTCACCATTTTCATTACATTTTTATTCGCTGGATATGATTATAATGCAAACAGTAGTAGGAATGCACTGTACTGGTCTCCTACATTATTAAAATTTAAATAAAATTACGTGAAAGTTACTTATTGTGCAAACACCCAACCTCACTTTGTTTGCTAAGAGGATTAAGGTATCAAATTTTATAGCTTTCCTTAAAATAAATTAATTTATCTTTCTTTTTCTTTTACTTTTTATGTTTTGATTTTACATGCATCTCAGGAAACTAAAAAACAAAAACAACTAAAAACTTGTAACAAAATAATATTTTAAATAAATAGCAATTAAAGCAATTGTGAAATTTGTAGGAAAACATGATTATGTATGTGGTCATATTATTTTTATGGAGACTTACCCACCACAATATTACAATCATAATTATAATTATGAAATACAATTTAAAATATGGAAATAAGTGTTTTATTCATTTCAAAACTTATAACATTTAAGGATATACAATCAATTTAAGAAGTTAATAAATAATATAAAATATGAATAAAAATTGATTAAAGTAATTTCGTTTAACATATATTAGAAATTAAACTAAAAAGATATAAAGAAATAAGAGGTGAAAGACGAGTAATAAATAATATCATAACTAAAAAAATAAAGTATCAATAAATATTGAATTTGTTTTTGAAAATAAAAATATAAGAACGGAAACACCAATAAATATGCATAAAGTGCGTAGACGAGAGAGAAAGGAGAGAAGGGTTGGTAACAGGAGAGTGACGTCAATTGTGGGGTTAGGGCAAAGGAAAGGTGGAAATTTTGGCAAGCGGCGGAGAAAGCTTTAAGTCAGATCGGATGGAGATCCTCTGTCCTAATTCGTGTTCTCAATAGTGTCCAGATTAATCAAAATGTGTTATTTTATTTAGAAAAATATTATAAAAATGTAAAGTAATATTTTTATACTATTTGATGATACTCCATTGGACAGGGACATGGACAGAGCACCCATTTTCAAGTCACAACTGGACCACTTGCTTTTTCAGACTTTTATTAGAGTTATGCTTCATTCTTCCACTCTCATCCCTCGGGCGTGTCTTCTCTTCACTGTTTTGTGGAACTTAATAGGCCTTTTTGCATGGACATAATTGAGAATTCTTCATAAATTTTATCTGTTTTTAATAATTACTAGAAAACAATATGACATTATAATTATATAGTTAAATAATAATTTTTTTATTTCCTCTATAAAATGAATTATAAAATATATTTTGGGGAGTTTAAAATTGAAAAGAAATTATTAAAATCAAAATCCATTAACAAGATAGAAAATATCAGGGAATGAAGCCAAATCTCAAATGAAAAATCCAAATGGCAAAATGTAAGACTACACGTGTAGAAGACAACATACCACTATTTTTATTTAGATATAATGTAGATAAGTCTGACCAACAAATATTTTTGAAGATTTTAATAATGAATTTAGAAAATTAGGGAAGAATAAAAAGTGAGATAAAAATATCATTCTCAATCTATCACATATAAATAAAAAAAACATAAGGGAGTGTTTGTCCTAAGAAAATGTTGTTTTCTTCATTTAATCACTAAACATCATCATATTTTCACTTTGCATTCTTATTTTAAAGGATGCATAAAATAGTGAAAAATATAAAATATTATTCTGGCATTAGTTTTTCTTTTGCTCTCCATGTATATGTGATTTGGTGTTTTAAGCCAGTGTCCCATATGATATGTTAGATCTTATTATGTAATTCATTGCATTTGTATTACACTTATGTTACGACAACATAAATAGAAACATAATAATATGTTCTCTTCAACATGTGAATGTAACGATGGACATCATATAAAACACGTTTATCAATAAGGTGGTGATCTAGTTATGTAAATGTGTAGTGAATTATCAAAATGATTAAAAGATCAAATATTTGATTCATGTTAGCACTTTTCGAAAGAGATAATCACACACCTAAAAAAGATTACTTCTGGAAAGGTTTTGATTGAACATTACATGTGGACCATATTATCATTTTCAATCACAAAGTTTCAAATGGGCAATAACCATTGACATATTAAACCCAACATCAAAACATAAATGTTGATAGCATACAATTCATCCACCCATGTGGATAGATTCTAATTTAATGCCCCTCAAGTTTTTAGTTTATAGTACCTTGCTTAAATGGTTAATAGTTAATTACAATTAGATTTTCTTTTAGTAAATGCAAATGCGCGTGAAGAATGTAGCATATTTTAGAAGAAGAATAAATAAAAAGAAAAATGTGGTCCCATGCAAAATGGAGAGAGGATAAGATTAGTAGAGGTACAATAATACACCAATTAATATGAATTTGATGGGAAAATATTGGAACACCACATCTTCAATATCTCAGTCCCTTATTATAGCAACATTTTACACAAACCCAGGTGCATCTATTCCTTCCCTCTCTATACCTCTTTCTGCTTTGTAAGAAACAGAAAAAAATACATATTTCAGAAAAGATCAGAAAACTCTCACTGAAACCAATCTGAAAAAGCATGGAAAAGACTCTACTTAGGATGTCTTCAATCTTGGGATTTGTCTCCTGCAAATATCTCTTTTTAATCCATCACCAATTATTTTTATTATATTAAACTTTTTATTTATAGGCCTTGGATTGCTAAAAAATAATTAGTAAATTTAATGGGCTAAGGGAGTCTCTACAAATCTAAAATTTCTATAATACAATCATCACTATGTGTGTTCTTATTTATTTTGTTTTGGTTTTTGGTGCTAAAAGTATTGTTCATTAAGAAATAAACATTTTACTAAACATCATTAAATTCTGTTGCTCCTGGTCTTTCTAAGTTCAATCTTAGTAGAGAAGGTCGTTTTCTTCTTCAATACTATACTCCTATTTCACAATAATGCATATTTATTTATTCAAGTATTTGCATTCAATTTAAAATAATGTATTATTATGTTTTCTGATAATAATAATAATAATAATCATCATTTTACTAATTGAAAATTTTCCTTTATACATGTTCTTTATTCTTTGTATATAAAACCTATTTTAGTTGTATTTATTTATATATATCTTGGTGCATTCACCCACTTCTGGTAGAGAGAGAAGCAGGCACATAAGATATCAGAAATGATGATGATTCATGACACCTATCTGATCTTCTATTTCTGAGGAAGCATAACTCATCTTTCTTCCTAGGTTGCTGTTTCATGATACCACTCTTTGTTGCCTTATTAAAAGAACAAGCCTCAGAAAGAAAGAAAGAAAAAAAAGCATCTCTCACTGATTCTTCCCTCCCTCTACTTTGATATCCATTTCATGTTCCTACTCTCCCATCATGGTAAGATCGTGTTCAAGTTATTATTAAATCACTTTTCACATCATTAAACAATCAAATTAATTTAAGTTATATAAGTGTACATATAACTCATCAAAAAATCTTCATTTTCTTTCTTTCCCTTTTTTCTGCTATTTGACCTATAGTGAATTCGGTATTGATCTCCCATTGATGCTTTTAAATATGTTTTATTGGTCAGTTTCTGGATTTTAAGGTGTCTATGTTCCACCTTCAAACATAAGAAAAAGCAGAAGAAAAAGTATAATAGTCCAAAAGAAATAAACAAATTTGATGGCTAGGCAAGTGTGTGAAGGGAAATTAAGGGACATGGTGTCTTCATCTTCAGCTGGATATTCATACACTGATCATGTGACACCAACCCATCATTTAGCGAACCAGATCCAAGGCTTTGTGTCTGACTCGGACATATTCAACCTCACCACAAACATGGAGATGATAGGGTTTCACAAGAATCAGCTTCATCAGCAACAGCAACAGCAGTGTGACAGCACCAACATGTGGGAAACTAACAATTTCTTCTCCAAACTTGGTCCATCTACTTCTACCAACACCATGAATGAGTCTTCTACCGCTTTCTATGAATACAGCAGCAACAACAATAACAATAATAAACCAGATTTCATATCAGGGATTTCTGAAACAACAAGCAATGATAATCTAATTATTGGAACAACTACTCATGAAGACTCAGCTCCATGGCAAGACAATACTCACAATAGGTTATTGGTTGATGATTCTTCTTTTAGGTGTGTATTCCCTTGTGAAGGAAATGAAAGGCCAAGTCAAGGACTCTCACTCTCTCTTAGTTCAACCAACCCTTCAAATATTGGCCTACAATCTTTTGAGCTAAGACAAACAGCTCAACATCATCATCGGAACCAACCTGATTTGGGGTTCTTTGGAAAATCACAAAATGTTCAACTGCACCACCAACAACAGATTTTACAAGATGGGTACTTGAGTGCTAAAGCTGCAAGTGTTTATCAAGGACATTATTTTATCAAGAACTCAAAGTACTTGGTACCTGCACAGGAGCTTCTGAACGAGTTTTGTAATTTGGGAACAAAGCAAAGTGACATGGTGATAAAGCATAAGTTCAGCAAGAACAAGCAGCGGGAAGAGGATAACAACATCGATATTGGGTCCTCAAAGAAACCTACTGTTACCTCTTTGGAGTTTGTAGAGTTGCAGAAGAGAAAGACAAAGCTTATTTTGATGCTGGAAGAGGTATGTATATGTGGTATACGTTTTACTATATATTTATATATTTGGCTTCATTTAAGAGTGTGTTTTTCTCAACTATGTACTTCGCAAGGAAGTATCTTTATTGATCGTTCCCCACAAAAAAGGAAAAGAGTGTGTGTATGTAAAAATCTTATGCCTTAACTCCATGAAATGTTATCTAAGTTCTTAACTTTTAGGTGGTTTGGTGTGGTTGATGGAATTGTGGTCTTTGGTTTTGATTCTTCAACTAATTGTGCGGTCAGTGCGGGCCTTTTCATTAATGCTCTCCTTGTGATTATTGACGCCTTTTTACCATCACAAACACAAATCTATATCTACTAATTTTCTTTTATTTGCAACGTGGTTCCACTTTGTTTCTTCTCTTTTAAATATAAACTTGTATATACATGTTTAGGTTTGACTCATTTTATAGTGGTTACAAGGTTCTAAATTAATCGTGGTAATAATTGCGAGAACATTCAAGGATTCTGTCATAATTATAGTTGAGATGAGATAACCAAAATCACAACATTATGACCAAAATCTTTGGAGGTGAAAATTTATATATCAACTTTTCTGTTTTCTTCTTGTTCTTGTTCTTGTTTGTCAAGGTTGGCAGAAGATACAAGCACTACCGTAATCAAATGAAGGCAGTGGTATCGTCATTTGAAGAAGTGGCAGGGAATGGGGCAGCGACAGTGTACTCAGCTTTGGCTTTGAAAGCCATGTCAAGACATTTCAAGTAGGATAACATTACATATATATATATATCAAAATAGATACATTATCAAAAAATAGAGAAAAATGTGTATGATATCCAATATACATTATTGATGTAGAGTTAATGAGACTGTTACAGGTGTTTGAAGGATGAGATTTTGGGTCAGATAGAAGCCACAGGGAAAAGCATGGGAGAGAAAGATTCAGTAGCAGTAGCACCAGGAGCAACAAGGGGTGAAACACCAAGACTCAAAGTTATAGACCAAACACTAAGACAACAAAGGGCATTTCAGCAAATGACTATGATGGAAACACATCCATGGAGACCCCAACGTGGCCTTCCTCAACGATCTGTTTCACTTTTAAGGGCTTGGCTTTTTGAGCATTTTCTCCATCCGTAAATACCACTCTCTCTCTCTCTCTCTCTCTCTCTCTCTCTCTCTCTCATCATGTTATTGCCAAGTAGCTTGGTTGAAGTACCAATGTAAGTAAAATACAAAGTAGATTTTGTGAAAGAATCAATGTTGTTTCTAAAATGTAAAAAGAGAACAAAAACTACAAGAGATGATCTCATGTGTTGAATCTGAATCATTTTATGCTTGCATAAAAAACTATATGCTACATTTTGGTAGTTTCAGTGCATCACAATTCTGATTCCCATTTGTTCCTATTTTGTCATATACTTTGTTTGTAATATAGATATGTATGTTTATGTTCCTCTAGTTTTGGTTTTATCTCCATTATTACTAATTAGTTCTTTATATCTTTAATATATTTGATCACTAATCACTACTTACCATTAAGTATCAGATTCTTAATTATTTTGTGTGTGGAAAACTTTTGTAGGTACCCAAGTGATATTGATAAACATATTTTAGCCCGTCAAACTGGTCTCTCTAGAAGCCAGGTAAAACCATATTTTTTAGATTTTATATCATTTATTTATATAATCAAATAGCCATTAGGTACACCTCCTTAAATAAAATTCATTCACCAAACTCACAAGTCCTATTAAATTCAATATACTATAAAACTAAACATTAAACTAAATCTTATTTTTTATAGTCTTATTTTTTATAATATTTGAGAAGCTCATGTATTGAACCGTCTTTTTTTTTTATTGTCTAACTTATTTTTTTTATTTCTATTTAACTTCATTCTCAAATTACAAATGAAAAGCTTAGATGTAACTAAATTATTATACAAAAATCATTTTGCTTATTATAATGTAATCATTAGATATTTGAAATCTTGGTTAGGTGACACATATGTTTCAAAGCAGGTATCAAATTGGTTCATCAATGCAAGGGTGAGGCTATGGAAGCCAATGGTGGAGGAAATGTACATAGAAGAAGTCAAGGAACATGAAAACGACATGGCTAATTCCTTAGAAGGTGATACTGATCCTGATATTGAAGATAATGTTAATCCCAATAATGTTCAAAACCAATTACATCCTTCATCAATAATAGAGGAACAAAAGCCAACACTTAGAATTGACACAGAGTGTGTCTCTTCTATCATCAATAACCATAACAAAAATGATCCAACAAAGAACATGACTAAATCCCTTTATTACAACCAGCACCATATGAATCCCGGCCAGGACCATCTTAGAATATTTAGCCCTAACTCCGTTGACACTTTTGGGTCGATGGAGCTTGATTTTTCATCCTACAACCATCACCACTCTTCTACCATGGTTCCTTACACAACAAGTAACGATCAAAATGCCAACCTTGGTTTCAGCAATGATGGTGGTCGTAGTGGAGTGTCTTTGACTCTAGGGTTACAGCAACATGGTGAAAGTGGTGTGAGCCTAGCATTCCCTTCAACAACACAACATAATTCATTGTTCTACACAAGAGACCCTAATGAAGATTGTCAAACAGTGGAATACTCTTTTCTTGATGGCGAAGGACAAAATTTGCAATACAGAAATTTGATGGGGGCACAGTTGCTACATGATTTGGCAGGATAGGAAGGTGCCATGAATCTATTTGAGTCATGGAGGCTTGAGATTTTAAATGCATAATTAAGATGGTGATGAAAATTCATTTTTTTTTTATTCCTTTTAGGTAGCTACGTATAAAGATATATATATATATATACTACATAATTAATGCTTCAATGCATAAAGCTACATTCTGTTAGATAAATATTTAGTTTTAACATGAGCATTAAATTATGCCTCCTTTTATTTATTTGGAATCAGAACTACCAGAACTCTCAAGTACAACTTATGTCAGATTATACAATTTTTGTTCACTTAAGATTTTAAATATGATTTTAGTCCCTATATATAGTTTTCCCTAACTAACTTTCAATTCCTTTACTATTTTTCTTTGGTTATCAGTCCTTACATTTTCACTCAGTTTGAATTTTAGTTCCTACCATTAAAGTACGGGTTCCTATATCTATCATTAATTTGAAATATAGTCCCTAAGGTTTATAATCATCAAGGCAAATGATCCCTATTTCTTCATGAAGGGTGGTTCCTATAGTTTCTACACATTGAAGTATTGATCCATAAGTACTAAAACTCAAATAAGTGAATGAAGGGGGTAAATATCCCTATAGAAACTATAGGAATCAAAATTGAAATGAGTTAAAATTATACGACTCAAAGCTTAATTAGTTAGACCTTTACTTAATCATCTTTCCCCCTCTCTTTAATTTCTTCCATATTGGAATGAGAATAGTTGAGCCATTCTAGATAAGGGCTTCCATTCGCCACTAAGCTAAAAGGACAAGTGGCAAATAAAATTCTTTTGTTAGAGTTGAAGATAGTTGTAGTTTATTGAAAGGGGATCACGTGTTCCAAAATGACTGTATTGTTATGTCCTTAACTAATGAGTTTTCTCTAAGTAATATAATATGTTATTTATTGAAGTGTCACTTTTCATTGGACCGAACAGAAAATAGAATAGGAATAGAGACATGTGATTTTTGTTCGGGAAAAAAGATATTGCAAAAGGACAATAGCGTTTGGCTGTACAATTTTGGTTGGGTGCTAAGAAGAACAAGAATTACAAATAATATTGAAGATAATTTGGTGGTTGTGGTCCCGAATTCACCCTCATGTAGACAACATCTCGTGCTGATAAGAATTGGTTTGCTTTATTATATGTCCACTTTTATAATTGGTTTATGTACGTCCCTTCTTTTTGGCCAATGAAAAAGATACCTTTACAATAAGTTTAGTGTTAGAGACCACTATTTTTAGATAAGCAAAATTATTATAAAAAAGAGTATATATATATATATTATAATATTCTAAGTTGTTGTTTTGTGTAGTTCAGTTTTAACTTTATTTTGTTTTTCAACGATGGAGAACGAATAGAACGCGTACACCTTCATACACTACCTTTAATATACACTTAGCAACAAAAGAAAAATACGAATCGAATATATGTGTAAGTTGAATAGATGAATATTTCGTTCTCGCAATGTGTCCCTCTCACCCTTGTTTATTTCTTAGCATTAATTCTAAGATTTGATTTTTTATATTCGAAAGTGAAGCATATATAATTATAATTTCTTTTTATTTCCTTTGTAAATTGTAACTTTGTTACAAGAAGCAAGAGAAGCGTGACAACTTCTTTAATTTGAATAATACGATAAGACAAGTAGTTCCCAACTAACTTGCCAATTTTGTCTTACATATTCAGTCTTAGTTTGTGTCTGAAGGGTGGGATCAACTATCCTCTAGAGCATTAAATTGCTTCAGATATTTATTTTGAAAAGGTCTAAGAAATTCGTTAATGGGTACCATGCTTGCCTGAAATGTTGCTAAGAAGTTCGTTGAAATGTTGTAAAAGTTTAATTTCGCCATTTGTAGCAAAGCTTTGTAAGTGACCCAATCCAACTTCTGAACAGTTCGGTTTAGTGGGTTATGATACAATTTTTAAGGACAAATCTGATCATGTTCAATTCGTATTTTCTATTCATAACTTTTGAATCTCTTTTATTTATACATTATGCGCCTCGGGCTTCCTCTAATTTATGGTGTATTCAATGTTTATTTTCAATTTGTTATGATTAAGACTTTATATGTTTTTGAGAAATTTCTTGTTATAATTTTATAAGGGGTGTTAACAATTGTCCTAACATATTATTTAACAAAGACTATAGTGAACTTTGTCTTGAAAAACTATATTTTTAAGCCCAACATGACATTAGAGCTTAATTATTGGTATAAAATATAGTTGGGCCATGGTTTCTCGTTGAAATTATGCAAAAAAGAAATAGATACAGATATGGAGTGCTATAACGATACCTCTTTTGTTGAGAGTCAGATCCTGATTGTCCATAGTTTGATGCCTTTTACCTGTTTGCTTCATCAAAATTTTAAGCCCGTTTAGTTCTGAAAATTCAAGATAGTTTTATACAAGGACATGGTTTTTTTTAGACATGACATGATTCTTGTTGATTGTTTGCTATGTGAAATTGATGTTATTGGTACAAAATTTAAAGCATTAAGAAAAGGTAATGATTACCATGCAAAAAATTGCAGCACAATAGATTTTACTAAACCGATTACCTTTTTGAAATGTAATCTTGAAAAGGTAATTGAGTACCTTTTTCACAAAACGAGTCAAAATTAAAGTCTCATTTTGGTATTGATAGTTTTGCTTGAATTCAGTATTAAAATGGTCATTTTCTTATTTTTGGAAGCACACAACTACATAATCCTACTAATCCTAAGTTTTCAAAACAAGAACACTATTTTCTTCTTCTTGCCCTACACTATGGCAACACCTCACTTGCCATCATCATCGGCACTACCCTTCCACCATGTCTCCAACAGAGAGAGTGCAACCAATGGACCTAGAACTGGTGGAAGTGGTGGAGGCTTGCTAAACGCGACTACTGGGTCAACTATCTCTTTAGTAGCTAGCCCCATTTCGCTAAATTCGTTGTTTTCTTGCTTCTTAGGTGTTAAAGTTGCCAATATACCTGTTTCACATGCAAAATCTTAAGTCATGAGTTCACTTATATGTGCAGTACCCCTAATCAATCAACAAACAATTGCACATGTCAAGGATTTCAAAAGAAGCATCTTTCATTGTAAAACTAAATATATCACCTCTCAATATTAATACATATTAGACAAAGAAGATGAAAATAATCGAACATTGTTGAACTTAACCAAGGCAAGCTAATTGGCACGATCACAGGGCCATTGGGATGGGACAGTGCCAATGGCATGAGACATGATTCCAGATCTGGGATGCAAGCACCGCCTTTGGCACAGGCCTAGCACCACTGGCACTAGCACATGCAACCCTGGCCCGCTCATTCACAAGGACTCTGGCACGGTCACTAGCGCAAGCGTAAGCTAAGTTGGCTCGACCACTGGCACGAGCCAAACTGCAAACTCGGCCTATGGCCCAAGACCAGTAAAGTTAACTTGCTGAGCAAGTTAACACATTGTGGACCTTTGTTTATTAATTAGTTAATCATGATTAGTTGGTTAAGGGATTTACTTAATTAGTTAGTTAATTAATTAGTTAATCAACCACTTTAGCTTCTATATAAGGGATTTACTTGATGTACATTATTCAATTCATTCTTGATTCTAAACCTATCTTCCCCCTCCTTTCTTTCTCTTCTTTCTCATTTTCTTACAATACATACATCATTTCACAATCATGTTTTGCCTCGTTCTGAATCTTTAACACGCGCCGTAATAATACGAAAACTCATAAAACATTAGGCATGAAAGGCAATATAATGCAAATACCCGCTGAAGCTTTCTCCTGGTACGATAGCTTCAACCTGTATTTTGGCAGCAAAAGTGCACCAATTCCACGCATGTACTTTAATAGCTTCAGTCCCGTTTCTGTAATAATACAATTAAAGGAAAAAACTTCAAGTTCTTGAAAGATTCACTTAAGACACCAGAAAGATGCTGTCTGTTGTTAAAAGCTCCACTTTTCTCAGTGTACAATAGTGACAACAATGAAATATGAATCTGATTTCATGCAAACTATCTGAACCCCTCACCTTAACCTATTCAATGAAAAGCTTGTCTAAACTATGCAACTAAGGATTTTGAATTACCAGTGATATATTTGATATTTCATATCACTTTATTTAAGATGAATACATACTCGCTTGCAACTATAGAGTGATTTGGTTAGCAAATTGGGCAACATATATTAGTACGGATATGTTCTGCAAAACTGAAGACTAGAAAATCATTTAATGAAAAATTAAAGAGAAAAAGAAAATCAATGATAAGGAACGAAATAGCGCACATACAATTCCAATACCACAAGAGCAAACCATGAATTACGGTAGAATTAAAACTAGAAAATAAGAAAAGAATAAAGCGAAGACTTACTTGCAGAAAGGAAATGAATGTGAATGGAGTAGAACAGCGTAGAAAAGCAAATTATAGTTGACGAAGTTTCCAGAGCACTTAAATTAGTAAATAAAATTCCATAAAGCCACGAGTATCACACGTGGCGCAGTTTTGCGTTCATCTTAAAATCCAAAGTTCAACAAAAAAAGAAACGGGTATAATATCTTTTTAAGGAACTAACAAGTAATAAATTATTATCAGAAAATGTTGGGATTAGTTATTTAAATATATAATGGAAAAAATTCAACGTAATGATTGATGAAGGTTTCTATCTAGTGAATTTATGTGTCCTTGGAATTCAATTTGTACACTTGCTTCGAATTTAGGAGATGACATTTTAATTTTGTAAAGAGAAATGATATGAATGGAGTAGGGGGAAAGTCACACTCCGCTGTATAAAGAAGGTCTTGAGAAATATTTGAAGGGCCACAAGTTCAAAAGATGAATGCAGCCGAAAGAAGCGAGCATGTCTCTGCGTGTGTATTTATCATTCGTGATAGCTCTTATAGGCTGGCACACCCATGTTTGTAGGGGGAGGCATATTCAGGATGACATATCACGCTCTCTGTTTGATCCGTGAAGAAGTAACAAAAGAATTATTGTATGGTTCGAACTTGATTCACAGTTCCCAATTTTAAGGTCAAAGTTCTGACCAGAAAGACATTACTGGAGATCACCGTACAAAACATTTGCTGAGCACAATTAGCTTATTTATTATGATCTTTGGTGTTAATTACTGACATGTGCTGATAACTCCTCAATTCTCGAATGATGAATAAGGCAGATTTTGTGAGAATTTTACAAGTAACGGGATACAAGAACGCCGAGATAGAATAATATTCTGAGATAAAATATTATCAAGTTTAACACTTCATTAGCATTGCGACTTACATCAATGATTCATTAATGCTTTCACTTCAATATATAAAATCATCTAGCAAATCTTTGGGTCAAGGGTATCTAATCAAAAACATTAGGTCGGCCAATGCTTAACTATTCGAAAACCATTCGTCATCTCTTTAGAACTAGATTGTCAATCAACTTAGAAAAAGTACTCAATCCAAAAACTTCAATACATGAATAACTGAATATTTAAGTAAAATACTTAAAAGTCGATAAAAACAACATTTGGGAAGGGGAAATAATATTGACTCCGATGCCGGACAGAAAAACTACAACTGCAAAAACTGGAGCAGAAATTATTACACTTTTAAGCATTTGTATTAGATGGTGCTCCATAACCACCTGCACCACGACCAAAGCCAGACCTTCCACCAGGACCCTGCACAACAATAATGTAAAAGCACACAAACAGGTTCAGGAAACTACAAAAGAAACCAGCTCAAAAAAAGAACTAGCATCAAGAAAAAGTTATGGACAATGCATACAATAGAATCATCCAAATATGTGCCACTCCAAACAGAATAGAAAACTACAAAACTACACTATAAGAACAGAAAGGAAAAAACAACACATTAGGCGCCAGTGTCCCACTCAACTTGGTTTGGTCAACAAGAAAACATTGTGCATCACACTACTTATGGACTAATCAAAATTTTGTAAAATAAAAAGTAGTATTGGTTTTTCAGAGATTGAATGGATAATTCAGAGTGTTAATGGTCTAAAAAGCCCATAAGTTCCAAGACAAGACAATTTATCTGTATTTTGTATCAATAAATTTAATCAAATAAGAGAGGAACTAAGCATAGGAGAAAAGTTTCCATAAACAAAACAATCAGATTAAGTGCAAAAGAAATTAACTAAAACTATGCCACAATAAATAACAGAGCAAACTATAATCATGGTCTAATAATATAATGAAGCATAATCTTGTAAAAACAACAAAATAATATTATAATGGCATAAAAATATAAGGACATCAAAATAAGTTGTAGTAACATTACCCCAAAAGATGGTCTGTAGTCAGCAGGAGCTCCACCCTTTTCTCCTCCAAATTCACCACCGGGTGCTCGGGGACCTCCACGATATCCATCACGGTCACCCCCAAATCTCCTTTCTCCTTCAAAGCGTGGTGGGCCCCTGATCATAATAAAAAACACATTAGCCTATTCACATATTGTAATAATACCTAACAAAAATAAAGATATATAAATGAGCTCATTACCTAGGGCGATCACCGGGTGGACCTCCAAAGGGTCTGCCAGCTGGCTTAGCCTGCTTTTTAAGAGTGGCAGGGACAATCTCTGAAGGGAGATTGAGGTAAGTCCTAAGGAACTCAATGCCATCATTAGTGAGGAACCAGTAATAGTGCATCCATGCAAATGTCTCTCTCACATACTCCTTTGATTTGAAACTCTGCATCAGCTTAATAACCTGCAGATTTGGCACATCTATTTCTGGGTGCTTTGCCAGATTGAAGTCCTTCTTCGCATACAAAACTCCCTCTTCAAAACATAAAAATGTTCACAATTAGTGGGCAATTGAAAGAACAGCCAGAAACCATATCTGGACTTGCAAGAAAATCTGACGAATTTTTTTTTTCATTTTTCTAAAATAAGATTAATAAACGCTCAATTACTTAGTTTACCCAAATTTCCCCTTACCAACAAAAAAATTAAAGTTAATCAAAATTAGGCTTAGACTTCAATATAAACATTTTTTAACTATTTTCAATAAACTTATCAGCGACGCTTATGAAAACAAGAGTTTTAGCGTACTTCAAAAATGTTGAATGAATAAATATTTGACTAAGATTTTTAATCAAACACGCCATAAGTAACACTATCACTAACAGAGATAAACATAAAAAAATACAACAGAACTTGAAGGGACCTTACCTTGGAAGAGGTATTTGCTGATCTCCTTACGGTTCTTCTCGGAAATGATCTGAACAATTCAAACACATGCGTTAATCAAATCGGCAACTAAAAATTAACGAAAGAAGGAACTAAGAACATTGAGTAGGGTTCAGTTCAGATACCATGATTGAAAATGTAGAGGCTGCAACAATAGAAAAATCTGCGCACACCCTTTCAGCCTTTCTTGCAGTAAACCCTAATTCTGCTTTCTGTATGTTTTATAATGCACTTCTCGATCCTCATTTAGGGCTTTATTTATGGGCCAATCTTTTGGGCCCATCTTCCAACCTTCACTCTAATTACCTAACCCCGTGGGCCTGGACATCGCAAATTGCTTTATTTTATTTTTGACATCAAAGCTCTTACTTATTTAATATTATATTATTTTATTATTTATACTTCTATACTACTTAATAAATGGAAGAAAAAATAATAATTACCCACCATATTATAATTTATGATTTTCTATTTTGCAATTATTATCTTCTTATTTCTACAACAAAAAAACAATAAATATTATCTTCTTATAAGATTATCTACAAAAAAATCATATAACATCATCTTCTCTAATTCTATATTTTATTAATCTTCTTACATTTTTATCTCTAATGAGTTTTTATGTAATATTTCTTATATTAATTTTTTTAAAGAATATAACACAAAAATAAGACATATCAAAAAAATAAGAATACAGGTCAATAGGCACAAAGTGTCAATCAACACGCTAGTGAACTATAAAATCTTTGTTAATGACCCTAATGTCAATCGGGATTACTTTAAATGCCTAATTCCCTTAATTAAGTTCTTGATTTCCAGCATTGTCAATAAAAAACCCACAAAGAATTAGCTCAATCTTATTTTGTACGTTTTCTGCTTAAACATGATTTCCTCTTGTAATATTTATAAGCTAGACCAAAAAAATTAATGAACCAATAAGAGTTTTTAAAATGATATAAAACGAGCTTACATTAACTTAAGGAGCATTGTTAGCACCATTATAGCTTGGAATTTCATAAGTTTAATTTTTTGTACTATGTTTCGGCCCTTCTCTATGCATTTGTTTGCACGTAGAGGTTTGCATGTAAGTCATGAGAGAGAAAGTGTATGTAGTAACAATATAATAATTTTATATTCATTGTTTACTATTTATTTTCAATAATTATTGACATTCTTTCAAAAAATAAGAATATAAATGAACTATAAATAACTTATTGTGTATAAATTTTTACACCAAAATACATAAATAATACTTTAGTCAATCAAACTTTTAGTTCATATATCTACATAATTTTTGGGTCTAATAGTTTGGGGGAAATTGATTGATTTGCAACCTATAAGTGTCTTTTTTTGCTTACACAGCCTGAGTGTCATAGTTATACACATTCTAACACTAGAAACTAATGGCCTCAAACTATACATAGCTGGTAACGCTACTGCTGTATTTTTCTTTTAAAATACATCTAGTGCTTCTTCATATCAAAAATTATTTCATTAAAAAATCTATACAGAATTGATAAATTAAGATTCAATTAGCATGAGCAAACATGTAAAAGTCCACCATATTTAGTGATCATGTGCTATATACAACACTGACTAAAGGATATGGTCAAATTAACATGCCATTTTCAAAAGGAAAGCCCTCATCCAATCTTTTCAACAAATTTTTTTATTTTAAATATCATGGCATATCACATTTTAAAATGAAACTATTGTGTCTATGACAATGATTAATTAAGTGATGCACTATCTTGTATTGGACTAACAAGTTTTTTTATAGTTGTTGCCTTGTAGATAGTCATAAAATGGTGAAGTGGTCAGAATAAAGGGCTTAGGGAATAAAATGATAAGAAGGTTCATGATTCAATTCTCATTCACCAAAAAAATAGTTTAAATTTGATAATTCAATGAAACTTTCAATATGCATTAAATTTGAGTTCAACGTGCATGTTCCATACAGTTCAACAAGGCTCTACCAACTATCAAGGAAAGAATAAACAGGAAGACATAGATTATCAACAGTCAAGGTGAAACTGTATATGCCTATTCTTGCACCAGCAGTACTTTGGAAGTGCTTGACAGATACATGTTCCAATAGCAAAATCCAATTCCTTCAAAAAATATCAAAAAAATGAACAAAAGGAAATTGAGAATGTGCTTCAACATGCTATAAATCATTAACAAAATGGCTAAGTACCTGAAAAGGAATATATCCTTAGAGCTTGACCTCCACATCAACACCAGCAGGAATATCGAGCTGCATCAGAGAATCTATTGTTTGGGCAGTAGGATATAGAATATCAATGATACGCTGATGGGTTCTGATCTCGAAATGGAACCGTGCATCCTTATGCACATGGGGGGATTTAAGAACACAGTAAATTCGCTTCTTGGTAGGCAATGGTACAGGACCCATGGTTTTTGCATTGGTAGTCCTTGCTGCGTCTAGTATCTGCTTGCACGAATCCTCTATAAGTGGCACCCAGTAAGATCTAAGCTTGATTCTAATTTTCTGCTTTGGTGCCATCTGAGAATGGGGAGTAAAAAGTTTATCAGATAACCGAAATACAGAATTGCTTGAGAATACACAGATATTGAAAGAAATGTCTTGATTATCTTGAATACTTATTCTAATTTCTAGGAGACATCGGAAGAACAAGTCAGTGCTTGAAATTCATCCTCAAATCCTTAGGATTCTTTTTGGGCCATTTCAAATACTTGAAAATTTCACCCACAAAAGAAACAGAAATAACTAGATAAGCAACAGCCAACAGGTCACTGAATATTTGTTAATTATAATAGCTTAATAGGGTTTAGAACCAGGTTATAGCTTCAGTAGGTAGTGGACCAAGGCATCATATATACAGACACAACACAATACACGAATATGGCACAACAAAGATACATAATAGAACAAACCTTAAAAATTATGGATACAATATGGTTAAGATACAAACAACATATAAATTTATGTAAATATTAGCGTAAAAAAAAACAAATCCTAAATTAAATAAAAGATGTCAATGTTTCATTAATCAACTTCAGTTTATCCAGGCATAATAAATTACTATCACCATCATTGTTGTATCTGAGAAGTATCCGATAAGAAAGCCACTTTGAAGAATCGATGTTTCCTGGATCCTATACTTTGATACAATACATTGTATATTTGCATAGAACATTTTCCCCATGAACCCAGTCAGATGTGTAGAAATCCTCATTTATTTATTATTAATATATTCTTTTATGTTTTCCACTTAACCAGATGGCCAGACTATTTTCTCAAACAAGGCCTACTTGACAGGTTTAGGCTTCTTGGGGCTCCACTTGTGAGAGACAATTAAAATATTGTAGAAAACAAATACAAAACAGGAACTAGTAATAAGGAAGTGATGTATATACCGTATCTGCATCTGCAGCGATGCTAACGGATGAAGCACTCCGAGTCTCTGAGTCTCCGACCTAAAAAACCAATACATGTAAACCAAAAGTTAAACTAATTTGATGTAGGAGCAGTAAGAAATGACATAATTAATAGCAGGGTTGTTTTTGTGATTTCAAAGTGTTCTATTTAATTTTCACAGCTTCTGGTTATGAGAAAAGTGCAATCCTATGGTTAAATTTGTGTTATTGACGAGTTTTGGTGTGCTAGACTCCTACCTACAAGGCTCAAGGACTCCTCATGGACTTGGGTTAGTAGTGAGCTTCAACATTCAAGGATCGCACTGAAAATTTTCGTTATTAGGGAAAAAAATAGTGAAGTTTTTCTTGTAAATTGGATTTCAAAAAAATGTTATTGAATATTCTAAGGGATGAACCCTCGGAGGTCATGTAATCTGAAAGGTCTTTACTTGGATCAATAATGCTTAACTTTTAGAGGACTGCTTCATCAGTGGTTGTGAAAATACCGACTTATCTCAATCTTTATGACTGGCTCCTATGGAGCCAAGGTTGCAAATATTGAGAAATAGAACCATCTGAATTAATTCATTCTCACTAGGTTATAATTATACTCCAACCACCCCATAAATTGGTTATTCCTAAATGAGCCGTGAAAGGCGTGAGTTAACATACCATGTCACCGTATTGAGCCGTCGGTCCTTTTCTTGAATAGTACTAAACTCAGAATCATTTGAAACGTTCTTTTTACTGGTTTATTACACCATGAGAACCATCCAATTCTAATTTTGACACTGTTTTCTCTTAATCATAATCTCAAATTTTCTCTATCTAGAATCTAGACATCTTTAACCCTACACCATAAAATAGAATCCCCATTCTTTCTCATTTGTACTTACCAAGCTTCCAGAGAAACACATATATTCCACAGCAAAAAGCTAAAAACCTAAAACAACATTGCCAAGATTTGAAATTTCACAACACCCTTTTATCATTATAGCTTAAATTGCGTAAATTTAACATCCACAGGTTATAATCTAATAATATATGCTGCAATTCATAAATATTATAAACCACAAAACATAAAAGATAGTCACTTCCTATAGACGGAAATGAAGTGAAGAAACCTGAACGGTGGTGGTGTCAGATTCACCATCAAGGGTTTGTGAAGGTGGGTTAACCGATTCTGAGGAATTCAAAACTTCAGGAGCTGCATAGAGCCTAGTTGATGATGAGTGAAGAGATTTGAAAGCGTTGTTACCATTACTACGAGATAGAAAGAAGAAAGAAGCGAAGTTTGAAGTGGAAGAGTTAGAGAGAGAAAATGGAGGAAGAAGAGTAGAAGAAGCAGAGAGAGAAGAAATCGCCATGAATTGAAAGGGTTACTCTATCTCTATCTATTGCTTACTTTGCTTCAATATCTGCACCATTTTATCCATTCTTTTTTTTTTTCTCATTATTTTCCCACTGGGCCAAAGGCTGGTTATTCAAGGCCCATACTAATGTGGCCCAAGCCCAATTTTAATTTTTTTGCCCCACACTTGGAGATTCACAGTTTCACACCCCACTTTTTTAAAAATAAAAAAATGTGCCAATTTTTTCATAAGGGTGATATTTTAATTTCCAAATTTTATCTATTTCTACATCATAAAAAATAATTCATGATATACATTAAAAAATAAAGTGCATCTCAAAAGACAAAGTAAATATTATTAACATAGACAAATAATTCCATACACTTTTTTATAATTTACTATGTAAAAATAATTTTTACACACTACCCAAATTGAAAGAGAATATCTTAAAATCATTTTACAATAAACATAAATAAGCATATTCTAATTTTCACAACTAGGCCAAATATATACATAACATGATGACTTGATAACAAAAATTCTCCAAAATAGTACCTGTATATTAAATATATATCACAATTTTTTTATAATCAAATGTTAGTATATTAATATTTGTATTACATAGAAGTGTAGAACTTGAATTTTTAACTACTCTATCACTTCAATCTTTAAATCTTTTATTTTAATTACCTTATGATTCTCATCATCACAGTTTCATTGTGAGTGATTACATGTATTTCTACCCTTTTATTTTTGTATTTGTAAAATATGTTTAATACTCCTATAATTTTTGGTTACTGGAGTATTAGTCCGACTAAAATTTAATACATGGGAAGAAGCAATAGTATAATACAAAAAAAAAATAACATATTTCTTATAGCTTGGATTGATCCCCAACTTACTTTCCAGTATTATATTACGTTTTAATGTCTTATGGAGAAATTGGTTTGGGTTAAACTGACTTCTCAACATGATTTTTTATTTATTTATGAACCATGAGAAGTCTCTATTCACCTGATCGATTTTCCGATTTTCCAAATAAAAGTGGATTTTAAACTTAGTGGAATATGTAATTATTTTTTAATTCCCTATATTCAAATAAAAACCCACAAATATTTTTCTTGTTCTTATCCCAAAATATCTTCAATGTGATGGATAAGAGACCATGTTCTGGAAACAATTCCTAATTATACTTTATACATACATATGGATTTGAAATCAAATATATGTGACCACATGCATGATCCAAAGTTCTTTTAGTTGAAGCAACTAACAAATAATGAGAAGCACATTTTCTTTAAGTTGATAGCTTTGGTCACCTAGAACTAGTTGTTACAACTTACAAAGAAGAACTAGTTGTCACCATGAATGAAGACTTACATGTTTTGAGTTCGTGGGTACAGTTTTTTAATTGCTTTTCTTATTTGTAGCCATTTACTATTACAAAAAGTTGAAATAAGTAACTCACCATTTTTGTTATTGTATAGAGAGGCAGAGATTGTAATTGCTGCACTAAATAAGCATGGTCATTTATTCACTTATGTACTTGTTTCACATTTATATTTCCCTCTATCTAACTTTGACTTCTCTGTATATTGTACAATGTACTTCCCAGCAACCAAAACAGTTAACATTTCTGATCAGATGTGATCATATGTCCTCATTCATATCCTATCTAATGTTTCAAGTCCAATTAGAATGACCATTTATTCACTTATGTACTTGTTTAGTATTTACATTTTTCTCTATTTAACTTTGACCACAATAGTTAACACTTCTGATCCTACCAAATCAAATGGCCTAATCAACTAAGAGTGCCCATCACGTGCAGCATAGAAGAAGGTGACCCAAGAGTTTTTTAGTATATTTTTAAACTCTTTGAATAAGTGACTAATTTCTTTCGTGGTTGGTGGGTGTTCATGCTAACAAATAAAAATAAAGAACAAAGGCTCTATGCGGTGGCAGTTGAGAAAACCAACTAACTAAACTTAATCATTTAATATTCTATCAACATTATGATGCTAACAAATAAGAAGGAAATATTTGTATAAAGCACCACCAATCATTGCATGCATGCATGATTTGATAAGACGATTGATTAATATTTTCTTTGCCCACTCTTATTTTTTCGAAATAGTCCATTCTAATTAAATATTAAAAAAGCAATGATATAGTAGTAGTAAATGGGTTTTTTTTTATATTTACACTTGTAGCATAAGTAACATTGTAGCATAAGAGCTCAAGAATAGCCCTCCCTAAAATGTTGCTTATAAGATTTGAACATATATATTCTCGAGTATTTTGGGTTAATCCTAAACACTAATGTATACAAGGACCATATTTAATCCAATCAAAAATATTAAATTGGCAGAATCTCTTTTTTGCCAAAACTTTGACTGAAGTGAATTGGCATTATTATTGTGTGATTCATAAACAAGTAATAATGCTCCCACTTTAATTTATCGTCTCTGTTAACATATATGATTCTAAAAAGGGTAATCCAATACTTCAAGTTATGCAGTATAAAGTATACGTATACAGTCTTATCCTTGTAATCAAATATTTTGTTTTCAGATTAGGATGTATTTCTTTCCAAACCAATAATCATGTTAATAAAATTGAAGAAAAAAAAACTTGATTGCATCCAATGCTATATGTACATCCCATCCCCTGAAGATACAACCGTTTTTCTTGTTGTACAATTCTTTTAACTCCAGGACAAAGATCAGCTATTCTCAAACATGTCCTAAAGTTTATCACAATATGCTATATCAGTTAAAAAATTTAAAAATTTATAATTTTGTTTATTTTTACCTCCTAATCAAATATTTTGTTTTCAGATTAGCATGTATATTCTATCCAAATCAAATAATCATGTTAATAAAATTGAAGAAAAAAAACTTATTGCATCCAATGCTATATGTACACCCCATCCCCTGAAGCTACTTATTGCTGTTTTTCTTGTTGTACAATTCTTTTAACTCCAGAATAATGATCTGTTATCTTCGATCATGTCCTAAAGTCTATCCCAAATCAATCACAATATGCTATATCAGTTAAAAAATTTAGACATTTATAATTTTGTCTATTTTTGCCTCCTAATCAATTATTTTGTTTTCAGATTAGCATGTATATTTCTATCCAAATCAAATAATCATGTTGTTTATAAAATTGAAGAAAAAAAAACTTTATTGCATCCAATGCTATATGCACACAATGCTATATGTACACCCCCATCCCCCTAAAGCTACAGCCGTTCTTCTTGTTGTACAGTTCTTTTAGTTCTTGGATAAGGATTTGTTATCTCCAAGCATGTCTTAAAGCCTATCCAAAATTAATCACAATATGTCACATCAGTTAAAAAAATTAAACATTTATAATTCTATCTATTTTTGTTTCACTATAATTGGTTCGAGACATGCTTGGGGATCCCAATCCCAACAATATCACCCCTTCTCTGCTAGCTGCATATAGTTCATTTAATGCTTAGACTCAACTCTTTCAATCAAACTCAATGCTCAATGCATTTTCATTCTATGACTGTTCTGTTCTCTATATATTAATTCATTCTATGACTGAAGTTCATTGATCCTGCAGCATGTATCTATTGATTTATTCTTACAATATACCCTTTATACCTTTATAGCATTGACTTATCAAATAATTTATCTCACATAGCACAAGTGTGTTCTTTGGAATCTTAATCTGCTGGCTAGAGGAGTGAGTGCTTAGATGAAGTTATCAGCTTTTGAAGTTTTGCATTTGGGTTTTCCAATTTTGTTGTTGGTGTACATTATTCAGGTGCATGGTGTTAATGGCCATGCTAAAAACTTCATCACTTGGGATGATCTAATGGTTGATGAGCATAATCTGGCTTCAGATATTGGTGGTCAAGTTATAGTGGTAGATCACGGTGGTAATGGAGATTCAACAACTGTTCAAGGGGCTGTGGACATGGTTCCTGAAGATAACACAGAAAGGGTGAAGATTTATATTTATCCTGGAACTTACAGGTATTTTTAGAGTCAATTTCATCAACCTTGTTTGATCATATTTACATTCATCTTATATTCTAATCACAAGCACATGTTAGTAATAATTATAGTATTATTCAATGATTTAAGAAGGATATATATACCATGATATTCTTATCCCATGCACAATTTATATTTCAAAAGTTTGCATAATTAGGATAAGAATCAATTAAGTTGCTAGTGATACAGAATTTACATATGCAGAGAAAGAGTGCATGTGCCAAAAAACAAGCCATTTATCTCATTTATAGGTAAACCAAATATAAGAGGGAATGGTAATGTGAATGCACTAAATATAAGTGAGATAGGCAATGCCATTCCTACAATCACAAACAGTACAAAGGCATCAGACAAAGGCTCAGATGGCCAAGAAATTGGAACAGTTAGTACAGCAACAGTATGGGTTGAATCTGATTTCTTCTGTGCAACTGCTCTTACTATTCAGGTAATTAGCAACTAACTTATTGCTTTTATTTTCATATTCTAATAGATTAGATTTTCAATTAGTTATGCCAAACAAAACCTAACACTGAATTTGTCCCTCAATAATCTTAAGAGCACACCTGATGTTGGTGTAGCGGAAACAAGAGAAGAAACAAGAGAATTCGTTAACGTGTTTCGGCTAATTGTGCTGATGCACATTATAACAAGGGACTTGAGTCTAATATATAACATTTGTTATTCTACTTCATTCCAATACTAGACAATGTAGGACTAACACAATAACATATTTCAAGCATCCCAACAATTGACTTAATGCATTCTAGCAGAATTGGACTAAAATACAAGAACCCCCTTTAACTATTGATCAATTTTAGAAAATCTTTAGAACTCAACAATTCAACACCTTAACTTATCAATTACCAAACCTTTCTAATTGACTCCTTATAGCAGTTTTTATGCACAATGCACACACATAGTAGGTTAAGTTTATACTAAGTTACATAGTTTATGAAGTATAGAGATTTGAATTAGCTTTATAAACTAAAGGTGTTCCTTACATTTTAGCCAAAGAATTAATATGCACAAAGGTGTTCTTTCTGAACTTTATTTTGCAGAATTTGGTAGACAGAGATGCAGATAAACGTCAAGCAGTGGCATTGCGGGTAGATGGTGATAAAGCTGTATTCTACAAAGTTAAGCTGATAGGGGAACAAGACACTCTCCTAGATAACAATGGAACTCACTATTTCTACAGAAGTTACATTCAAGGATCGGTTGATTTCATATTTGGCCAAGCAAAATCACTTTTTCATGTAATAAGTTGTTTCTTTCATTGTTCTCAATTAATGTTATCGGAAATAGATGTACAAGTAACAATGTTCTTTCCGTTTTAATTTTAAGTTGAGTGATTTTTCCAACACTTTGATGATGGTAATGCCTAGCAGGAGTGTATAATATACTCAGTAGCTGAGTTTTGGGGAGCAATTGCAGCTCATCATAGGAACTCAGTAGATGAAGATACAGGATTTTCATTTGTTGGTTGCACAATCAAAGGAAATGGTAGTGTCTTACTTGGTAGAGCTTGGGGGGACTATGCAACAACAATATATTCCAATTGTTACATGGATAATATCATTAGCCCAATGGGATGGAGTGATTGGAATGTTCCATCCAGACAAAGGTATGGATAGAGATCATATGTCTCAAATGGTGTCTCACTTCATGTCCCAAGCCAATTAGAATGTGTTAGTATATGATTGGCTTGAGAAAGAGAATGAGACACCGTTATGAACATGTGATATCCATCCCGAGGTATCACACTCAATCTATTTATAAATGGCACTTTATAATTTATATAACTCCCATGTTATTGATGTATTGCTCTCACATTATTAAAATATTTTATGGCCATTTTTATACATTCATATAGTATAACTTAAATTTATTAGATAAAGTTGTATCTTATTATAAAGTTATATTTAGTATAAGCATTTCACTAAGCTATGCAGCCACACTAGTTAGTGTGTAATCTAACCTATTTCTTGTTTTACAGAACTGCTATGTTTGGAGAATACCAGTGTTCTGGAAAAGGATCAAATAGAACTGAGAGGGTAGAATGGTCAAAAGCTTTAAGCAGTGAAGAAGCTAAGCCTTTCCTTGGAAGAGATTACATATATGGAGACACATGGCTTAAACTACAGTAGTCATTCTATTATAGGTTATATAATGAAATTACACTTTTGCCCTTAAAAACAAGTACAAAAATATGTATTTGTCTATTCATTAATGAATAAGATCTTTGTTCTTGCGGTATAGACGGTTCTCTATTTTTCTTTCATCTCTTAGGTTAGGTTGTGTTTACTTATTTACATAACAATAGGTTTTCTTCCTCCATTTATCAAAAAATGAATGACATGTTCAGAGTTGTAGTAGATACTCAAACAAAATGTCATACAATCATAATCATATCATAATTGTATACAATTTTATATACCCAAAAGTATTGTACTGTTGGTAACTTATATTATGGCACTGGTAGTGTGGTAACCAAACCATGAAAACTAACCCTTGATATGAAAACCTATTAATCACTTCTTAAAATGAATTATTCATAGTTAGATCCCTATTACTAGATCCAAATCATAGCTGGTTTCAAAGTTTAGCTTAATTTTGGACTAAACAAGATGGTTTTAAAACAAAGCAATATAATCAACTTCAAAATAGAAGTAATGGGTGTTTTACAAATATTACATAAGACTTTAGTAACAAAAAGAATGTCTAAGGAAAATGATATATCCTCTTACTATATCCTCCTACTAATACTCATACCTACAAGAAAATAACATGTGTCACAATAAGATATTTTAATTATTAATGATTGGTTTACGAGTGACATGTGTCATTTTCTTGTGGGTAGGAGGATTAATAGGATGATTTAGTAGGAGGATATAGCAATTTTCAATGCTAAACTTAACATTTGTACAATCTTATACAAAAAAACTGGCCCTCAGTATAACTAGTTTAGAAAAACATCAAAAATAGAATTGATGCTTAACAGCTTCAATCTGGTTGCAAAGCATTTAGTGTTAGTATTCCATTTTCTGAATTGGGGCACATTTGTTGTATCACTATATGTACTATTACATCTGATTGATTAAATAAAAATTATTTAAGTTAAAATTGTAATTATCAGATAATTTTCTGTTCAATCACATCTCATGACACATGAAGTAAGACAACTGATATGGATCCGTTCTGAATACAAGCAGAGGCCCAATTACATATCATAATAGTATATCAATGGTTCTTTCTTTCACTGTTCCACTCACCATATCACGGTGGTTCTTGGGAAACAACCAGGGGATAAGCCTTGTTGGTAGTTTAAGAGTATGATTTCATACATTAAATTTATATTATAATATTGATTTCAAAATTATGTGGTGAATTAATTTTATTTTACAGATTATTTATCCAAATGGATATAAAGCAACAGAAAATGTAATATGTTAAAAGGAAAAAATGTATATTGATTTTGTAAAAAAAAATTTACAATATTATTACATCCTTTATCATTCATATTTATTCATCATAATCTCTTAAATAAAAATAACAAGTGATGGATGATGCAGTAGTAAATTGTTATAGTATGAATGGATATTAAACTGATATATTAAATAGAAGAGGTCCAACTATTTCAGATATTATTGGTTTTAATTTATTATTTAATTTTGAACGTAATGGAGCAATTTAATTGGATTGATTAGAACATGAAGAAAAACTTTTATCTTTATTATGTAAATAATAAAAAAGGAGACAGTGGAAGGATCTAGAACATTACGAAGGGTTGAGATTTGGTTTGAATAGTGTAGACTGTAGAGGCATTCTTCTCTTGTCTTTCTTCTCTTGTCTCTTGTTTGTGAGAATTTTGAAATAAAAAAATGGAGGGAAGTGAAATTGAGAAGAAAGCAAGAGAAGCATTCTTCGAAGACGATTTCGAAATGGCCGTTGATCTGTATTCTGAAGCAATCCAATTAAATCCTAACAACGCTGATCTCTTTGCTGATAGAGCCCAATCACACATTAAGCTTAACTGTTTCACTGAAGCTGTTTCTGATGCCAACAAAGCTATCCTCTTCAATCCTTCTTTCTCTAAGGCTTATCTTCGCAAAGGGTTTTTCTTCTTCTTCTTCCTCTTCTCTCTTTTTTTACAACAATTCTATATATAAGGACTTATCAGTTTTTATATAAAAATTATGAGAACTATAAATCTGGTCTTACAACCGTGGTTAGGATTAAAAGTTAGTTATTGGTCACATGACTAGTCATGTACATATATCTTTTAATCTTAACCTTTAGATCCAATCATATATTCTCATTTATCACAATAGAGCATTGTTCCCACGGGGAGCACATATGCAATCCCACTGTTTATGCTACAAGTCCATGGTACATGGAGTGTCACAAACTGTGGGACAGTAGATGTGTACCCGTTCTCATGTGACAGCGATATATATATATATATAGGATAAGATATGAGTCAATGGTTATATATATGTGCTATTAACAGGATTGCTTGTATTAAGCTTGAAGAGTATCATACTGCCAAGTTAGCATTACAAAGTGGTGCTTCTTTTGCACCAAATGATTCAAGGTTCACCAAATTGATTCAGGACTGTGATCGCTATATTGCAGGTTAGGGATAGATAGTGATTGTCACACTACAAAATTTATACATTTTGTTCTGTGTGTAGAGTAAATGCATAATTAATGAGTAACAACTTGGTTATGCACTCTGAGATAAACGTTGCACACTGTAAATTGTTAGCAAATTTTGTAATGATGAATTGTTGCTGCTTGTGCCTATTACAACTTTGTATCCCTTTTTCATTTGGAATTCTTATGTTGTAGTATTTGTGATTATTTTCTTGACATTTATATACGATGTGTTTGTGATGTATCTTCCTGTGTCAGAGGAATCAAATGGTCTTACTAGCACCTTATCATCAATTGATCTTACTAGCACCTTATCGTCAAATGGGCCTGTAATGACAGTACCATCCGGTGATGGTTCCCGTTTGTGTGATACAACTGCTGGAACGGCTAAAGAAGCTGAAAGAGACAGTTTGGTAACCCAAACCAATGTAGTTACATCAATGAGACCAAAATACAGGTTCTCGTTCTTTCTTTTGCCTATGCTACTACTTTTAACAAGTTAACTTTTGTAGGAAAAAGCTTAAATGGCATTATGACGACTATCCAATTCTGTGACATAACTCTTTCCTGTCTTCTCATTTTTCTCGTCTCTTTTATTTATTATGATTTGTTTAGTTCCTGCAATGTTCCTTGGAGATGGACGACGTAGTAAAGAAGGACAATTTGTGTTATAATTATGCAATCATATTAATGAGTTTTTTGGGGTTACAGACTTACAGTTTATCAATCTGCCCCGTGACTGAAAATTTTCATCGAATTGTGTTTTTTAGTATGTTTGTCTCTCTTGTGTCTATGTATAAATCTTTGTTTGTTTGTTGAAATGGCTGCCTCAACTATCTGGTTACCTGTTGATTAATGCTTGAACAGACATGAATACTACCAGAAGCCAGAAGAAGTGGTTCTCACAATATTTGCGAAAGGAATACCAGCAAAAAACGTGGTTGTTGACTTCGGTGAACAGATTGTATGTTTATATGGCTAGTGCTTCTTTTTCATGGTAACATTATCTAGAATTTTCACAAATAATTTATGTACTAACTTCAAGTGCTTTAATATTGCAGCTGAGTGTTACTATTGATGTTCCTGGCCAAGATCCCTACCATTATCAACCTCGATTGTTTGGAAAGGTAATGCATGTTATATAGAGTTTACTTGTATGTGCTTGTAAATGTATTCATTTTCTTGAATATCATTATGCCATAACAAAAAGAAGTTGCTTTATCTTATTTGAGGCCGCATGCTTGTTTCACTATAATGTAGACATTGGATAATAGAATAAATAAATCATTTTCTGTGTGTGGAAATTGATAGAAAACCTTTGTCTGTTCCTCTTATTTTTCCTGTTCTACTTTGGAGCACTTCAATTATACAATTGAAATGAATTCGTTTTGAATGAGTTAGTTTGCTGTTTGCAAATCCTAAAACAAAGTACATGAATTAAATTCTTCAAATAATCGTTCCAGGCATGCCTCAGACAACTTTTTTGTTGTTGCAGTGAAAATGAAATGAATGTTTTTTATTTTAGACATTCCTCAAACATACATTTATTTTTTTAATGGATTCATTTATTCTTTTTATTCTATACATATTTACATGTGGCTCTTTTAATCTCATTATTGGTGTGTCTTGGGGTGGTTGATTGTCAGGAGAGAGCCACTATTTATAATTTTTAATTTGAAAATAAGATATGTATTGTTTTGTGCTTTATGTCGTCATTCGATTCATATAGCCAACCCAACCTAATTGACTAAGGCTTGGTTGTTGTATTTTTTGTGCTTTCCAATGTAAATGCTCAAATTCATTATGATTATATATTTCTCGTAACTTAACCTTCTTTTGCTTTCTTCACGAGCAAAACAGATAGTACCTAATAAGTGCAGAGTTGAGGTGTTGTCAACTAAAGTGGAAATCCGTCTTGCAAAAGCTGAAGCTATTAATTGGACATCTCTGGAATATAACAAGGATTTGCTTCCCCAAAAAATAAATACTCTCACAGGTGAACTAACTATTTATGTAGTTTATCCTTTTTTTCTGACACCAAGATAGTATAACTTCAATTGCCATGACCTTTGTAATCTCCTAATTGAGCAAATAAGAACTCAGAAGTTAACATAGTTTGTATTACTTTCTTGGCGGTGAACTTTCCCTTGATTTGTATTTATGCAGTTCAATCTGAAAGGCCTACATACCCATCATCAAAGCCAAGGACAAGAGATTGGGATAAGTTGGAAGCTCAAGTGAAAAAAGAGGTTTCCCAGCTATCCCATTTCTTTTATGATAATTTAGTCTTAATTACAATCTTGGTTCACAATGTTGCCCTCAAAGATAGTTGTATGTCATAAAAAATTGGCTAATAGTGGCATTTGATGTCATCTTTCTGATGTTGTATGGTGTACCTTTCTGACGTTGATTGGTGTTGTGCAATTCCATGCCAGGAATGAAAATCGAAATCATTGGGAGCAAATATATGGGTGTATTGTCTGCATTAATATGAAAACTTCATAACAACATTGTTAAACTTGAAACCGGAGGGGGCAAGATCAAGTTTTGGTTAAACTAGAGAACCTAAAATACCTAAAATTTATACCTATTTTTATTTTTTGATTATAACATAAAACTACAACAGTTTTCATACATCAACAACCATTTGGATACTGCATCTTGTGGAACATAATACTGTTGACATAAATATTGACATAAGGTGGTCTGCTCATTTCAGGAGAAGGAAGAAAAGCTAGATGGTGATGCTGCTTTGAATAAATTGTTCCGTGATATATACCAAAGTGCAGATGAGGACACGAGGAGAGCAATGAGCAAGTCTTTTGTAAGATTTCCATTACGTGCTTGCTTTTCAATTCACGAGTACTGTTTCCATCAACTGTGCTTATCTTTCTTTGTAACCATTAACATTTTGTATTATTTTCTTCGCTTTCTTTTGCAGTTGGAGTCAAATGGAACAGTGCTGTCAACTGACTGGAAAGAAGTGGGTACAAAGAAGGTTGAAGGCAGTCCTCCAGAGGGCATGGAGTTGAAGAAATGGGAGTATTGATTCTATTAGTGCCTTTGTTATTTCAATATCCATTTGTTCCCTCCCGAAAACGGTGAATAAGTAATTCCTGAAAAGGGTAAGACATTCTGTAATCCCTTATTCTTGTTATTAATTATTTTGTTTGTGTAAAGTAGATTTCTTTTTTGGCGCGAATGGCCTAATTTGCATTTGCTGTGGAAATGGATTTTCTTTTGTTGCCATATGTATGCAATTACTATTTAACTAATTTTTAACTTGTGATGAAAAGTGGATTTTCAGTTTCTCTTGTTGTTTATTGACTAGATCGATAATAATGATAGAGTATGGAGATTATAGTAATTACCCCAGTTAAGTTCAAAATTTAGATGTCTGCTATATCCTATCATTTTGGCATATTCCATTCTCAAACCTCATAATTAACTTTATCCAACCAAGTGGATGAGGCACAACTTGCTCCTCTTTAGTTGTTTCCTTTGTGAAAATGAGGGTTTCCCTCCTTTAATGTTTCATCATGAACTGGTCCGGTTTAATATTCCTCATGTATTCACTTTCTCTGGTTCCGAGTAGAGGTTGCCGTGGCGGCGGGTTGCCTCTCCATGTAAAGGGGCATTCCTGACTCTTGAGGTGGTCAGCGTCGGCCGTGCTGCCGTGGTCTGGACCATAGTAGGTTGGCTTATGATTCTGCTGGCTGATCTACCAAACTATTGTAACAAGTTATTAAAGAATCCTGTGAAAAATCTCTATCATATGAACCTCTCACAAATTAATTTAATGTTGAATCGCAATTTGCCTATTTCTCCAAATTTAAGATAATTGATATGATAAAGTTTTGGGCTATTCACAATGGCACCAATGCTAAAAATATTTCTGGTCATAACATCCTTGTAAATTCCCCCAAGTGTCATTTCTTAAAATGCAGACCTTGATTTCTCAATATAGTTCTACAAATTCATGACTATATTTATCACAACCTATTATAGCACTTTTTTTTATATCATCTAAGTAATAAGTTGGTAAAGATTTTATGAATATTTTATATATGTAGTTGTTTAATTTTTTTTGAGGGACTTGACAAACTGCTCCTAAGATCCCTCACATCTAATGCATGTAGATTAATGTCATTGAACTATTTATTGTATTTTGACTAAAAAATGTCCATTCCCTTTTTATTTTTCTCTATTGTTCTGTGTGTAACTATTATTTGGAAGACGTTTTCAAAATAGTGACAAGTAAAAATGACTCTCGCTAATACATGAATATTGATTCCATAAGAAATAATGAACTAGTATGTTATAGTGAATATAAAAGTATAGTCGTATAGGGTTGATTGTGATTTGTGAGACACGAATATAATAAAGGGGATGAGTTCACTTACTTCAACAATAATTTTTTTAAACTTACTCTCTATCATAGTCATTAATTCTATGAAGAACTAATGATTTGAATTAGTGACTAGATCTAAATCATTAGATATTCATAGAATTGATGGCTAAGATGAGGAATAAGTTTGGAGCAAGTGATCTCCATATTATAATAAATGTTAAGTCACAAATATCATAACAAATAGTTAATATTTTTAATTTATACAAATGTAATAATTTATGAATTAAGTGGATCCATATATATATATATATTTTTAATGAATCATGCATCTATCTTCTTTTACAGTAAACTGTCAAGGCACCATTGTATGGGAATAACATAAGCTACACAATTAACTAAAACTATGTTCATAGCCATCTTAGCTAATACTTCTGGCAGAAACTGTTTCCCACATTTTTCATTTCTTAGAATGAGAGACTCTTATCTGATTGTTCCCAACAGTTGGTTTTCTTCCATAACCAAACTCGCAAACAACCGAAGTCCAACTGGTTGCAACTATCAAATTCTTTCTTGTGAGGGTAATTCTCATAGGAAGTAAGATAACTGCTCTTGCTTCCTTGAGCCACCTTCCCCATACAACTGGTTCCACTGCTTCAACTCACTCATTCCAGCCCCCTCAGCTGCATAGCTTGCAGCAACCTGTGTTTCAACAAGGTTGTCAAATAAAGCAATATATATAAATTAAATACACAACAGATTATTATGATACTATTATCCTATAATGTTGGGAAATACTCTGATTAACCATAATTGTATCAAAACCATATAGCAGGATAGGATATAATCTTAGGGTTAATCAGAATATTTCCCAACATAAATAACCAAAGAAATCAGGCATAGGTGACAGTTTAAAAGGGTATATGTGATGCTATTGTGGATCAAAAACAAAAATCCTACTGGATTTCTACAAAGAAAACCCAAATTGGTTTAGAGCAATCTTACCTGTTTCTTTACTTCTTTGAAGTCCTGCATATTCAAAGGCCTAAGGTTAATAACTCTTTCCAGTTTAAATTCCTCTTTTGTATCCATAGAACCTTGGGTAATTTCTACTGTAGATTGCCGTTTCTTCTGCCAAAAAAAGACCAAAAAGTGAACGGAACAATCATAAGTTTTTAATTTGCATTCCATAACTGCAATTGCAGCTGTGATATTGTGGTCTCGAGAATCTCAACAATGGCTTCGGCAACTACAATTGAGGCCGCATTTTCCCGCAATTGCAATAAACACAACTAACCGCAACCACAATTTTCAACACTCAAGCATATCTTTAAAAAATGCAAATTACCTGATCCTTTAGTATCTCTTGCTGAATCAACTCCCTAACTGGTCTATAAGCAGCAGTTGTGCACAAGTTCTGCATTTAACAGTTAGTGAACAATGCTTTAGGCATCAAGAAGCTCAAAATAACAAAAGTAACACAACAGTTATTTACATAAATAGTGCATAAAATCAGAAAATAGCAGAAACCTTTAGATCACTTCCACTATATCCTTCTGTCATAGTTGCAAGTTCCTTAAAATTAAGTCCCTCGTCCACCTTATCTTTTTCCAAAAGAGTCCTCAAAATCTTTTCTCTGTTCTCCATAGATGGTAGCCCCACCATAATTCTGTGCATCAAAGTTGATCATTATATAACAAGTACAAATAATTAAAACATCACACTCAATTTTCTGAGATATTCAAACTGTATCCCTTATGAGACAGCATCTATGCTACAAACATCTAATTGGTATCATTATTAATTATCGGATATTTAAATCAACTAACAAGTCAGATGTTGTTACACGGATTTTTCACATAACAAATATCTCGATTTAAATTTAAACTGTAGAGAAAGTAGAGACATTCTAGCAAGAAGAGGGAGTAAAGCCAAGAACTAGTAGAGGTACCTCCTTTCAAATCGCCTTATGATTGCTTCATCTAGGTCAAAGGGCCTATTAGTTGCAGCAAGAACAAGGATGCGCTCCCCTTTGTTTGTCATAAGCCCATCCCAATGAGACATAAATTCGTTCTTAATTTTCGGCATGGCTTCATGCTCTCCGACTCTGGTCCGTTGCCCAAGCATACTATCAACCTCGTCTACAAATATAATGGTTGGAGAGACCTTGGCTGCAAGTGTGAATAAAGCACGTACATTCTTCTCATCCTCACCAAACCATTTAGAAGTGATGGTAGACATGGATACATTAATGAAACTTGCTCCAGCCTCATTTGCAATGGCCTTTGCCGGCATTGTCTTCCCTGTGCCAGGAGGCCCAAATAGCAATATTCCTCTACAAGGACTTAAAAGTCCTCCAGCGTAAAGGTCTGGCCTCCGCAGAGGAAGCATTACAAGTTCTTGAAGGGATTGTTTGGTGTCGTCTAAAGCACCAATGTCGGAGAATGTTACACCAATCTCATTTGCGGGTATTACCTCAGGCCTAATTCGCTTCTCAAACTCATTATCCGGAGGAACTTGCTGCAAGTGAACATTGGACAGTAAATGTTTGAAATTGGATAACTTTACAGAGTAGATAAAACAATAGCATAAGGTCTCAGTTAGAATAAGCCACTTGCAGGGATGTTTGCAATATTATTATAAATAAATGGTTTTGATTTAAAACAATGGAAGAGGCTTACAGTGTTACCCTCTGAAGTTGATATTCCAGCTTCAGCCTTTATCGCAGGAGCAGGATTTTCAGACTTTGCTTCAGGTTTCTCAACAGCTCCATCCTCTCTTTGCTTTACGCGGGAAGGAGAAAGAAAGAAAAAGAACACAACAAATTAGTACATGGTACATATTAACGCACAGACATGAGAAGCAGTGCAAACCTCAGGTGTTACTTTTCCTTGAGCTTCTAATTTTAATGTATCTCTTCCAATGAATTTTCCCTCCTGGAATATATCTAATGCATGGGACAAACTGTTCAACAAACAATAAAGTAAGTACATCAAATTTAGATACTTCATGGAATTAAAGTTACCAGTCTCACCTATTGCATGAAATAACAAGTTTCCCATTTCTGTATTCAGGATCTTTGCCATTCATTAAATGATCGGAAATTGCCGAGACAACAATCTCTTGTATACAGCTACTGAGAACCATTGTGTCTGCCACGCAGATGCTATCCAGGTCGTCACAATAAAGGTCGTTGGCTGCAAGCACTTCCATGATATGGTTTCTGTTATCTTGAGCCTTTATCATTTTCATATCCTCTTCGAACTGGGTCTGCCAGCTGACAAGCTGTGATTCATCATCTGGAGGCCTGATTTCTATGTTGTACGGGAAGAGCGAAGTTAGCTTCTCATCAACTTCTTTGTAGTCATCACCCGAATCCAGAACTCTTGAACCAAGAACCAAAATTGGTCCGGATATTTGCTTCAACATTTTCTGGAAAAGGTTATATATCCTTTGTGATCTATTTAACATCTTATCAACATCCCGCATATATAGCACAATGGGATAGGTTTTTGACACATAACCTAGAACCTGCAAGTAAAATTTCCACTTATCAAGTCAATGTTTCTGTAGAGGTTATAATGTAAAACCATGTTTAATTCTGAAAGACATGTTAATGTGCTGATGGTGAAGTCTCTTAACCAAAAGAAACATTACCTTGTAAAGTGTCTGTATAAGAAGCTTTTCATCAAAGGACCATATGGTCGTGCGCTTCGGAGGAGCTGAAGGATATAAGGAATCAGAAGACAGAACAATGACCAAATGAGAATGGCACGGTTTCACGTTAGAAAATATCATTTTGATTTATGTGCAAATAAGCAATAATGTGCTTCCAGTTTTGAAATGTATTCAAGAAAACATGTGGAAAACATATCCCTCTTTTCCCCTCAAATTTATGCAGCTAGCATCCATAAAATTCCCAAATCAAATTCTCTAATAAAACAGATGGTAACAAGCAAATCAAGTAAGCCACTAATCATAATTGATATTTTGCATAGTTTCTTGAAGCAACCTGAATTTGTAGGATTGCTTTGAGAAGCAAGGGTGCTCATATTTGCCGAGGCAGACGCATTCCAACGAAGCTTAGGAGGATTACAAGATCCTTCAGCTTCTCTGAAACCAGAAAGGCAAGTATTCAGGTATAGCACAAATAAATTAGCAGGGGAATTATATTTCTTCCTTTCATAATCAACATACATCTATTCTTATTACATTGACTGAAGGTCCACTCCACTGCTTTGCCTATGCATTTTTCCTGCAACTAAAAGTTCCTGGTCAGTGCAACCAAATAAAAAATAACAGCTCCTGATTAAAGCTACTGCTATCAGAAATTCAGAACTTGACATACCACAACAAAAGGTAATTAAAGATTAAGAAAGCATTTGGTTAATAATGAAGGGAGTTCTTGACCCTAGGTTAGAAATTGTTTACCAATCAGTACCTTTAGACTCCTTCCTCTGTGGAAAGATTGAAAATGATCCAAACAGGTCAGATAACTGATTCAAAGTTGACTCTGAAGTAGACCTTTTGAAAGCCTGCAATAAAAAAGATGAGGAAGAAGACAAGAAAGAAAAGCATGTTCATCTATGAAGATTAGAATTTAGAAGTGAAAGCAATAAAAGATAAACTACGAAAAGCTTACAGATTCTCTGTTTCCAGAAGAGCCATATTTATTCTGAATCTGTACAGATGACAGGCCAAACACTATGTTTATGTACATGATTAACAGTAGCAACTATGAAATGGCACCAAGAATTAACATCACACTCACCTTCAATGAAAAGTCAGTTAAATCTAATAGAAGCAATTTGGCCTCAAAGTAGTGTGCTAAGGCCTTGGCAAGCACCTGTTGGTAAAGTTCTTCAAGATGATGAAGGGGAGAAAATTCTAATTAGCATGAATGTGAGAGTTGCAACACCAAAGCATATCAATGATATCAAATCCCTTATCAGAAAAAACAAGAGGGAGATTTCAACAAACCAGCTGACCCTGAGAGTAGAATAGTCCGGCTCGCAGGAGCAAGGTTCCTCGTATATTTAGAAACTTCGGCGTGCTTTAAATGGACATAACCAGCACTTGTTAGCAACACCCTTGTCTGCTCACTATCCTCATCACATATAGGATTGGAAGGGTTATATCAGGACAGAGATTGAATTAATTAATAGGATATAATGAGTAGCAGCATCAGATATTTTGTTGAATTAACTTTAGTTCATGGAATTAAACTCTTCTCTATGAAGAATCACCTATAACACATGTTGTGACCCAACTGCACGAGGCTTCACCTGTGGGTCTGGGGAAGTAGATTTATGCAGCTTAACTCTTACGAATAAAAAAGGTTCATTTCCAGGATTTGAACCACAAGACAAATAACATTATTGTTGTATCGAGACTCACCCTCTTAACTTATCGCCAGACAAGATTATGCTACACTTATCACGAAAATCATCTTAACCTCTTAACTTTACACAGAGATAAAGATACAAAATACTCTAAATACTCAATGCTGAAGCCAAAAAAAGGGTAAAAACCTGGGATAGAATTAGGAATTGTGAGGGACTTAATTTTGATTTGCAGAAAGTGAAATTTTTGTTGCAACATAATTACAACAAAATCAGGAAGCAGGGTATGAATATAAATTATCCCAACATAAAGTAACAATTTTGATGATTATATGAATATATAGTAATGGTACCTGAGATAATAAGGGAAATTATGAAAAGTGACGTTGGTGTTTCTGCCATCAACAACTAAACTTAGCATTTCGTGCTGAATATTATGTGGAGTAATGGAGTTTGTGTTGTTTTTGTTTTGTCCCCATTTTGAAACTCTTTGTCGAGAGGCCAACCCAATTCCCAAACCCACACCAGCACTCAGTGCAGATATCAATATATTCTTTTGTTCCATCGCTGACAATTATTATGTATTCATAACAACCAAAGCTTTCAACTTTTTCTTCTTCTTTTTCTTTGTTTTGTTTTGTAAAATAGAAATGAATGCCTCTGTTTGAGACAGAGAACGAAGAAAAGTTTGTGTTAATTTTTTAGTGATGAGAAAAATGAATGGATACCCAACTTTGATGATGGTTATTTTCTTTCTCACTCACTTCCCGCTTTTCCTGTTTCTTTTTAAACGATAATAATAGAAAAAATGATTGTCGCAAAGTGATTATATTTACTCATATTTTCAAGAATCAGTGAAGAAGACAAAGTGATTATCATTTCTTTATAAATATATACTGGTATGTAGAAGACAGAAAGGAATTAGTGGAAAAAAATACCCTAAACAATAATCAGTGTGATTCTTGGTTCGGAGGAAGAACAACAATATTATTAAAAAGAATGAAAGAAGAACAAGAATCAAGATTATACAAGAGGTTCCATGATCCTCGTCTGATTCCACAAGCAGAATTCTAATTCCCAATTAATTCTCTCTTTTCCGAGAAGCTAGTTCTCTATTTATAGCCTAACTACCGATTTAGGAAGGAAGATATTCACTCTCTGTGTTTTAGAGCGAGTGGATGAAGAAGGAAGAGAGAAAGTATCGAATGGTTTGGGAGATAATAATAATAATGTGAGTGCATTATTTCTATGGATATTCACTCTCTGTGTTTTGGTTAGACAAGGAAGAAAAAAGGAGTGCATTATTTTTATGGATATTCTATTGGATACTATTATTTTGGGACATGAGATCTTCATTCAGAAAGGTATATACCACCAATATTATGTCGGTTAGATAAGGAAAAAAAGTATTCGCCACCTTTCACCAACCGAGTATAAATCTTCTACATTAATGAAGATAAATTATTATTTTATACTTAATTTAAGGTAGAAATATCAAATATAAATAAAATAATATAAGTATCATTTCATTTTAATTTTTACTTTATTTTAGATAACACCTCTTTGGAAGCCATTTCTTAAGAAGCCATTTTCTAAGCCGGTAATTATGATTAATTCACTTCCCTCTTTTTATGAGATGGAGTAGTGATGAATCTCTATTATAGATAAGTGAGTACACATGACAACACTATATAAAGATAAATAATGCTTGAATTTCTCTAATTATAGAGAATATTGTCAAAATTGTATTATAAGGACTGATATTTCAATTCCATTTTATGACCCATGTATGGCTATATTTGTATCTCATGACCAGTTTAATTCCAATTTACCATACACTACCCATTTTGTGTAGTAATGGAACATAGTTGGTGATTTGATCTTAATAAGATTCGACTAGTAAATCGTTTGTGTTAATGAAATAATGGTCCCAATTCTCTGTTTTTGGTGTATGTTTGAATTTTTTATTTGTCTCATTACAGAATTACAATTGGTGCAAAACTATCATTTAATATCGATACACTGACAATGTAAGATTATATTATCAGCAAATGATTCATAATTGATTTATTTATCATCATTGATTCTAAAAAAAGTAATACAATAATGGTAGATAATATATTTACGGTGTAAAATATTTTACACTATCAATACATAAATTTTAAACTCATAAAAATAATATCACAAATAATTGTTTAGCAATATATAGAACTTTTCAATAAAAGAGCTCCCACATGGTCGTCTAGTTCATTCTTACCATCCCTACCTTCTAATAATTATTAAAATGTAAAGGGTCAAGGTGGTCCAAGAAATTAGATACACTTTTTGTATAAAAAATTATAATCCCATTAAATATTATAATTGTGATATACTTTAGTCTTTTCACCATTTTCCCAAGCTTAAGTAATATTTTAACATATAAACCTAGAGGTATATATTATGAAGAGGATTATTTATTGATTAAAAAGTAGAATTATCAATGTTATTAAACTACATTTAGATCAACCCAACTAAATTAGAACTACAAAATATGAGTTGTATTTGATTAAATAAGGAGCTTAAAATCTACCATTGTTATTGTAAAGTTTTTTTTAGAATGTCAATACATTAATCATTTGTATTATTTTTATTTAGGAATGGCAACTGGCACGGGTAGTAGCTATCTGCTATCTGCTACCTGTTTCAAAATATGAGAACATTACTTATACGTGCTCGTATCTGTACGGGTACCCGCGTGCGGGTATTTCTGGATACCCACGGATTTCCTATATTATAAATGAATTTTTAATTTTTTACTTCTATTATGTTTCAAATGAAATAAAACTTAATTATTTTTTTTACTTTTTGATTGAATATTTGACAAAAATGCTAAATTTATTGGTGTTCTATTTATGTGATTTTTTGTTCTCATTTCCTAAACAAAAAAATATATATTTTCTTTGTAAAACATGTGCATTTCTACACATGTAATAATATTTGGAGGGTGTTTCACCACCAAACTCAATAAATATATAAACAAAGTAAAAGGAAAAATATACACAGTGTAATGAATGTTAGAACAATGTACTTTTTATTTTAATTAAATATAATATATTAATCATATAAATAACGGATACCCGCGGGCACAAGTACCATAATACCCGTATGGATTTTACCTGCGGGTACCCATGAGTACAAGTTTTTTTGCCATCCCTACTTTTATGTGAGAGCCAACGGTAATTGATATGGTAGATAATTTACTCACAATATAAAAAATATTTATATTGTTAATATACACATATTAAATTTGTTTCTTTTTCCACACTACTAATTTCTGAATGTTTGGTGGTGAGTAACGCCTTTTTTATTAAAGAAAGATAAGTACTACGAAAAATAAAAAATTATATGATAAGATATTTCATCTTTTTTATATACAATGAAATAATATTTTTATCATCTAAAAAATACATATAAAATTAAGTATTTATCTATCCATTAATGAACAACATAGTTGTTAAATGGTAGAAGGAAGGGATGCATGTGAAATTGTTTCAATTGTGTTGGCGTTAATGTTAAATATGAAAATATAACACTGTGGTAACTGAACTGAACAAATTGTCACCAGACACAACAGTAACAGTAACACTTACACTCTTACATTATAACCCCACGTGTAATATAACAGGTAAAAAGAATAAGGAAAAAATACATAAAAAATAAAAAGAATACAAGGAAGTTGATGAGAGAGAAAGAAAGAAAAACATTAATAAGGAAGAGAGAGATGAAAAGTGGGGAAGGGAAAGCGGAAAAGGAGGAAAATTTGGAAGAAAAGTTGAGGGCAGTGTTAGGGAAAAGTAAGGGTACTTGTACTCCATTGCCCTATTGGAAAACACTTTGGGAAATTAACAAAGACCAACAACAACAACAACAACTCCTTCCTAGTACTGTGTCTGCTAGAAACCTCGCTGCGGCTCTCTGGGAATTCCACCAACACTTTCAAATGCATCATCATCGTGGTGTTGGTGGTGGTGGTGGTGGTGGTGACCCTAGACTTCACCGCCACCATTATAATCTTCACAAGGATAAGGCTATAGTAGCTCCTGAAATTTCTAACTTTTTGGGTGATGCTTCTCTTAGTTCACCGGATCATCATGTATGCACTTCATTTTCATCTATACTTCTCTTACCCTCTTTCTCTTTTCTTCCAAAGTTTGTGTTTTTAACCTGATTGGGTTGTTTTGATTTGTTGGGGTCTTTGCTATTTTGGTTTATGGTTTGGTGCTTTTAAAGTAGGGTCAATTTTGCCTTGTTGGGGTCTTTACTATTTTGGTTGATGGTCTGGTCATCTGGTCTATAAATATTTCTTTTTTTAGTATTATTATAGTGTATATATTCCTTTCTTAGTCCTCGAAAGATCTGGGAGATTTATGTATTCTATGTTTAGAAATAATAATTTATGATTCTAGGTTGATAAATAATAGTTCATTAATTTTCAGGATCTAAGTTGACTTGTCTTCTATATTTTTAGTTTATTATTCCTCCTTCTTGTGTAATGTATTACTGTATATGATGCCACAATCTAAATATTTTAATTGTCATCAACTTTCTATCTGAATCAGTGTTTCACGTTTCTTGTTTTGTTTAATTTTTATTGTTTCTCATGCAAATGACAAAGAAGAGTAGATTATTTTCACTGTTTGGTTTCACATTGTATTGATGGTTCTGTTTTGCCTTTCTTTGAAGCTCAAATAATACTAATCATGATCATTGTGAATGAAAATTATGATTTAACATTGCCTCTATAATCACTGAGGCATGTTTAAATGGTAATGTGAACTCTTGTGCTATTTGGTGCACATTATGGAGGTAGCAATTACTGGCATTTTTCGACCATTCTGACAGATAGAACTAAAGTTCGTTTAAACTGATATTTTATCTACTCTTTCATCAGACAGATAGTGCAAGCAGTTTGAAGAGGCATGTTGCAGCATCACTTATGCAGCATCACCTGACAATTGAGAGAAATAACCATGCACTGCAACCGGTATCTCCTGCAAGTTACGGTAGTTCCATGGAGGTAAGCATCAACCCCGTGCCTAACCCCAACCTCCCTTTTCTTTTCTTTTTCCTGTCTAACACTTTGCGAACAAAATATGAAAATGCGCATGACAATTTCCTTTTGAGTAAAGGTGATATTTTTTAGGAGATGTACTATTTTGGCATAGTATATACTATATAAAGTAGGTCTCACTCAGTCACCATTGCAATGTAAAATATTGATTATGGGTTTTCTGATTATGATCTAATAGTGTTGTATCATGGGAGAATATACTAAGAAATTTGGCCAGTGATCAATTTTATTGAAGGTAATGAAGTAACATATCAATATCTGTTATGCTGCAGTTCAATTTGCTTCCAAAATATTTTTTCGGAATGATGACTAAAATAGAATTTTTGTATTTAATCGAGAAGTTTGAGTCACTGTTTGCAGAATTATGTTAAGAATAAATGGCCACTAATGTTCAAGTGTTCAGAAAGATTAGTGTCAGAAGAACAACACCAGTGCCAAAATTCTTTGTTTATCATGTACAACAACAAACAAGCCTTAGTCCCACTAGGTGTGTCGGTTACATGGATTGAACGACAACATAATGTTCTACCATAAATCATGTCAATTAGCAAAGTATTGATCTCTAAATAATAAAAGTTATCCCTACTTTATTCTGGCAGCTTGTCGATAATTGGATCTATTATACAATGCTTTTTGCATTTTGTAGTCACCCTTTCTTGCGTTGCAGATGACACCTTACAATCCTGCAGCCACTCCTACAAGTTCCGTGGAACTCAAAGGAAGGATTAGGGAGTCACGTTATGGTCTCAAAACATCTACAGAACTGTTAAAAGTGTTGAACAGGATATGGAGCTTGGAAGAACAGCATGCTTCCAACATTTCCTTGATAAAAGCATTAAAAGCCGAGCTAGATCATGCACGAATCAGGGTCAAAGAATTGCTTCGAGACCGACAAGCAGATCGACATGAGATTGATGACCTTATGAAACAAGTTGCAGAGGATAAATTGGTTAGGAAAAGTAAGGAACAGGATCGACTCCATGCTGCTGTTCAATCTGTGAGGGATGAACTTGAGGATGAGAGGAAATTAAGAAAACGGTCAGAGAGCATACACAGGAAATTAGCTCGGGAGCTTTCTGAGGTGAAGTCTTCTTTTGCTAATGCTCTGAAAGAATTGGAGCAAGAGAGGGCAAGAAGAAAATTAACGGAGGACCTCTGTGATGAATTTGCTCGAGGAATAAATGAATACGAACAAGAGGTACATGTTCTGAAACAGAAGTCTGATAAGGATTGGGATCAAGGGACTGACCACGATCGTCTGATTCTCCATATATCTGAATCATGGCTGGACGAACGTATGCAAATGCAACTAGAAGCAGCTCAGAATGGAATTGTGGATAAGAAGTCAATAGTCGATAAACTAAGCCTTGAAATAGAGACTTTCCTTAAAGCTAAACAAAATAGCAAGAATACAGAAAATCTTGTAGGAAGGAATCGCCGAAATTCCTTGGAATCTGTCCGACTGAATGATGCTGTCAGTGCACCACGAGATGTCGGTGATGATGATTCTGTGGGCAGTGATTCTAACTGTTTTGAGTTGAACAAACCAAGCAATAAGGAATCTAAATTACTTGAAGAGGAGCCCTTGGACAATAATTTAGACGAGGCATTGAAATCTAACCACGTGAAGAAAAAACCAATAACTCAAGAAGGGTTAAAATATCGCAATCTGTCTAACTTGCAAGTGAAGTTCGAAGAACAGATGGCTTGGGCCATGTCTTCTAAACCAAATAAGAAGTCTCAGTCTATTGATGCCGAAGAGGGCAGGACCACAGAGACAAAGCCAGCTGAACAACTTTGTGAGATTAGAGAAAACAACCCAAGTGAATTGCACAGCTCTAGTAAAAACCACATCGTTGATAATCTGATCAGAGGTCAAGTTTTGACATCAGATAGTGGCAACATACACGCCGAGAATAATTATGGCGAGGCTTCTTGTAGCAATGCTGGATGGAGGAATCAGGCAAGTCCCTTGAAACAATGGATGACAAAACTTAAATCCCAAGAAGTTGACATATCAGAGACTTCCAAAGTGCATGCAGGATCAAGGGAGAATACTTTGAAAGCCAAGCTTCTTGAAGCAAGGTCCAAGGGACAACGGTCTCGTTTGAAAGCCTTGAAGGGGTCCTTTTAGAGGATTCTTTGGCTTAAAAACTGGGACAGTGTTCCAAGTTTTCTCCTTATCTTCTTTGAAAGCCTTGCATGCTGTTGATGGTGGTCTTTATAATGCAGCACATCCTCTCTTATCTCTTCCTCCTTTCCAATGAAATTTTTACTTTGGTCATAAATTTTCATGTGTAGCTGTAACATATGTAATATGTTTCACCTTTGGGGTTTATTATGTATACTAGTGTGTAGATGTTGTCATGTCATGTTGCTAAAAGAACCGGATCAACTTTTTTGAGAACTAAAATTAACACATGATACAGTTTTGTATTGGTTGGTTTTTTTATATATGTTCAAGTTATATCATGTTCTCTCTCTAAACTTAAATTTATCATTATCACTCCAAATAAATATATATCTTTTGATTTTAATATACATTTTATTTATGAAATTATTAATTTATCATATTAAATTCTTTGAATTAAAAATTATGTTTTTGGGTCATGCCAGTCAAAATAATTGTATAAATAAAAGAAATTAGTATAGAATGAGTAATTTTTGGTTGTCTTATTTTATCTGGACTAAGAATATGTATTTACAACTTATATCATATTCTGATTATCTATCTAAAAAATAAATCTATAACTATAAACAATAATAAATTATATATATTCCCTTTTAATATTTTAGTCTACATTATATAATGTTTATTGATGACATTATTAATTTTTAATATTAAATTTATTCAAAATGCTAATAAATACATAAAATGTTTGATTCATTACTTTGAATATTTAGTCATTGTATTTTTATTTTATTAAATGGGACAAGTATATTTTTGGAATGTGTGCTTAACTTGTTCTTCATTTATTTTGTTGAAATCGTATCTTATTAGAATAAGTCTCTTTACTAAACATTAATATATTAATATATGATTTATTTATTTTTGTCAAACAAGGTTGAAGTTATTTAATAACATAAATTTGTAAGGTCCAGATTTACTTCAAAATCAGGGTTCTCACCGTATGCATGCACTTGCCCAAAAAAATATTAGTTTTCAGTATTTTTAACATGCTTATTATATTTTTAGTATTATTAGGAGTATCTTCTTACTCTTTTAGTAAGGAAATAATCTTTTTCAGGATATGTGATTATTCTCCTAATAAATGTTGTTCCAAGAATTGAACACCTGACATTTTGGTCCTATTAGAAATCTAGTATGATCTTATATCACTAAATTAACACATTGTTGTAAAATTGTTTTTTCTTATTTAATAGGATATTGATTGTTATTTTATTTGAAACAAGCTTGTACCGTATCTTACAACAGCTTCCTCTAGACCTAATGATGAAGTGATATATGCAATAATACATAATGTGAAATTTTGAAAATTTGAAAGAAAAGATATAATGGTACCACGATGCCTTCGACAATGATGAAATACATATTTAAATTTAAAAAAAAAATCACAAAGCTAAGATTTCCTGTGCTCTTTAACAGATAACAGGAGGGTTTATATCGGCTATTCAAGGGAAATAGTGTAGGATTCTACAACCCATAAACGTGCTTATAAAAGAAGTTTTTTTTGTTGGTATTATCAATAATATTCCCTCACATTTTTGCTTATAAAAACCTTTTTGTATTCACCCACATTTTATATGCGCGCAGAACACCATGAAAACAGTAATACTTCCATCACAGGATTGACAACAATGTTCAATATATTTGCTACTTAGTTATTAAATAAGAGTTATAAGCAGCAATTAGCTGTAGCAAACATTTATAGTCAAGCAAAAAACTTACTAAAACTTTTAGAACATCGCAAGCCCCATCAAATACGATATGATAAGTGTCTTAACAAAACAATGAAGTTATTTAAAGGGTCTTAATATCACAATGGCACGAAATATGTTCTGGTCGAATTCAAGCTTTGGAGCAGCATATAAATATTCTACCAGGGGCAACGAAACAATACAACCAAAGTCTTCAAGCAGCAGCTCCTGCAAAGAGCTGCTTGCGGATCTGCAATAAGGAGCAATAACATTTATAGTTTAGTGTCATTAGAATGGTTAACCAGCTTTTATTTTCGGTACATTAGGCATAGTCGGGCAGCAAGTGTTTTATTTTCGAAACTCTTGCATTATGCCCAAGCTGCAATCAGTTCACCCAAGTCCAAAATGCTGATACGAAACTACTTAAGAGTTAAATAAATAATAAATCACAGAATAATTACAAAACTTCATTAAGACGCATGAGTCGTGACAGTCCAAAAACTTCCACTTTTAGCAACAAGTATGCAAAGATGACAATGCAATAGACTGAAGAGGGAAAGAGGCATAGGAAAGTTGGGCACTAATGGTAATATGGGGCATATCTCCTTAGGTAGGAGAAAAAAAGGGAAATGAAAATCCGGGAAAGGGATATTTGGACTAATCTAGCGAATACTGGGGGTGTAAAGATATGCTCTGCATTACCCGAAAAAACAATGAGAAAGCAAAGTGGGACAAAAATGCGATAGCTCATTTGCTTAACAGTGGCTAGCTCAGAGTTTTGCTTGAAGAATTTCATCCCCTTCCCCTATTCAACAGCAAACATTAATCCTAATGTCCACCCTACCCCCTTTATTGTCCCTCATTCCAGTTATGCCCCAGTTGTCCCTCGCAGTTTGTGCATGCACCTAAAATATTTTATCACAATATTAAAGCCCAATATTCTTTTACAGTTGATGATTATAACAGAATAACCATGAGCTTCTTGACAATAACTAGCTTTCTGTCATAAAATACTATGAAATCCGAACAAAACAAAGAATTATGCAGCAACTATCTGACATAAATGACACAGCACAGAGCAAGATAACCGCTATGCAAAGCTTTACTAATCAATAACAAAAGCCTAATATTCCATAGCAAAAATTTTACCTCTGGAAGATTCTTACGGAACACCACATCCAATCTTGCATCAAGCGTATTTTCAAACACAATTTTTCCATCTCGAGAAGCCATGACCACCCCTCCAGAGCTGAGCAATGACAAATATAATCAACTATAAGGAAACTAATATCTTAATATAAAGCAGCTAGGCAGCTAGTACAATTTCAGAAAGCATCCTCAGTGAACTACATACACTAAAAGTTGGTTAATTACAAGATTTTATCAGCATGGTTCTTTTTTAAAACTAAAGATAATTTTTCACAAATAATCAAGAAAATGAATGAATGGGCAAGAACTATAAGCAAGGCCCTTAATAATGGAGCCAGACAATTTTATAACAAAAACTTCTCTAAATCCTACATAGGGGATCAGAATGGTTTAATAATGAACATGTAGGTGAAATCAAACAGTTCTGCAGGGTTTAATTATAACAATAACATTACCAGTGGAGAGCATGTGAATCATCATCGCTGGGTGCAGGTGGAAGATAGACTTCTTTGTCAACAATAATCTCTGGTGGATGAACATTTGCTTTTTCAGCATATTCCTGGACAGCTAAATCCAACACAGACTCTACCAATTGCAGGTCATCTTCCCGGCATCGCAATAAGACTGAAGGCTCTTTCAGCCTCAGCAAACTCTGTCAAACAAAATACTCATATTATACTATCCATGTACAGAGTTTCAAGTCTACAAAATAACATCAAATTTGCAAGGACATTTTTTCTTGAGTTACGAAGGACTTAAAAATCCATGTAAACCTGAAAAATAGGAAAGGAAATGGGGTGGGTGGGGACTGGGGAGTGAACCCACATATGATCAAACAAATGGTGGCAAAGACAGTGGTCAGTGCCATCTGAGCAAGTAGTTATAAATTGAGACAATGAAAATAGTTCATCTCTGTCACCAGGAAATTGCGAAAAGTTTCTCTTCAAAAACATATTAGTCATAGCCTTATAGGTGTGATAGTGTCATCCCAAGTAATCCTCTATGCATATACTAAAATTCAGAATGTGAAAAATAATCTAAAAAGAATACTTAGAGAAAAAATGGCATGGTTAAATCATAATTAGGTGCAGAACAATAAAATGTTAACTTACCTGAAGTATGAGATCCTTTAGAATATTTCTGTACACATGATGATCACCGCTCACATTCAAAAGTTCCTTCGCTGCAGCATCTTTCATATTATTAACAACGTCATCTTGTGCCTGGAGAACTTTTATCCGAGAAGCATTCAATTGCATTGAGTACTCACTGTAACAAACAATTGTGTCATGAAACTTAAACCATCTCAACCAGCACCAACTTTTCAAAGTGAAATAGTATTACGCTAATTACATCCCGAAAACTAAACACCCAATCTCACTTATCATTATTATTTAGAAAACAAACAAAATAATTCATTCATTATACTATGGCAGTAACATTAAATGCAAGCAGTTATGCAAATTTGACATATGTTAATCTACGCAGCACGGATACTTTAAAATGGCTGATGCACCGGTACCCCAATACATACCATATGCGTTACATTTTAGATACTTTTCACCTATATATCATGTAACTATTTTAGGATTTTTTTTTTTTCATATCAACGTTGTATCTATTGCTTCTTAGTTCTTAGATGCTGATAATTTGGAAATGAATACATGATACGGTTAGGTTAGTTTTTGCTACAAGAAACCAAAGAGATCCGCGAAACTTTGACTAGAAGCCAAGCTTTAACAGTGATCACTGATCAGTATAAAATAATTATCAAAACGTCATCAATCTTTGCGTTAGTATAACAAAACACAAAAAAAAGGATCAACAGTTATCTGAACAAATAAATTGAGAATTATAGTGAAAAACTCAAGATCAAACAGTATTAGAAATCCTTAAATAAGTGAAAATCGATGGAATATTGATGTGAACTTGGGAATTAAGTGATGAAATAAGAAACATACATCTTCTTGCGAATATCAACTTGCTTCTCTTTGCGCTCGTACTCTTGGCGAATCTTCTTCTTGTCTGTTTCAACCAACTGCAACTTCTCGATGTTGAATTCCTAAAAATGAAGAAAAGCATAGAAATGAAGGATCTGAAGTAAAACAGTAACTGAAACATGAAATAGTTATTTAGTTACTTCTTCGGCGGAGACAGAGATCTCGTTGGCTTTCTCCTCAGCTTCTTGCTGGATAAAACGCACCATTTGCTGGATTTGTTTGGAGACATTTGAATCGTTCATTTTCGAAATCGGGGAAGATCCAAAATTGGTTTCTAGATCAGGGAGTTATTATATGTATGATAAGACAGCCACGTATTTGTTAACCACTTTCCAGTCTCAATACTCTTCTTTTATTTTATTTCCGGAAAATATGCAAAGATATTTATTTTAGATTCTTTTGTTTTACTTTGAACTTTATTGATTTTGTTTTACTTTGAACTTTATTGATTTTGTTCTACTTTGAACTTTATTGATTTTGTTTTACTTTAAGTTTGTTTATTTTTTAATTATTAAAAATAAATAGAATGTAACAAATATACTGTTTTTGACACCAACCACTATACAAACCTATCAAAGATCAATCCAAATTAATCTACTGGTTTTATGAGTTTGAGTTATGTAAAATATACATTAGGGGCCTTTGTTTTAAGAAATATTATTATGTCATTTCCTGTGAAGGGAGTTATAAAATATCGTCATGTTTGTTTTAAGGTTTAATAGAAATATTCTCATGAATCTTGTAATGTAATTAAATCGCTCTATTCCATCCTTCTTAAACTACATTTTTTTTTACCCTAGGTTGATAAAATGAGATTTTTTGTGTACTTAGGAATGATTGAGATTTTTTTTGTATCTTAAATATAAACAACATATTTAGTGGATGGATATTTTGAACACACTCTTGTGATTGTACATTGCTCAAACCACGATGCATAGAGCCATAGAGCATCATGCAATGGAATTAGTTGTCAACTAAGTTAGGATTAATAAATTACAGTGTATGTCTTCCTTGTTGGATTAGACTACGACCAGGGAGCATCCAACTACAGGAAAGTTTCATTATTATATGGGTATGGGAAGAGTGGATAATCGCAAGTGATTATAAGCCTTTCTTTTTTTATAAACTTTTTGACTTCTTTCCACATATATAATGTGAGACTTCACCCTTGAGTGAGAACTATGTGCTTCTTCAATATTATTTTTTTAAGCTACATATTACTAACTTTTGAGAATTCTATGAACATTTGATTTATGATGGTTTTAAGATTTTTGATATTTTTTATCCTCTGCACTTTATTTACATGTTACATCATGAAGATCCAATGATAGCTACCACTTTTTATATTTTTATAAAATCAATCAATGCTACAAACAAAAAGGGTAAAATTACCACCTGATATTTTTGTTCCTGGTGGGTGACAAATTTTATGAATGGATTAGATTTCAAATTCTCCAATCATGCAACTTTGTTGGCCTTATCTCTTGCCTTTGCTTGTGGATAAGAACCTTTCATTTTAACACCCCCTATTTTATTTTAATTAATTACATTTTTTTTAAAATAAAAAATATTCTTATATTATGTTAGTTTATTAAAATTCATAGTTTTAAACAAGAGAAATGATTGATAGTTTCAAGCATAATCAACCAAATACTTATATATTCATTGAATTAACAATTTAAAAGGATTAAAAACTTTTATTTACTATTATTTTGGGGAATGAGAAAAATATTTGATATGTACATGTCTTATATGTACCTGTTATAGCTTGAATTAGGATCTTATTTTCGTAGAATCCGTTTTATAAATATAAAATAGTAGGATCATTTTTCTTATAGCTTGAATTGGGATCTGATTTTCATTTAATATATAATAAATTGGTAAAAAAGATCTCTTATATTTTACTCATTTGAGATCTAATGTTTTTATATATTTATACCAAGAATTTGTTAGTATTTTGAAGCATAATATTGGAAGTATTCTGGTTAAAACTAGAAGTTATTGGAGGCAACTTCCACGAAGTTTCTCAAAAGCTATACAATTGATTTTGGCTTGCAGCTATATGAAAGATAGAGAAAAACTACTAAGCATTTATTCTTAGTAAATTCTTTCACGAAGTTTGAACCTCGACTTTGCTTCTGACTTTACAATGTCATAATAGTAAATTATTATTAGTTACTCTCAGTCTAAGATAATGCACCCAATTGTTCACATTTTATTAATTAAAAATCAGAAAATTATTTAATTTTTATTGCATACACGTTCTATTTTGGTTGCAACGTGCAATCATATTTCATAAGTTGATTTTCCTTTTTATTTTCTTAACTCTAGTCACGTTCGTGCATGTTTTATATAAGCTATGCTACCAACGGACGTTGGTTTAAGTGGTACATGTTTGATTCCCCTTAAACAAGAACCCGGGTTTAAGTTTTGTGGATGAAAAAAATACCCGTTGGGAGAGTTAGCCTCACTTACTTGTGGATGTGCCTGGCTCAGACAGGATTGCCTCCAGTGCGAGGATATATGTGGGAAACCAAAAAAAAATATAACTATATATGCTGCATTTACAAGCTTATTGCAAGTATATAGATTAATAATTTATTGAAATAGATTCCTTTAGCTAATGCCACTAAATAGTATTGTAAATCGTACTCAAAGGTTATAAATAAAAACATATTAAAAAAATCACAAATCTGGTAAGAGTATTGACTTTGAAGCATGGTGCTTCTTCCTTAGGTAAGACTTCAATTTATTTTTTCAGTTAGACAGAACTGAACTATAAATTTATTACCCTTCTGAGTTTGTATCTGTTAGAATTGAATTTAGTAGTTACCTATTAGCCTCTTCTCTCCTCTATACACATTATAAACTGATCTTATTTATTTAGAAGCAATAGATTTGGAAAGAGAAAAAAACCATAACCCTTCTTTCTGAAACCTGTGTCTAAGGTTGTTGGTCTTTTGTTTTCAATTTTCACGAAAAAAGAAGCTTGGTTTGTCACAAGACATGTGTCATGACTCATGAGAAGCTCATGATTTTTTACCTGCTTCCGTGACTGCTGAACCAATTCTGACACCTCAAACTTGACATTATTAACGTCAAAGGGATCATTTTTATGTCCTTAACAACTTAGGAAGAGAGAAAGATTCAGTTTCTTGATTCTTGAATTGTGTAAATTTTGGAGATGAATCATTCCAGTGCAGAAAGTGATAATAGAGCAGCAGTTGAAGTTATCAAGGACAAGAATGGAATAGAACAAGTTGTTCTTCGAAACCAGCGAGGAGCTTCTGCAAAAGTCAGATTCTTTTAACTCTTTTACAAAATCAAGCACTTGATTGAGACAGTTTATACTATAGTGTTAGTTATATATCAAATTTGTTCATATAATATTTATGAGATCATAGTAAATTTTTGTTTTGGCCCCTCTTAATCAAACTTCTGGATTCGCAGTTGATGTTAGTGTGTCACATATTTTCAGGTTAGCTTGCATGGAGGCCAGGTCCTTTCATGGAAAACAGAAAATGGTGAGGAATTATTGTTCACTAGTAACAAGGTAAATGAGGTTTTGTGAAATTGTGTTTGTTTTCAGAGCAATTATTAACTATTCTTCAATTGAGTTAGTAATTTGTTTCTATATGACATTTTTGTATTTCAATTCAGGCAATCTTCAATCCTCCGAAACCAGTACGAGGAGGAATTCCAATATGTTTTCCACAGGTATGACCTCTTAATGTTAGATAATAATACCTAATACTGAATTAATAGAAGCTAAAAAAAGGGTATCATGAGCAATTTCAATAATCGGGTTCATTGATATTCCCAGTATAGTAGATGCTATCACACATACAATCATACTCAACTCGATGGAATTGTTTGATCATAAACATTGATTGGTACATATAGATAACAAGTGGGTTTGGTGCAATTTTCTCAGTTTGGAAACCGTGGATCACTAGAACAACATGGATTTGCTAGGAACAAGATCTGGGCTATAGATCAAAACCCTCCACCTCTTCCTAATTATTCCAATGGAAATGCCTATATTGACTTGTTGCTTATACCATCTGAAGATGATCATAAGCTATGGCCACACAGGTATATTAGTCAGAAGAATTTTATCATTTCTTTTGCATTGCATATAGCCTAGCATAAATATTAATATATCTCATTCTACTTGATGTTTTGAAATGTGTATATTGTTAATCATGTTTATATTTGATTCAGCTTCGAGTTTCGCCTAAGGGTCTCTTTAGCAGTAGATGGCTATCTAACTATGATATCTCGGATCAGGAATGTCAATAGCAAGCCTTTCAGTTTCTCTTTTGGGTATCATACATATTTCTCGATCTCGGATATCAGGTATGTATGTATGTGTGTATGTTTTAATGTATCTAGTCTTTTCTATTGTGTTGTGATCTTTGAATAACCATAACCTTGACCTGTGTGGATTGCTGACAGTGAAGTGAGGGTAGAAGGGTTGGAAACTCTTGACTACCTAGATAACCTATGCGAGAAAAAACGCTTCACAGAACAAGGAGATGCTTTGACATTTGAGTCAGAGGTGAGACAACAGAGAGCATATCACTTCTCCCAAGATTTGGTGTCTCATTATGTACTAGTTATATCAAAATAAAAAAAGCATAAATATAAAAAATAATATTTTTTATTACTTGTTTTAATGTGATTTACTTGGGACACAGAGATATGAATTTTCTTGGAGTTCTGTTAAACCAAACATATGTTCTGATACTCTAATAAGCTTGCTAAGATGGTGTTTCACAATGTTTTAGGTGGACCGGGTTTATATTGATTCTTCCAATATGGTAGCTGTTCTAGATCACGAAAGGAAGCGGACATTTGTTATACGAAAGGATGGACTTCCGGATGTGGGTAAGCTTCTCTATAGGGAACACGGGACAACATCCGTTGTCTCACAAATTGTGTCACTCTACTGCATGTACTACAAGCTTATGTGGCACAATTTGTGAAACAATATATGTGTACCCAGGGAACACTTTCCATCTCAAAATTCAATACCATACAAAGAAATGTTATCAATTGATGATATTGTTATGTTAGCAATGCTTATGTGTGTTGTTAAGTTGATGTGATTTGGTGACATAAATAAACCTGAATTGATATTTGTTACTATTAATGGATAGTTGTGTGGAATCCGTGGGAGAAGAAAGCAAAGTCGATGGTGGATTTAGGGGATGAAGAATACAAGCAAATGGTGTGTGTTGATGGTGCAGCAATTGAAAAACCAATAACCTTAAAACCAGGTGAAGAGTGGACTGGTCGCTTAGAACTCTCTCTTATACATTCTACTTAATCTCCACTCACTTTTATTTTTATTCACAATAATAATCCACAAAACAATTTTATTTATTAATTTATTTTTTGATCATATCATAGTTATTTATATGAGGGGACCTCATTTCAAAGTTTATAATACCTCTACATTGAAATATCCCTCAAGGTCCCCTATAAAAGAAAATCCCCCTATGTATATTACATGTCCGTGAGTTGTATAAATAAAATCGTTGCATAATTTTACATGTTTTCACTCCATTTGGATTTCTTTGTCAAGACATGAACAGTGTGATTTACATCTCTTTCTAATGGTATCCTAAGCCGATCAAAATGTGTTATTTAATCGGAAGAAAAATTATAAAAATTCCTATAAACAGATATGGGCTTGGAGAATCTAAGTTGACCCATCATCTTGTATGGGTCATAGCTTTGATAATGATTGGGCCCAGAAAACGAGGCCTGCCCCTTCTTAATTGTTTTTGTCTTCCACTGGTAAACAGAGAGGGGACCGTGGAATGCAGATTTTGGAATGGAACTAATGGCCAATTTAATTTCACAATGGGTTGCCACAAAAGATGCTCAGAAAGCCATGACTGAAATTAAAAAAAAATATATTAGAGTTTTTAGTTAGAGATAACTAATGATATTTTTGAATATTTTGAAATATAAAATTATTAGACTAATTATTGAAAGTTTATTCATTTTCTTAATGTTACCTCAAGTAGCTTTCTAATATTAGTTTTCTACTTTTTACAAGTCATAAATTACTTTATTATTTTTACTAAATGTGACTTTAATATAAGATATCTGAAAAACTATAAGCACGATATTGTCTGATTCTAATAGGGTCTTAAGTTTAAAAAAATAAGTTATTATCATTAAAACGAATGCTTAATAAAAATTAGTATTAAACTATTATCAAACGAAATTGAATAATGCATTTAATAGATAAAAATAAGCAAACACTTAGAATTTTGGAAGAAAAGTTAGATTTATTCATGTGTAAAGTTTCATACTGGATATGCATAGAAGAAATGAAAAAATTTATAAATAGAAATTTTTTATAAAACTAGTATCTTAAGATATTAGTTTAAGATATTGTATCTCACTTGTGACTCTTTGCTCTTTTCATATCCCAGTAACAATAAAACTCTTCAATAATTAAAATTCTTCTGTGACAATCTAGTTCAACAAATATTATCTCTTTTCATGCTATTCTAAGATAACAAAAAAACATTGTAGAAGTATACGCATGCTGCGCTGACTCGTTTAATAAAGATACACTTTTACTCCAAAATGACAAGTGCCGGAGCTTCTCTATAATTTTGGTGGCTCAAGGCTTGCATGCATGCATCAATCACAATGCCAATACGCCAACAACACTATTCTCATTCACTTGTGTTCCACTGTTTACCTCTAACGGTCGTGACAGTATACACCGCGCCCAAAATAATTTATCTCCTCACTCCAATTTAAGTATGATATTTATACTATTTTGTTAAGTTTTATAAATATTTATAGAAAATTATGAAATAGGACACATGTCATAATTTTAGTAACCTACAGAAATTATTTATCTTCTTATACTGAAATATATTTTATTCTCATTTATTTAATACTATAATCAACTTCTAATTTAATTGAATTAAGTTATTAATGCTAATTAATTCAGTCAGAGAAGACTGATCCCACTCAGAGAATCTCAACTCTCAAACTTAGTCACCTTATTGAACTCCCATTAATCTCGTTTCATCTATCGTTTTACTTGTTATTTCAAATTACGTTTTAGTTTTTGCACCTTTAGTTTAAAAAAACTTATGGTTTATAATGGTGTTTGAATAACTCAAAACATTTTAATAACAAATTTATCTATCTTATAAAAAATCTTCTTATAGAAACTTTAAAATAACTCATAAAATGATGGATTCCTAGTCAATCAAATTGTGTGTGAATCTAAAATGAGACAGAAAGGGAGACATCTAATCCCATTACTTTATTTAATTTAACTTATAAACCAAAATTAGCTAATAGGACTGTTGGATCCTATAAATTAGTAGGTTCGGTAATCTAGGGCTGAAACAATAGTACTTTGGTAAGTGAAACCTAGAAAAATTTGCATGAAGATACATACGCCACGTCAGATCTAAAGAGAATTGTATTTATATTTTTTGCTGCTATCATTTAGGACTAAATTTTAATTAGAATTGAAATCTTAATATGTTGGCAATGTTTTATTAATTGTCTCTATATACATATGCATCAACAAGTCTTTCTCCATGAAACTTCAATATATCACGTATACCAAAAAAAAAACTATAACTACCTTTTTCTCAGTGCCTTTTTCTTCTTTGGAGCGTTTGCTTCCATTCTTATGCAGTATCTTATTATCAGATTTGGATAGTCCATAATTTCACAGCTATACAATGACAGAAAGTACTGTAACACACTGATTATAACAGAACACAGAGCAAGTGACATCAACTACCCTTTATTTGAAAAAAGTTACTTTCCTTCAAATTATTACTCCTTCTCTTTAACAACTTTTCTTCAATTCATATATTATAATAATTGAAAAAAGGGCTAAGTATATAAGTTTGTCAAATGAAAATTTGTGTTCCGATATAAAGATTCAATTCTTTAGTAAGATGTTAGGGGAAAATACTTGGCTTCCACTGAATTAATAAGATTTGCGAAAATGCAATTCCATGTGGTATTAATTCTTGGAAATCGTGTTGAAAATTTTCATGATTTTACATTTTCTATTATTCATTTATTATTATGTGAAGGGTGGCTAATTCATCATCTATTCCAAAGCTTTGATTTTTGAATTTATGTATATCACATTGGTGAAGATTGGGAGATGGTGTTGAGCCTATAATTCTTGTCTATTTGGTAAAAATAGCTCACCATATTACAATAAAGTACAATAAAGTGGGAAGAAGATGATTTAATACAATAATTTATACAAGAAAGTTTTTCAGTTGAGAGACATTTTGTACATGCCGACTCGCATTCTTATTTTCTAATATTTAATATTTAATTTATATATTTCATTTTAGAGAATTATATCATATTTTAATATTTTATAATCTTTATATAATATAAATTGTTATGAGCATATGATAATCGGTAGAGGGTAACCAAAGTGTAAAAAAACAACCTAAATAAAGTAATCATATACAACTTGTTTAGTCGCTTTCAATTATTGCAAAGCTATTTGCAATTATACGTTGCAAGAGTGAATATATGATGGTTCAATGAAATTATCGTTCAAAAGCATTCACTTTAGGAAGAAAAAATATGTACTTTGTCTTTCAATGAAATTTAATAAATAATGAAAGAGTATGAGACAATTTATTGACATGAAATTGAAACTATTATAGATTTTAAAGCTTGAATCTAACATTCAAATTGAATTAAATAAGATCAATTACCTCGATTTTTTTTAGGTATAATTTGTCTTTATATAATTGTAAGGGTAAAGTTGAGATATAGAAATTATACATATTTAATTACTTAAATATCCTTATGTATATTTTGCCTTCCTATAATGGTATAGATATTTAGAATCAATAAATGATATAAAATTTAAATACAATATGAATAAATTATCTTATTTAATACGCATTTGAAATATAAAAATTGACTATTTTTTGATCTTAGAAGTAGTAAATAAGAATATATTTGAAAAATAAAATATAAATGTATATTGTATTACATAAAAAATATATATTAAATATATGTGGAAGGCTAACACTGTTTTGGATCTCCCAAGTTGAAATTGAAGTTACTCATTTAATAAATTAAAATTGCAAATACTTTATAATGTTTCAATTAGATTTACTATCCACCTAATAAATAAGTTTTAATTTCAATTACATGTAGGAATTATTTTAATATTTTTTACTCTTAAATATAAGTAAATTAAACTACCTTCTAATTGAAACAAGTTTGATAGTAAGATGATTATTTGTATAAGTTTTATTAAATGAAAGTGATTTTCTTATTCTTTAATTAATTTCTTAACATATGTCAAATTAGTTAATTTTATTTATAGAGACATCTCTTTTTAATGCATATATCATATTACATTTATTTCATATACTTTTTAGTGTTTTAATTTCTTTATGTTATTCTAAATATTTTGATATTTTAGAAACTCTACGTATGTTTATATTACTTTACAATTGTACTATTATTTATTACTTATCATTTTTTATCTATTTATAATTTAATTTATGTTCTTTAGTGTAGAGGAAATTGGGCTAAAATTTTGAAATTCGGATTGGATTTGGCCTGAATGTGCCATGCGCCCGAGTGAGTATAAGAAAAGATACTCTAACGCTCAATTAAGTACACGAAGAAATATGTAAGAATACTAGAGATTACTAAGTGTTAATTCTCTGTTTATATATAGAGAAAATATTCTCTGATAGTTGTTGTTGGCATGATAAACAATCTTGTCAGGATTGTTGCAGAAAAGTATGATAGTCTTTATCCGTTTCCACATACTGGTACCCTCATTCGTATAGTGTTTTATTCATGGTCGTTCATTTTGTCGACTATCACAATTGTCATAGTTGTATATTAGGTTCCTTATCACGGCATGATAGAGGGTATGATACATGGTGCACACAACATGTTCATCTCTGTAATAAATGTTTGTGTTGTTCATGCCGCATAACAGTCTTGTTCAGATTGTGTGAGAGTCCTATAACAAAGGTATGTGGTCCTATATATTATTTTCAATGCCTTAACACATCATAGTCGTCTTTTATTTGGCTATTTAAACATGATCGAGAGTTGCATGACCAAATCTTACATGTTTGGTGTTCGACAATAACCTGTGCAAAATTTGACCGATCATAAATTTCCAACTACATTAAATAGATTTACTTTAGTAAAGCTATATTTCACATTTATATTATTTATTAACATAACAAAACAAGGCATTGTGGAAGTAAAACACAAACAATCTAACTTGTTAAATAAAGATACACTAAACAAGTGGCGTTAAAGACCAAAATGACAAGTACCGGAGCCTGTGTATATTTTGTGGCTCAAGGCGTGCACGAATGCGAATACGCATAGGAAACTATGCAAATTGACTTGTTTTCTGCTCTATAACGGTAAAAACAGCTAGTGTCAAAAAACTTGGCACAAAGAGTATAAAATGTGAATAATCTAGTACTCCATCTTCTTTATAACAGTCATTAAAATGTGATAAAGTTTGTGCACTGGGCGTTTTTAATACGACCAAAAAAACACAGACGGTTAAATACTTAAGCCTTTATTATCCGTTAGTTAAAGTGGTCATTGAATTTGTTTAATACTATAATCAACTACAAGTTTAATTCAATTAAGGTATTCACACCTTTTAGATTAATGCTAATTAATTAATTTCGGTCAAAGGAACACTGATCCGATTCCGAGTGTGTAACGTGATTGGACAGAACTTTATGTACCGTTTGTGTCTGCCTGCTGTTGCCGGCACGCTGGACCACGTTTTCCTTTAAAAATAAAATATTTTTTGAATCAGAAGATAACTTATTTCTCTTAAATTTATCGATTGTTTAACTTGTATATTATTTTTTCTTTTTATAATATATTTTAAATGAAAATGCCTATGGATAAAGGAAGAAGATACATATTAAACAATATATAAATTGAAGAAGATAAATTATTTTATAGTATCAAAATAGAATTTATCTTTTATTCTTTTTACATTCCTTTCATTTTTTATATATCTTTACATTTGTATGAGATCTCCTATTTTTGAACACAACAAGTGTGAACTGAGAATATTCCAGTGACAATATTTTGGTAGTAAACATAGGTAAAAATATGTTTATAAATAAAGTTCATGAAAAAACATCTCTTCTTAATAAATTTAGTTCATGAATAATGTTAACTACAATTTCACAAATATTACCCTTATACTTTTATATAAAATTACTTAATATACAAGTTCAAATAAATAAGAGATGTGAACATTATTTTATCATGATTATATTTATTTTACCAAATCTCTAATATATTAATTAATTATATCATTTGTCACTCCAATGTTTGGAAAAATGAAAATATTTTAATTATCGATTTCGTTATAGTATAAAGAACTTTGAATAGAATAATATAAATATGAAAGAATTCAATATTTATGGGTTAATAATTTATCATGCTACTACATTATCTTTTTTGTCGCTGGGAAACTACATTATCTATATCTCACAAGTTTTAAACATCATATTTTTAAATGAAAAGAATATAAAAGTCAAATATGAATAAAACAAAAAATTTCAAACTAACTTACAAAAAGATGGAGAGAGTAATAACATTTTTTTATATAACCAATGTTATCCCTACTCTACTCTATGGTTGAAAAACTAATTGTGTTATTATTGTTTCAGGTCAGTCAAAGTAATTAAACCTTTAATTTATTAGAGTCTTAAAATATTAGACTAACTCCTCTAGGAAATGCACTATATTAATATGTGATTAAAATTTTTGTAGATAGTTTTGACTAACTCCTCTATAAATTAGTAGGTTTTGTAACCAAAATGAAACATTACTACTACTACTACTTCATCACCAAAACTTGAGTCTCACCACCTTTTTCTAAGTGCCATTTCTTTGCTTGTAGCATTTGTTGTTTCTATTCTTATGCACTACATGAGTATCATATCTTTTTTATTCAATCATTTCACAAGCTATACAAAGAAAGAAAGTACAATAATTAAAAAAACACACTCTGAGCATAGCAGAAGAGAACACAGAGCAAGTATTTAATACTCTACTTTCCTTGAATTTACTTCTTTTATCTAACAACTTTTCCTTTTCAAATATTCACTTCTATTTCTCTCTTTTTATTCTGTTATCTATTGCTACACTTAAAAGCTTGATGTTCATGTTCAACATGGAAAAATACACTCGCTACGTTACACACACGAAACTTGTGAGAGAAGAAGAGTTAGTGAAGAAGCGTTCATACCCTAAGGTTGTGAGAATAACTGTCACAGACACCGATGCCACTGACTCCTCCAGCGATGAAGAACAGCGTGAATGCTCCACGCGCCACCGTCGTCCCACAAAGTTCGTCAACGAGATTATTTTCAAGTCTTTCGAGAAAGACGGCGTCGTTTCACGGAAGAGAAAGAGAGCCAAGGCTAAGTCTAATGCGCTTGGAAAAGCAAGGGTTTCGGTGAGTCGGTTACCGGAAAAGGTTAACTCCGGTAAGAAATTCCGGGGAGTGAGACAGAGACCGTGGGGGAAATGGGCGGCGGAGATAAGAGACCCAGTTCGACGTGTGCGGTTGTGGTTAGGAACCTATAACACTGCCGAGGAAGCTGCAATGGTGTACGACAACGCCGCCATTATGCTACGTGGACCACACGCGCTCACCAATTTCAAAACTCCACCAACTCAGAACAAAACACCATTAACCATAAGCCACGGTTATATATCTGTAGAAGAATCTCATAACAAGACTAGTTCGTGTTCTCCTACTTCTGTTCTTCACTGTTGTTCCTTACTACAAGAATCTGTCTCTTTAACCGCTAAGGATAATAATGCGTGTGAATATTTATGTGCTTCAAAGAATTCGTTAGAAACGGTTAAACACAAAACTGAGTCAGTTGAAGAAGTGTTTGGAAGTTCAAACGACACAGTATTTGATGTTCAAGTTTCCTCGCCGACACATGATATATTTGACAAAAATCATAACTTTCAAGAAAGTGTGTTCTTCAATGATGATTGGGGCAGTGATATGTTCCTCAGTTCTTCTGAGGATTTGGATTTGGATTTGGGTTTCAAGGGTTGGCATGATAAGGTTAATGATTGGGACACTGATAGTTTTCTTGTTTCTTCTAATGATTTGGATTTGGGTTTCAAGGATTACCAAGATAAGAATGGTGATTTTTTCCAAGATAGTAGTAGCGATTTATTTTTTTCAGATCCACTTGTTGCTGTTTGAATTCTAACATTGAGATAGTTATTATAACTTAGTTTCTTTGTTCTTGTGTTGCCAAAATTCGACAACTTTTGTATCAGTGGACATGTATCTCAGTATCTTACTAATCACTAATGTTAGTTATATCTAATTGATGTTGTATTTGTATGAGGCCATGCTCTTTTTTTAATTAGTTTTAATTTTGGATATTAAAAGTTAACTTTGTTTTTGAAATTTCTCCCAGCCTTTTTGTTTTGGGCAAGCTACAAATCTACATGAATTTCGAATCACTTCACTGCAGTTAAAATGGCCATAATTTAATCCCATTTTCGTAAATATTTTAACATATTTTTTAATTTATTAATATTATATTTTTACCCTTAAAAATATACTAATAACCGTGAAACGTGACTTGAGATAATCACAATTGTCATTGGGTGGGTGAAAAACCACAAGGGTCCTTCAAAAATGATAACTAACACCCCACTTGATGCATAAAAAGCTTGCCCTTTTTAAAAGTATTTAGTTTGAAAATATTTTTTGGTAACGAACTTTTAATTTATACAATTTAATTAATATTGAAATAAAATTTAAAATATGTAGTGTAATATTATTATTTTTAAATATTGAGTATAATATTGAAATAAATTTTTTGACTAGTTTTTGAAGTACCTCTGTACTTTACCTTCAATTCAATTATCTTTGTTCCAAACAATCCTTATTTTTAAGATTGTAACTTCTTAGTTAGAAGATAATAGCAAATTCAAAACGAATTACCTTTGGTAGACATGTATATTAAGAACTATTTGCCACATGCAATATAACTATTAACACAAAGTCATTAGGTATACAAGGCATACATATATATATATATATAGGATGGAGATCATTTGTCTCAACTTGGTGTCCCATTCCTATCCCGTTCAGATACATATTTGTTGTCTCACAGTTTGTTTCACTCCATATGCTATGTACTTGTGATTGTTCAATTAAAAAATATTTGAGTTAAAGTTTAATTATTAAATATTTTTATGACTAATCATAAGTTTATTGCACATGAAGTGACATAAATTATGGACAATAGATGTATTTCTGTCACGTTTCACTTATATCTAGACATGAAATTAGTATATTATTTTAATAAAATAAAATTTTATTTTTAATTTGTTGGCAAACAATTAAATCAAGCACAGAAATTCAATTCCACCAATATTTACCTTAAAAACCAAAACTAATGGTAACGATAAACTTCTTTTCCATTTTCATTTTCTGTTTTGGCAAAAATGAGGTCTGTTCTCAACGTTCCCATTAAAAGCTAGACAGAAAATCAGAGAGAATCTCTAATATGCCAAGTTTCACATAGTGACATTTTTGGGCCTCTATAAAAATGCTGACTGGGCCTCTGCAGCACCAGTGAATTTATCTCCTTATAAAGTCCACGGCCACGTGCGGACATTGGTTCAAGTAATATATGTTTGATTCCTCTTAAACAAGATCTTGGGTTCGAGTTTTGTGGATGGAAAAAATGTTCGGTTCAGACAATATTACCTCCAGTACGAGAATACATGTGAGAAAAAAAAAAAAAAAAATCCACAGCCAAGAAGTCAGAGAAACTTGTACCTTCCTCATTCGGGACCATAATCTTTTCAATCTAGGTTCAAATAACATTATTTTAGTAAAAACTTAAATTGATGATAGTATTTTAAATAATACTATTTTAAAAACTGAAAACTAAATTTTTCCCAATAAAGTTGTTAAAATAACTAATAAAACTGAGAATAACATAACTAACTATTTCCACAAAATCTATGTTTATAAATTAGAATCTTAAACTCAATTAAATATTTAATAAAGTCTAATGTCCCTTGTTCCTGAAAAATCATAATGACAAAAACGTTCGAGTTATGTTATGTCTCTTTTCCCGGTTTAATGAGGCATATCTATGTAATGTTTGATGAATAAATATGTCTGATATATGAGTAAATGACAGATACAGATCCACTTGAGGCATGTGTGTCTGTGGGGTGTGGACGTGTGAGAGTAACAACTATCATATGCCCCAAAAAAGTTGTATCTCCATGTTCCACCCTAATCTCATTACAATAAGTAATCAAAAAAATTATTTTCTGTTTTTATGATTTTTTTTTAACTAGTTGATATTTTTTGATAGAATTAATACACAATGAGATATCAAATCTTGAGACAGGTGATCTCAATTCGGTAGGAGAGACCTAAGCCACATGTATGTCACTCTCCTCTACATCTAGGATTTATTTGTAATCTTTAGTTCTTTACAATATATTCAGGAAAGGACTGGCTTGCAATTATTGTCTCATCTACAACTACACCTTCGATATTTTGAACCCAGATATTTATAAATCCATTAGAATGTGGTCACATTCATGTCCTTCTTTATAAAGTCAATGAATTTATTAGATTACGAATTAATAAGTAGCTTTGTAAGGAAGTTTTAAAAATATATAAATCAGGCTTATTATTCTTAGTTTGATATTTTAATTGAAGCGAGTTATGACATATAAACTACTGTTTATAACCAACCCTTTTATGTCATTTTATATTTATCAGTCGGTTAACCAATTAATTTTACCAAACCTCTGTGCGTAACATTCATATTTATATATAAATAATACGACTTTTTATAAAAAAAATATAGCATCAAAGTTGAGTTTGTAAAATATATCTTTTTCTCGAAATAGCAACAACATTGAGCAAGATTTGAGTTTTAGGTTAAATGTGATTATAAGACATAAGTGAAGCTTTAAGCTTGAGTTATTTATATTCATGATGTTTTACCTATTCACTCGTATTTGAGAAGATCACCATAAAACTTTATAATTCATATTCAGTTATTATTGACTTTTCAAAAAAATAATACAAACGAATAATAAATAATCTATTAAGTGTATATAAATTTTTACAACAACAAACTAATGGTACATAGATATTACACTCTAGATCTTAAAATCTTTCTTTTAATACCTTAATTTATTTCATTCTTTTTTGTGTCCAAAAAGTTCTTAGTTGTTCACTATAGGCCAAGCTGGCGTTGAATGGAATAAAAAGCAATAATAACTTATTTTGGTTTGTCAAATTTCTAAAAAATGCTAGTCCAAGATCCTCTCACCTTTCTTTTGCTCTGGCATCATTGTCAAATAGAGGTTATATATATAAAGAAAATTAATATTATTATATGTTCATTATTAAACCAAGAAAATGGTGGTAATATTGTAACAACCAAAGAGGAAAGAGGTGCAAATGCAACATTCATTTTGCATTCTCCATAACTCCTAGGTATTAAAGAACAACAAATAAACTATTTCTTTTTTTTCTCCTTCTAGTTGGGAACCCTTCAATTTCTTCAGTGACTAAACATAAAACATTCTAGTAACCTTTTTGTCTTAAATGTTGGTTGTCCTTTTCTGCTTTTGTCTTATACAACTCAACTATTCATATTATTCATCATTCCACCTTGCAAGCAAAACAAAATACCATTAGTCTTGCTTCCTTATCTTACCTTCCAAAAGGGTATATTTTATGATTGTATTTTGTGATTTTTCATTTTCCCTCGGTCACATAATTGGTGATATATAGAAAGAAAAAAGATTTTCCATAGCAGGTATACCCTTTATGGACTTATTATTTCCATGCTTAAATCTTGTTGGGAGGGACAACCACGAATCCGAAAGGGATTAGTTCCTTACCAATAAGTAAGAGAATACATTTGGTACTACCAAAAAAAGTATATATTGCTGTTTCCAATTCTCATCACATTGATAGTAATGGAATTCACGTTACCATATAATTGTAAGACTTTCTTAACATTGTGAATTACCATGAATTGGTATATGGTATGCAAGAATTGGTTACACGGTTCAAAGGCTTGTTGGTATGTTCTGATTCATCATTTTGAAGAAAACATACAGTGTAGTATATGGATGTTGAACAAATATCCTAGAAGTTTCATGTTATGTAGTTTGAAATTTTGTTCTTTTCTCATTTCTTTGTGGTTCTTTGATTTCAGGTAGCCATAATAAAAGCCGGAATGGAGCATTTCCGGCATATTGGAGAAGTTGTTGGAAGTCTGAAAGCTCTAATGGTGTTGCGCGATGAGATTCAAATTAACCCGCGTCAGTGTGGTTTGATCATTGACATCTTCAGTTTGGCATTTGAAACAATAGCAGATGACATAAGGCAGAACCTGAAGCTGGAAGAGAGGAACACAAAATGGAAAGCCCTTGAATTTCCATTGAGAGAACTATGCAGAGTTTTCAAAGAAGGGGAACTTTACATAAGGCATTGCTTGGATTCCAAGGATTGGTGGGGGAAAGCAATCACTTTCTCTCAGAACAATGATTGTGTTGAATTCCACATCCACAACTTGTTATGCTACTTCCCTGCAGTCATTGAGGCAATCGAAAACGCTGGCGAGATCTCAGGTCTTGATCAAGATGAGAAGGAGAAGAAAACGCTTATCTTAGCAAGGAAATATGACATGGAATGGAATGATCCTAAACTTTTTCAATGGAGATTTAGCAAGCAGTATTTGGTTTCGCGTGATATATGCAAGCAATTGGAGAATGCTTGGAGGGAAGATAGATGGAGACTTATTGAAGCACTTAAAGAGAAGAGAACTTCTAACAAAGACACATTGACAAAGAATGAGTTGCGCCTTGCGGATATGTTGCTCAAGAAACTGCTTCATGGATCAGATAAAATGAACATTCAACTATGTCCAATTTCAGTGCTGCTAGGGGCTAAGGATTACCAAGTGCGGCGAAGATTAGGCCGCGGTCGAGACTTTAAGGAAATCCAATGGCTTGGACAAAGCTTTGCATTGAGGCACTTTGTTGGGGAGATGCGAACATACCAGACCGAGATTTCAACCCTTCTTTCACTTTCTCATCCTAACATATTGCAATACCTGTGTGGTTTTTATGATGATGAGAAAAGAGAGATTTCTGTTGTGATGGAGTTGATGAACAAGGACTTATGGACCTACATGAAGGAGAATTGTGGTCCAAGGAGACAAATTTTGTTCTCTATACCCGTTGTTGTGGATCTCATGCTTCAAATGGGAAGAGGCATTGAGTACCTACACTCCAAAAAAATTTACCATGGTGACCTTAACCCTTATAATGTCCTGCTCAGACCTAGAAACTGCCAAGAAGGTTATTTTCAAGCAAAGGTTGCAGGGTTTGGCCTGACTTGTGTCAAAAATATTGAAACTAAAACTTCAAATAATGAGGAGTTTAACCCTTCTATCTGGTATGCCCCAGAAGTTCTAACTGAGTTAGAACAAAAAGGAAATACTTCTACATCTTCCAAGTACTCTGAGAAAGCTGATGCATATAGCTTTGGAATGATATGTTTTGAACTTTTAACAGGTAAAGTGCCTTTTGAAGATAACCATCTTCAAGGTGACAAAACAAACCAAAAAATCAAAGGAGGGGAAAGGCCTTTGTTCCCACACCGTTCACCGAAATACCTTGTGAGTTTGATCAAAAAATGTTGGCAAAGTGACCCTTCTCAACGTCCAACTTTCTCATCTATATGTCGAATTTTGCGCTACATCAAAAAGTTACTTTCAATGAACACAGAATTCCATGTTATCAATCCTGAACTCAATCAACTTGAGTTGTTATCCCCACCTGTAGATTGTTGTGACATAGAAGCAATGTTCCTTAAGAACTTCCCAATGGATAGGCCTTCTATTTTGTCCTCAATATCACAAATACCATATGAAATGTTTGCTTATAAAGTTGTGGAGAAAGGAAAGATTATAAGTAATAATAGCAATGCTAAAGATAACAAGTACATTGAGACAGAAATGGATGAGGCTACAATGTCTAGTGAAGAAAATGAAGAACAGAATAAAGTTTGTGGAGATGATAATGCATCCATAGCAGAAGAAATGCTCCAAGACCCGCTCCTACTAATAACCATACCGAAGTCAAATTGTGAAGATAGAAAGCTTGTTTGCTCTAACGTATCTTCCAAGAAAAGTGTCAAAGTAAAGAAACCAACACTGGACAAGGCCAAAAAAGACAAAGGTAGCATAGTTTACATGATCTCATAGTTAAGATTTATGTTTTTTATTAATTTAATATCTCGAATCATAGTCATGTTCTCATGTCCTCATGTCCTGTATGAGTGCTCTCTACACATAACAAGTGTGTTTGATACTTTTCTTATAACTAAATGAATATCAATTTGTTATATACAGGAATACCAAAATTGCAAGCAACAAGACCATTACCACCGTCTTTACATGGTTGCGGTTTAGGGGTGAATAAGGCGAGTTCCTCATCGACATCCAAGCCTCTGAGCCCGCCGGCCAGAAGAATGGCTTCCGGTGTTTCAGAATCTTTCAAGATCAACAAACCATCACTGTCCACTCCTTCCAGCCCAGGTAGAAGAAAAACAACATATGAGGCCCAAGTTTTCGATTCAAAGTCCAGCTTAAAGTTGAAACAGAGTTTGTCACCATTGTCCAAATATGGCAACATCACAGACTCTAATAGTTTAAAGATGAAAAGGTCACAACAAACATTGAACCCTTCTTTGAGCCCAGCAAGAGTTAGAAGTACAAGTACAAGTACAAGTATTGTCCCTAGTTCGAAGATTCAAAAGGGAATCATGTTGGGCACATTCACAAGCAGAAAAAATAGTAATGTCTCTGATTTGGATAAGACAACAAGAGGTAGATTATCACCATTGGCATTGAGTCCTTTAAGCCCATATGTGACAAAAGGAAGAAAATATGATCACTTTTCTGACTATGAAAACATGTATAAGACCAATAGACAAAACTTGTCCACATTAGTATTGAGACCTTTAAATGGTCATGTCTCGGATTAAGCCCTCACCTTATTGTGTTACTAATCTATGAGCAAAAAATACTAATCCATTTTGGTCCATGCAGATTTTCCCCACATTTGTGCTCATGTTTTTTATTTTACACATACACCTTTTTCTTGTGAACTAGGGTAAGTGAGCAACACAATATGTAGCTTTTATGAAGAAGTTGGATTGCATGGCTTCAATATTATATATATTCATTCTTTCAAAGATTTATATATGTTGGGTGCAATGTATTATGTATCATATATGCATCATGAGAAGAGAAAAGCAATAAACAATTTACCAGATACAATAAAATAAAATAAAGTATGACAAGTTCTTAAGTTCAGTTTTACATAATGTGAAATCATATAGTAATACATGTTACATATAAATTTGAACAGTCCATATTTTTAGTATTTTTAAAATTTATTGCTACAATAATTCTTTCACCATTTGAGAAAATCTTGACTCTTTCTAATGGCAATGTTTAGCAAAAATCCTATATTAATTAATAATCATCTCCATATTAGTTTCCTCAACCTGATAAATAATTTTTAATGTTATATCATTTGAATTTTTAATATTCTGTGTTCTTTATTTTATTGATGGCTTGTGCTAATAAATGTTCTAGTAGTATTGTTTAAGAAATACAGGATGTATTAAAAAAGCAAGTTTATCTCTCTTTGATATGTTAAAAACATATTTTTTGTAATACAAAATTAAAATTGTATCCTTAAACAATATTAAACCTTTAAGAACATATTTAAAATTATTAGTGCAAAACAATATATCACAAACCATTTTTTGTAAGGGTTGGTTCAAGTGTTACATATTATCTCGACTTCGACTTCGGCTTCAAGATGCTGAAATTCGACCTCCCAAGCAGAAGATCACTGACCCCACCGAGCTCGGCGAGTATCGCCTCCGTAAGCGGAAGGAGTTTGAGGACTTAATCCGCCGCATTCGATGGAACATTGGTGTTTGGATCAAGTATGCACAGTGGGAAGAGTCACAGAAGGATTTCAAACGCGCTCGCTCCATTTGGGAACGAGCTCTGGAGGTTGATTACAAGAACCATACCTTGTGGCTCAAGTATGCTGAGGTTGAGATGAAGAACAAGTTTATTAATCATGCTAGGAATGTTTGGGACCGAGCGGTTACCCTTTTGCCTAGGGTTGATCAGTTATGGTATAAGTACATTCACATGGAGGAGATGCTCGGCAATGTGGCCGGTGCGAGGCAAGTTTTCGAGAGATGGATGAAGTGGATGCCTGATCAGCAGGGGTGGTTGTCTTATATTAAGTTTGAACTTAGGTATAATGAGGTTGAGCGCGGTAGAGGGATATTTGAGCGATTTGTGCAGTGCCATCCTCGTGTTGGAGCTTGGATTCGTTATGCTAAGTTTGAGATGAAGAATGGTGAGGTTGTTAAGGCGAGGAATGTTTATGAGAAAGCGTTGGAGAAGCTCGCTGATGATGAGGAAGCAGAGCAGTTATTTGTTGCATTTGCTGAGTTTGAGGAAAGGTGTAAGGAGGCGGAGCGTGCAAGGGCTATATACAAATTTGCCCTTGATCATATCCCCAAGGGAAGGGCGGAAGATTTGTATCGCAAGTTTGTGGCATTTGAGAAGCAATATGGGGACAGGGAAGGGATTGAGGATGCTATTGTTGGGAAGAGAAGGTTTCAATATGAGGATGAAGTGGGAAAAAGTCCAACGAACTATGATTCATGGTTTGACTATATAAGATTGGAAGAGAGTGTGAGCAATAAAGAACGAGTAAGGGAGGTTTATGAGAGAGCTATAGCCAATGTTCCTCCGGCTCAGGAGAAGCGGTTATGGCAGCGCTATATTTATTTGTGGTATGCTTGATTTGAATCCTATTTTCCTGTTTTGTGTTTATATAAGCATGTTTCCATTTACCATTAGTGTTTATTATTCACCTTTGTGTAACTCAGGATTAACTATGCACTATATGAAGAGCTTGATGCTGGAGACATGGAGCGAACAAGAGATGTATACAGGTATGCAGCCTTTAGTGAAATTTAAGTGTGCAAGTTGATAATCATATTGGGTTTTCTCTGAACATTGCTATTGTGGTTAAATATCTATTTTGTCCATCAATGTTATAAAAAAACTACTTGTAAGTATGTCTGTTAGGAATTTGGTGAAGTGTAACGAGAATTGTAATATTTGCTATTGGAGATCTTTCATTGATAAGTTTATTAGTCACCGGGTCATATATTTAAGTGAAAGTCATTGGAATCTTCTTATATTGAGGAGAATTTTTATTTATATATGACAATGACTTTTGTTATACTGAAGGGCCTGTTTGGTTTCACCATTTTCTGATTTCATTTTCAATAAAAAAGAGAGCATACAATGGTTGATAAAACATGTTTGGTTGGGTAGTATCGTTTTCAAGTTTAGGAAACAAACTCCTTATTTCTTCTTTCTCATAACTATGTGAGCGACTACAATTTTCTTATATTTTTTTCAACCTCAAATTATAGAAGCTTCGTAAAAGGAGACTAAGTTTCACATTGAAAGTATGAGATTCTAATGTGGGGTTATAAGGCTTTGGGCTCTCCAACTTCAATCGCTTGCTTTTGTGGTGTGGTTCTTCCAAGGTTCTTATCAGTATACTATCTGCTTTTGATTTTTGTATTACAATTTGTTCACTATGGGAGACTTTCCATAAATTGTTTTCTCCCGCCAGATATTTTAGTACTGGGCTTACTTTCAAATGTGGATTTGGCATGATATGGAAAACTTTAAAAATATGTATGAATCCAAATTCCAAAAAACTGGACAGATGCATGCCCCGGAAGCCCATAAAAGATTGATTGATTTGTTAGCTTACTGTATGAGATAGTGTAATCTTGTCTAACATCTTTTGACCTAATTTGGAAAATTCTGACCATACAGTTAATAGTTGACAATTGAAATTATAATAGAAATACAGATTTAATTTGACAGAAGTTATTAATTAAGTGATTAAGGGTAAGAGGAGGGCCTAGGACCATATTTCATAATTTTCTGATTTACCCTATGTATCATGTACCAAATTCACTGTACCATGTACCGAGTTCGTCATAAAGAATGTCTCATAAATTTAATGTTAAAAGATTTCGTTAAATACTGTTCTCTTGTGATATTTGTAGGGAGTGTCTCAGTCTGATACCTCACCAGAAGTTTTCATTTGCGAAAATATGGTTACTTGCAGCCCAATTTGAAATACGCCAGCTGAATCTCAAGGCTGCTCGTCAAATATTAGGAAATGCCATTGGTCAGGCTCCTAAAGATAAGGTAACATTCATGTTGATATTAAAATAATATTCTATTTTCATTACAACATGGTTATCTTCTCAGTTCTGACACGTCTTTTCTTTTTGGACAACAGATTTTTAAGAAGTATATAGAGATAGAACTGCAGCTTGGTAATATAGATCGATGTAGAAAACTGTATGAAAAGTATCTGGAGTGGTCGCCTGAAAATTGCTATGCTTGGAGCAAGTACGCAGAATTAGAGAGGTCTTTAGCTGAGACCGGTCGAGCTAGAGCAATATTTGAAGTTGCAATCGCCCAACCAGCATTGGACATGCCTGAGCTATTGTGGAAGGTACGTGTAAAATTTATTTCTCATCCAGGTCAATGCCCATATGGGATTTCATTATACATGTAGAACATGCATAACAAATGACATTTGGGATACCTTTAATTACCTTGAACCCTTATTATGAGACTACTGGTCTTTTCTAGGCTTAATTAACTTATGGAATACATTGAAGGTTAAGAAAACATTATGGAATACATTGAATATTAACTTATAGTATACAAGCTGTTTTGTTATTGACCTTTCATTAGGTATTACACTGCTGGGATGGTTAGAGTAGGTAAGGGGATAAACAAGAAAATTAAGAAAACATTTTTCTAATATAACAGTATGAAGTTATAGATTATATATGTACTGATAGTTCCTTGCTTTTAAAAAAATGTAATAATAGTTCCGTTTATTTTTATTGGTACTTCTGTTACATGCAATCAGAGTTACTGGAAAGTATTGTTGCCATAGAAAACAATGTATGAGTATTTGGTGAGAAAACAGATATAAGCATACTACAGAAAAAACATGAAAAAGTAGTTCTGCCTTGATGTAGCAGCCTCTGCCTTTCATCGATATTTTTTTCCTCTTTTATCATTCCTTCTCTCTTCTATGGTCATCTGCTAATGCATACCTTGTCTAGGATAAGTGTATATGTATTGGTCTACCCCTATTCATTAAATTGTGAATTAAAATCAGGCATACATTGACTTTGAGACTGGTGAGGGTGAATTTGATAAAGCAAGAGCACTTTATGAAAGGCTCCTTGATCGAACAAAGCACTTGAAGGTATGGATGAGCTATGCAGAGTTTGAAGCAATGGCTATTAATAAGGATGATTTAGATGTAACAGAAGAAGCACTCGAACAAAAGAAGCACTCGAACAAAAGAAGCAATGCATTCAGCATGCCAGAAGTACGTGATCCCAATGTTATGCTTGGATGTTATTTATGATTGTTCATTTTTAGTTTGAACATACATGGAATAACTTTTATGATCCTCTATATATTTTGTTTTGTGCATGCATCAGTGGTGTTTGAGGAAGCTCTCAATTACTTTAGATCGTCAGCTTCAGATTTGAAAGAGGAAAGAGCAATGCTGTTGGAGAAATGGCTCAACATGGAGGCGGCCGAGTTTGGGGAGCTGGGCGATGTTAGCTTAGTACAGCCTAAGTTGCCCAAGAAGCTCAAGAAGAGAAGGCATGTTACTACCGAAGATGGTTCTACTAGGTATGTAACTAGTTCTTTCTATTTTGAGTAGTTCCCAAGGATTCTTAAAGTGGTTCCCTTCCCCCTAATAAAAGATTCTCAAAATGGTTCACATGTTTTGCTTGTTGACAAACCTGTAGCCCTGTCTATGCAGTGATGTTAATTTTGTAACTGAACATTATTCTATTTATGCAAGTCTTTATTGTTTTGCTACTTAATTCATGTTAATTTGATTTTTGCAGAATTGAAGAATACATCGACTATTTATTCCCGGATGAAACTCAGACAACAAATCTAAAGATCTTGGAAGCTGCATACAAATGGAAGAAGCAAAAATTGTCTTCTGGCTTCTAGCATCTATACATGTGCAACATTTGTTGTTTCTTCTTTAACTGGCAAAAATTGGAGCTTCACCCGCTAAGTTGTTTCTGGGCCTTAACATTCACTCGAGGAAGTTCTACTTTCTTAAAAATTGTAATTTGAAAAGGAGAAAGTAATCTCTTTTGAGTGATTAAGGGTATGTTTGTGAATTAGTTTTGTTTTAGGGTAACAGAAGGAAAAAAATACTCTCATCAAAAGCCAAGTGTGGTTGTATAGTACCCAAATCAATTGTTGAGTGCATATCTAGCATCAAACAAAATCTTCATTTTTACCACATTATTTTATAATTTATTACAACTCCCCATAAAATAAAAATAACATGTATTTTTTTCTCACAATTACAAACATTATTTTTATTTGGTCATACAACATATATATTTTTTTTCACAATATTTATCTATTTTTTTTCACAATATTTATCTCTCTTCATTTTCTTTTAACTAAGAATAACCAAGAATTATTTTTATTTAAGAATTAAATTCAGAAAATAATAGTGACACTAGAAACATAGTAACAATATTCTTACTTTGATATTATAACTATTGCATTAATATGTTGCATGGTTAGAAACTTACGTTAATTTACCTTTTGGTCAATATAAGCATTTGTACTTCTTTTCTTTTCACTTGCCATGTTATACCAAAAAGATGTAGCCTTTTTATGGAAGTGTTGCTAATTATAAACGAATTGAAATTGCTATGAAGTAGGAATGCAAGTGTTGTAGTTTAAATCTTGAATGAATCATGAGAGTCTTGGTATCTATTCTTATATGTATGATACATTCACACAATAGTTCCTCCCAAAGGCTACTTTTATTCCTCGTCCCCACCTGTTCTCCTTTTTTTTATGACCAATTATTGTATGAATTCATACTTCACATAATTACCCGATTGAATATTGTTAAGTTAAACCATTAAATGTCCATAGAATTGGGGACTAAAATGATGAATAATTTTAAAAAACTTATTATTAGAGTAAGTGAATCTTACAATTATAATTAAATAGAAATCAAAGTTGATATGTTACTTAAATATCTCTATTTGCCGAATACTTAACTATCAACAATATGAACAGCACATATGTAATTAATGGTCCACATATGCTTGACGTGAAAAATATTAAAAAGAGTAACCTTTATGGTCACTAGTCATAACTAATGTGCTTCATTTTCACCAACCATCACATAAAAGTGATCAAACATCTCTCTCTTTCCACCTATTTAATTTTATTACATACACAATCCCATAGGATCCTAGTTTTCCATCATATGTAGAATCTATCTGTGACCACTCAATTTTGTCGAAAATCGAGTCGCAACACTCCCACAACTGATTGCAAGCAAAACACATTCAATATGTCTCATTTACCAGAACGTGGACTACTCCGAGTCCCACTTTCTTCAACACCAGTGGTAACGAAGAAGAACTTCAATATCTCTCGTTCCTTTCAAAAGTTCCTTCGCTTCGTTTTTAAGTCTAGTAATAGCAGTAATAAATCCATGGTGTGTAACAGCAGCAATAGCATAAGTTTTCAAGTGCCGGTAAAATATTCAAAAGAACGTGTATATGTGGTTTATGATAAGTCAGGGCCATTTCTCTCCACCATACCTGAACTTCCAGAGCTTGAGATTGGTGCTGCAATTTCACCGGACAAGTTCAAACCCACCACGTAGGTTTCTGTCATGATCTTAGATATTAATATTAAATATTATTGCAGTCATAGATATTATGGTCGAAAAAAATTATTTAAGTTAAAATTGTAATTATTAAATATTTTTCTGTCCAATTAGAGGGAATTAGAGGGTGCATGATTTCACTTTTGAGTACTTGTTATGTATAGTTTTGATGATTGACAATGTAATTTTATTTATTTAAATGTTTCAACGTTGAATCATTGATGATATATGTAGGAATCTACAACTTGGTATGACTTTTATATCAGATAGGTTGGTTCAGTTGTTGATTAACTTCAAAGATTTTAGAGTCACATGTTGAGTTAGAATCAGTATTTTACAGAAACATAAAACAGTAGTACTAGTAGCCAATAAAACAAAAATATTAGGAAATGAAGTATATTCTGCTATAAGGAGATAAGTTATGTTATCTTCTCAGTGTGAAATTAAGACAGGTGTCATGTTTCATTATTTTTTATAAAAATATTTTTAAAAATAAACAAAATAACACACATGTCACATTTTTGTTGGCTAGGGAAGATAAATTATCTTCTTATATGAGAAGATACATTATTTTCAATATAAAGATAATGTATTTATATATTATTTATAAGTTAGTGTTTTACATCCAAAAGGAACAACCCAATTAGAATAGGCGGCCGAGTTTGGGGAGCTGGGCGATGTTAGCTTAGTACAGCCTAAGTTGCCCAAGAAGCTCAAGAAGAGAAGGCATGTTACTACCGAAGATGGTTCTACTAGGTATGTAACTAGTTCTTTCTATTTTGAGTAGTTCCCAAGGATTCTTAAAGTGGTTCCCTTCCCCCTAATAAAAGATTCTCAAAATGGTTCACATGTTTTGCTTGTTGACAAACCTGTAGCCCTGTCTATGCAGTGATGTTAATTTTGTAACTGAACATTATTCTATTTATGCAAGTCTTTATTGTTTTGCTACTTAATTCATGTTAATTTGATTTTTGCAGAATTGAAGAATACATCGACTATTTATTCCCGGATGAAACTCAGACAACAAATCTAAAGATCTTGGAAGCTGCATACAAATGGAAGAAGCAAAAATTGTCTTCTGGCTTCTAGCATCTATACATGTGCAACATTTGTTGTTTCTTCTTTAACTGGCAAAAATTGGAGCTTCACCCGCTAAGTTGTTTCTGGGCCTTAACATTCACTCGAGGAAGTTCTACTTTCTTAAAAATTGTAATTTGAAAAGGAGAAAGTAATCTCTTTTGAGTGATTAAGGGTATGTTTGTGAATTAGTTTTGTTTTAGGGTAACAGAAGGAAAAAAATACTCTCATCAAAAGCCAAGTGTGGTTGTATAGTACCCAAATCAATTGTTGAGTGCATATCTAGCATCAAACAAAATCTTCATTTTTACCACATTATTTTATAATTTATTACAACTCCCCATAAAATAAAAATAACATGTATTTTTTTCTCACAATTACAAACATTATTTTTATTTGGTCATACAACATATATATTTTTTTTCACAATATTTATCTATTTTTTTTCACAATATTTATCTCTCTTCATTTTCTTTTAACTAAGAATAACCAAGAATTATTTTTATTTAAGAATTAAATTCAGAAAATAATAGTGACACTAGAAACATAGTAACAATATTCTTACTTTGATATTATAACTATTGCATTAATATGTTGCATGGTTAGAAACTTACGTTAATTTACCTTTTGGTCAATATAAGCATTTGTACTTCTTTTCTTTTCACTTGCCATGTTATACCAAAAAGATGTAGCCTTTTTATGGAAGTGTTGCTAATTATAAACGAATTGAAATTGCTATGAAGTAGGAATGCAAGTGTTGTAGTTTAAATCTTGAATGAATCATGAGAGTCTTGGTATCTATTCTTATATGTATGATACATTCACACAATAGTTCCTCCCAAAGGCTACTTTTATTCCTCGTCCCCACCTGTTCTCCTTTTTTTTATGACCAATTATTGTATGAATTCATACTTCACATAATTACCCGATTGAATATTGTTAAGTTAAACCATTAAATGTCCATAGAATTGGGGACTAAAATGATGAATAATTTTAAAAAACTTATTATTAGAGTAAGTGAATCTTACAATTATAATTAAATAGAAATCAAAGTTGATATGTTACTTAAATATCTCTATTTGCCGAATACTTAACTATCAACAATATGAACAGCACATATGTAATTAATGGTCCACATATGCTTGACGTGAAAAATATTAAAAAGAGTAACCTTTATGGTCACTAGTCATAACTAATGTGCTTCATTTTCACCAACCATCACATAAAAGTGATCAAACATCTCTCTCTTTCCACCTATTTAATTTTATTACATACACAATCCCATAGGATCCTAGTTTTCCATCATATGTAGAATCTATCTGTGACCACTCAATTTTGTCGAAAATCGAGTCGCAACACTCCCACAACTGATTGCAAGCAAAACACATTCAATATGTCTCATTTACCAGAACGTGGACTACTCCGAGTCCCACTTTCTTCAACACCAGTGGTAACGAAGAAGAACTTCAATATCTCTCGTTCCTTTCAAAAGTTCCTTCGCTTCGTTTTTAAGTCTAGTAATAGCAGTAATAAATCCATGGTGTGTAACAGCAGCAATAGCATAAGTTTTCAAGTGCCGGTAAAATATTCAAAAGAACGTGTATATGTGGTTTATGATAAGTCAGGGCCATTTCTCTCCACCATACCTGAACTTCCAGAGCTTGAGATTGGTGCTGCAATTTCACCGGACAAGTTCAAACCCACCACGTAGGTTTCTGTCATGATCTTAGATATTAATATTAAATATTATTGCAGTCATAGATATTATGGTCGAAAAAAATTATTTAAGTTAAAATTGTAATTATTAAATATTTTTCTGTCCAATTAGAGGGAATTAGAGGGTGCATGATTTCACTTTTGAGTACTTGTTATGTATAGTTTTGATGATTGACAATGTAATTTTATTTATTTAAATGTTTCAACGTTGAATCATTGATGATATATGTAGGAATCTACAACTTGGTATGACTTTTATATCAGATAGGTTGGTTCAGTTGTTGATTAACTTCAAAGATTTTAGAGTCACATGTTGAGTTAGAATCAGTATTTTACAGAAACATAAAACAGTAGTACTAGTAGCCAATAAAACAAAAATATTAGGAAATGAAGTATATTCTGCTATAAGGAGATAAGTTATGTTATCTTCTCAGTGTGAAATTAAGACAGGTGTCATGTTTCATTATTTTTTATAAAAATATTTTTAAAAATAAACAAAATAACACACATGTCACATTTTTGTTGGCTAGGGAAGATAAATTATCTTCTTATATGAGAAGATACATTATTTTCAATATAAAGATAATGTATTTATATATTATTTATAAGTTAGTGTTTTACATCCAAAAGGAACAACCCAATTAGAATAGAATAAAAATGTTCTTATTCTATTAAGATTGAAGAATAACAATTGTGAATTTCTAATGTTTTAATTTGGATTCATTGATTCTCGTGATGTTTGTGAAGAATCAAAATATAATTTGGAAACTAAGTTGTTAAATCTTTCATATTTTTTTATCCAAGAGACCAAGACTCATATGAGGTCTCACACAGTAAGAGGAGAAAAAGAATGAGAACATTATAGTAACTTATTATATAAGGTTTAAACGTACATTTATCATTTTATGTTTTACAATTTAGCCAACACTAAAGAGATAAGCTTATCTCACCTAGTTTTAATGGACATGTTAAAATTTCTGGAATCAAAATTTCAATGTGTTTCCAAACTTAAAAGAGGTGAAACAATCGACTTGCACGTATTAAATTGGACATCGAACTTTCATCCAGTTCAAAATACAAACCTACATTTATTTTTTTTATGAAAAATGGAGCACTCTATATTTGTCCAAGTCAAGAAAGATCAAGATATCCGAGTGAGACTTCTCTCAAGTAATGGAGAAGCAAATTATTTTTTCATTTATATTTTAAAGGTAAAAATGTAATCTTATTTTAAATAAAAAAGATATAGATATTAAAATATATTACTTTTCTTTTACTTTTTCATAGCAGTCGATCAAATATTTATGTGGGCTATTATCATAACTTAGGTCTTAGGTAGATTCGTTTATTAATTCAGAAACAGTGACTCTCAATTAAAGGGAAAATCCAGTAGCCCCATATCATTTATTCACAATTTATCATCTTTATTCTAAATTTTATATTCACAAGGTTGAATGGGTGTTAAATCTTCCTTAAGCTTCAAGCTTCAATGGTTTCCTCTTCTTCTTTTCTGGTTTAAGTTTTAGCTTTTGGGCCTTCTTGTTTTCCTTCTGTTTTTGTTTTCTTTGGGCTTCTTTTGTTGCTAGGCCCGTTTTTGGTTGTTAGTTAGTTTTAGTTAGTTTTTGTCTATTTATAGGTTTAGTTCTTTGGGCTTCTTTTTCTTTCTTCTTCTCTTTCCGCTGTCCATCTTCTCTAAGATGGTATCAGAGCATTCAATGCTCTGATTCATCTTCCCAAACACTCTACTCCTCGTCTTCTCCTTCTTGTCTGATCAACAATGGCCACACAAAATTATCACATTGATCAAAGCAATAATCCCTACTATCTTCATCCAACCGAAAGCCCTGCACAGGTTCTGGTAACCCCTCTCCTGAATGGAAACAATTACCATTCATGGTCTCGAGCCATGAAGCTCACCCTTGACACCAAGAACAAATTAAAATTCGTCACTGGAACTCTCAAGCAACCACAACCAGATGACCCATTACACGATTCATGGAAGAGATGCAACAATATGGTTCTTTCATGGTTACAACGCTCAGTGGAAGAATCCATTGTCAAGTCAATAATATGGATTGACTCCGCTGCTGAGGTTTGGAAAGATCTACAAGATAGATTCTCGCAAGGTGATATGTTCAGAATCTCAGAACTTCTACACGACTTCTACTATTTGAATCAAGGCAACCTCACCATTTCTGAGTATTTCGGAGAATTGAAGAGTCTTTGGGAAGAAATTGAAACATTCATGCCTATTCCTAATTGCAAATGCTCTATTCAATGCTCTTGTGGAATAATTCCCTTGGTAAGAGGCTATAGGGAGCAGAGCTATGTAATAAGATTCCTCAAGGGTCTGAACGAGCAATATGCTCCAGTCAGATCCCAAATAATGCTCCTTGATCCTCTGCCCAGTATAAGCAAAGCATTCTCCCTATTGAGCCAACAAGAAAGACAATCCTATGTTCCTAGCATTCATGAACCTGAGCCTCAAAATAGGGCTCTAACTCTCAGCACAAACCAAGACAGTTACAAAAGTCCTAATAATGATCGAGGAAACAATCTCAATTTTAGAGGCAGGGGAGGCAATGCTTATAGAGGAAACAAACCCAGATTCAATGGTGCAGGCAGAAATCAAGGGAACAAGTTCTACACTCATTGCCAAAGAACAAATCACACAATTGAGACATGCTTCATTAAGCATGGTTATCCTCCTGGCTTTCAGAACAATAGATTCACCAAAATGGCAAACCACACAATTGGTTTCCCTTTGGATCAAAGTAATGAAGACAGTAAGCTACAGACAGCTAAATCAGGACAAGGGGCTAACAAATTGTTTACAGATGAGCAGGTCCAAGGCATCCTAGACCTGATGCATAATGCCAAAGCAGAAGAACATACTGTCAATTCTGCCATACACACCAAAGCATCCCCTACACCACCACCAGGTAATATTAAGACTTGTTGGATCATGGACACAGGTGCTACAGATCACATTACCAATAATGTACACAATTTTCAAACTTACAAATCTATAGCACCAATGTTCATCACCCTACCTAATGGTGACAAGGTCTCTACTTGTGTCTCAGGCACAATTTTTCTCACCCCTACTCTCACTTTAACTGATGTTCTTCTTGTGCCTCAATTTCACATTAATCTTCTTTCTGTCAACAAGCTAATCTATAATCTCAATTGCCACTTCATTATTTCTCACAAAAAGTGTTTGATTTTGCAGAACCATACCAGGAAGATGATTGGTTCAGCTAGGCCACACCAAGGATTATTTTTGATAGATTTGCATGATTCTAGGCATCCTGTAGCACAATACTCTATTACTGCTAATTCTGTAAACACTAATAATGGTTGCATATGGCATTTAAGACTTGGCCATACACCAATTCCTGTCTTAATGCAGCTTAAAAAATCTTTCCCTTTTATTCATACTGCTCTTGATGTTTCTCCATGCAATATTTGTCATATAGCCAAACAAAAAAGACTTCCTTTCAATATAAGCACATCTATTACTTCTCAATGTTTTGATCTCCTGCATGCTGACATTTGGGGACCCTATGCCACACCTTCTATATATGGGCATAAGTACTTCCTCACCCTTGTTGATGACCACACAAGGTTCACATGGATCATTCTTCTAAAGACTAAAGCTGAGACTAGGTCTCATTTGACCCATTTCATCTCCTACATAGAAACTCAGTTTGAGAAGAAACTAAAATGCCTTAGGAGTGACAATGGGGTTGAATTCTTGATGCATGATTACCTAAGCAAAAAGGGCATCATCCATCAAAGAACTTGTGTTGAAACCCCTCAACAAAATGGTATTG
>NC_032014.1:484693-559485 GCF_001865875.1 Lupinus angustifolius | reverse complement strand
CTGATCCATCCTCATATAGACGCCTTGTAGGACGACTGATATACCTGACAATCTCTAGACCTGATATTTCCTTTGCTGTGCAACAACTCAGTCTGTTTATGAGCAACCCATGTTCTTCACACCTCACTGCTGCCCATAAAGTCCTTCATTATCTTAAAGGTTCTCCATCTCAGGGTGTTTTATTTAGCTCTCAATCCACTCTTAAGCTATCTTCCTTTGCTGATTCAGATTGGGCCTGCTGTCTCGATACCAGAAAATCCATCACTGGCTTCTGTGTGTTCCTTGGTTCTTCCCTCATCTCCTGGAAAACCAAGAAACAAAACACTGTTAGCCGCTCCTCTTCCGAAGCCGAATATCGAGCCTTGGGTAGTCTCGTTTGTGAACTTCAATGGTTGGATTACTTATTTACTGATCTTCACATTCCTGTTGTTCTTCCATCCTCTGTTTATTGTGACAATTAATCAGCAATTTATCTTGCTCATAATCCTGTGTTCCATGAACGCACCAAACACATAGAGATCGAATGTCATGTTGTTCGTGAGAAAATCCAGAAAGGCCTTGTTCATCTTCTTCCTATCTCCTCTGCTGCCCAATTGGCAGATGTTTTTACTAAGTCTCTTCCTCCCAAGTCCTTTCAGAACTTCATCTTCAAGTTGGGACTTTGTGATTTACACCGCCCAACTTGAGGGGGGGTGTTAAATCTTCCTTAAGCTTCAAGCTTCAATGGCTCCCTCTTCTTCTTTTCTGGTTTATGTTTTAGCTTTTGGGCCTTTTTTGTTTTCCTTCTGTTTATTTGTTGCTACGCCCGTTTTTGGTTGTTAGTTAGTTTTAGTTAGTTTTTGTCTATTTATAGGTTTCAGGTTAGTTTAGTTTGTTAATTCAGTTTCTATTTTTAGTTCTTCTTCTTCTTCAATGATCCAGAACATTGAACTGTGAAATATTGAATAAAGTTTTGCCAAGACTTCTTTTTTTTTCTTCTTCTCTTTCCGCTGTGCATCTTCTCTAAGAATGGGTATGCTATTTTAATTTGATATGACCGAAACAATGTGACTAATTTTGAATTGAATAGTTAAAAATACATTAGACCACACACACAATGACATAAACCAACAACTCATCTTCCAACTCGCTAGCTGACCAGCATCATTGACAACATTTTCCTTCTCACTTAATTGTATTAATCTCGACGAACAAGTCATTGGTCTAGTAGTTTAAAATTCTACTAGATTCACAAGATTAATAAAAGTACAAGAATTTGATTCCTTGGAGCGATATTTGTTTAGGAACAACTACATACTTACAAAGTGATTAGTTCTTTAACAAAAAAGTGAGAGATTAGTTATGAGCTTATTAATGTAGAGTTTTAAATCTATGCAATGACAGTGTAAAGTTTTTTTACACTATCAGAATATCATCCATCGTTGATTTGTAATACTTTTATTTGAAAGTCAATAATAACTAACATATGAATGATACAGATTTGTTGACGGTGTAAAAAATATTACACTGTCAGTATATATATATATTAAATCCATCCATGTATTGCTGATTTCTCAATTGATAGGAATTCAACTCAATCAGTTAATATAAAGATTCAATAACCAGAAAATGCAAAAAAATAAAAAATAAAAAGCATATCCCTGTAAACATGATTTACTCATAGGGTTGGTACTCGGTAGTTCTCTCTCTATATGATGCAAACATGCGTAGAAAAAGGAGGGGAAAAAAGAGGATAGAAGAAAGGATTTAATATGTATACACTGACAGTGTAAGTGATTTTTATATTGTCAATAAATTTTCACCATTCATATATTAGCTAGTATTGACTTTTAAATAAAAGTATTACAAATGAATGGTTGATAATGTGCAGTGTAAAAAAATTTACGCACTTTCAGAACATAAATTTTAAACCGAAAGAAAATTGTAATTCACAACCTTGTTAGTAATAATAAACAACAAACAATCTCCTATCAATTAAACCAACATTTATGTGACTATGTAGTAAATAAATTATATACTTGCAAGATGTCAAAATTAAAACCATATTCTACTATATAAAAATATAATTATTGTAAAAAATAAAAAGCATTAACATAAATTACTGGATTATGATTTATGAACCATGATTAAAAGATAAATGTAGATGATTATTTTAACATAAAATCCCAATGAGAAGCATTAACCGTTGAGTTCGTAGCTATTTCAAACATAAGAAGAAGAAGAACGTTTCTAGGGTTCGGGAATTTGAAGGAGCCGCATTGCATTGTTGAGTATTTGAGTAATGGCGAAGGAGTTATTGAAGTTTAATAATGTCACAACATGTTCTTCTTGGAACTACTCTTCTACCAGACTCGCTTCTGGTTCCAAAGATGGTTCACTTTCTATCTTCGATTTCACTCATCCTTCTTCTTCTTCCTCTCTCCGTTCTTCTTTCAATTCTAAGGTACCTTTCCTTTCTTCTTTTTTCTTCATTCCATTTTCATTACTCAATATTATTATTGTCCTATTCAATTTTGCAGATCCATGAAGGAACTATCGTTAAGGTTGTTTGGGTTCCTCCAGAATATGGTGATGCGGTTGCTTCTGTTACCGCCGATGGAATCGTGTCTTTGTGGGAGGAGGTTGCGAATGGTATCATTACTTTGATTTTCTTCCTATAAAGTTTTAAACTTTGCTTATTTCAATCAACATTCAATTTCTCCACTTTGCTTATTGTTTATGACATGTGTAAAGGATTCCACTCTTGTAGTTTTCATACATTTTTCGATTATCAGTTCAGAGCTTTTCAATTGTTATTTATACTATAAGGGCTTTTATTCCTTCAATGTTGCAAGCCTGAGTCTTTTCTTACATATGCTTTGTTCTTTTGCCTTTATGTAGATTCACAGCCTCTTCAATGGAAGAATTGCAAGACCTTTAGATGCAGTTCAAGCAAGGTCCTTGATGTTCAATTTGGCTCTCTTACTACTTTGAAAATGGTTAGTTCTATAGCTTTCCTTGATTTCATTAATATATATGTTGGAACTATATCTTTGGATTCATTATATCGACCGTATGTTGGACGCTAAAATTTCAACGAGAGAATAAACTCCATGTATTAGAGATGAAAATGTTGCGATGACATGCTAGACAATGATTGGAAATCAAGGCATTAATGATAAAGTTGGAATAGCTCATGTTGTAGAAAAGATGTTAGAATCATGCCTTAGGTGGTTTGGATTTTTGTGTAGGAGACCGGCAAAATAACATAGTATAAATGGTTAAGAAATATTTAAATATCAATGATTCGTCAATGAACATGATTTATGACAGAGCATTATCTGATGCAACTTCAAATTTTTTGTCTATTGCTTGACTACTTTATGTGTGCCGCTTTTCACATAAAATGCTGTAAGAATGCATAAAACTATTACCCTAATGATGATCTTATACTTATTCCTTTACCATTTTATAAACATTAAAGGTTGCTGCATATTCAGATGGCCACGTGAGAGTTTATGAGCTTTTGGATCCCTTGGAACTCAAAAACTGGCAGCTTCAGGTGAAACTAGATTGTTTGTCTTACATATTGGTGAAATTACTCCTTCTCTCCAAGTCACAATGTTTGATGCTTAAAATTCTAATTATAAGGATGCCAAATTATATTTATTTTATTCATTCACTGTAGGCTGAGTTTCAGAATGTTGTTGAGTCAGTGTCTGCATTTGGAAAGGCTTTGTGCCTCTCTGCATCCATATCTTGGAATCCACAAAAAGGTGGAAGTCAGGAGTCCAGCTTCATAATAGGTTTTAATTCAAATACGGCAGAGCTTAATTCTTCTAAGGTAACTCAACTCTATAATTTTGCCCTGTTATTTCATTCTAGTACTATTCTCTCCATCCATGTGAATTGAATAAATACTCTGCCATATGTTTACCAGCTGTGGCAATTAGCAAGACTTTGAGTATTTTAGTGGCATATTTTTCCCCCCACATCTCGTATTAGCCTATTAGGTTTGGAGGTGGGATACATTTCTGAATTCTGATGTGTAATATTTTTCCAACAGGTATGGGAATTTGACCAGGCTCATCAAAGATGGCTTCCAGTGGCAGAACTGGCACTGCCTGAGGACAAGGGTGATCAGGTTTATGCTGTTGCATGGGCACCAAACATTGGCAGGTAAATACTTACATAATTTAGGACATCTTTCAATCTCATCTAGTAGTATCGACTTCCTCTTCTATTGCAAAACTAGCACCAAAATGCTGGACTTTTTGACTGTGACAGCTTCGATTTCATTTAAGTCTACTAATGTGCTGAAGTTTGCACAACTTAGCTCAGGTTGTAGTTATGTTATGTCTACGGTCTACCACTAATGTCCATTGCAGCAAAAAAAAAAGTTGTGGAAGAACTCCATCTATTATATGCATATATGAGTAACTGGTTTTATTTTCTTATAGATCTTATGAAACCATTGCGGTTGCAACCCATAAGGGACTTGGGATATGGAACCTTGGATTGAACCCTGACCATGATGGGAGACTTCCAGTGGAGAGAGTTGCTTTGCTGTCGGGTCATGAAGGCATGGTATGATTATGATGTTAGATTTGTCTCTGTTTTAATATTTACAAATCTACTTTTCATTTTCTCTCCTATTAGACATCGAATGAATTATGTGACAAGGCACTGCTTAGTGAACATCCTCCTTCAATGTTGTTTAGGTGTGGCAGATGGAGTGGGATATGAGTGGAATGACCTTGGCTACTACAGGTCATGATGGAATGGTTCGACTATGGCAGTCGAACCTCAATGGTGTTTGGCATCAACAGGCTGCACTTGAACCTACTTCTTAGCCACTTATCTCCTGTTATACCAGCTCTTTTATGTGGAAGTTGATCTCTTAAATATTTTTGGCTTTAGAGAGGTCTTATACTGTTAGCAATCTCTGATGTCTAAATCTCTTTTATTTTGTTCTAACTTGTAAGTAGTACCCAGAGGTGTTTTTTCTTTTGTTTTTCAGTATTACTTATTGAATAGGATCACATGTACTCTGTTGTAATTTAGCTGGACAAGATTCTCGTGTTCCTTTTCTTCTCCATGAAGTATACTCTGTTGTTTGTACCAACAATCCATGCCATCGTTTTCCAACATTTATTAGTGCTACATATACCATTTATTCTCTAGTGCAAATGGAAAGAGGAGCATGAATCAACTTCAATTGAAATTAAAAAATGGTGAATTTGTGGCTGCTGTGTTGGTAGAAATGATCTCAGCAGTATCATATCCTAAGCCTAAATTGAGACAGATAATAAAATCTGAATGATTTGATGTCGGAACAGGCAGAAGAATGTGAGTGAGATAGAAGGAGCAAAAGCCTAGTGAGTGGAGGGTTTTTGGTAGATTCAGGAAATGAAGGCCTTCTATCTAAATTATGCAACCTAATGTCTACTGATGTAAGGTTACACCGGATACATAAGGTCGATGGTTCAATTCCTGAGAGTGACCTGAGCAATAATATGATGAGCATGTCCAGTTGATAAATGTTTGGTCCTTGTTTTCACGTTTGTTGGAAATGAAAATAGTGATGAATATGAATAACCAAGTCAGATAAGTTTGTTTATCGTTAGTTCTAAAATCAAACTTAAAATTGTGATGCAAACCAAGAAATTGGTAGCCAATTAATGGAAGTGTTAAACTAGAGAAAATGAAATAAGAGAGAACTCTTAGTAATAATTAACAAAAAGTAGTGTATAGTACATAATAACTAATGCATATAGAAAATCACGAGTTTGATGGTTTATTATCTTTATTTCTTCCAACAGAAAAAGCATCTCCATGTTTCATAATCCAGAATCTCTCTATTTCTTCTGCTTTTCGACCTGGAATGCGACCCGCTATCAAATCCCATCTGTTCCAGTTTCAAGAAAAAAGAAACAACAAAATTCTCTAACTGTATTGTACGTATGAATGAAAATTGTTAGTAATTTTTTATATTTTCATTAATTGATGATCTTATAACAACAACAAAAATAGAGATAATAAAACTTCTAAAAGATAAACTAGAAAAATAATAACAAAACTATCAAAACATAATAGAAGTTGTCTTATAATAAATATTAAAGGAAGTATGTTATTCAGACAATGATGTAAAAATATTAGGGTTTTGATAAGAAACCAAAAGTGCAACTTAAATGTTGAAAAAGTAAACAATGCTATTTTTATTGTACTAAATAAATGATCTCCGAATATTGACAATACATTTTTTGAGTTTCTTAATGATTGTGTCCTTATGGAAAAACCTAAAATAATATAACTCAATTGCTTATGCAACACAAAGTTCTATATGTATTCATTACTTAGTTAGAAATTAACATTCCCAAGAACATAATTCATTTCAGAAACTAAAGTCAACTTGGTTAAATTAATCTTAAAATTGAAAATAACGAATAGCACATCAAAGCTCTTAGATCAATTTTACATTTTAATTTACTCCTCTAGATAGAAAAAACAGGTAGAGAATATGTTATAGTTTGTGATTGCTTGTTTTACACTTTTATTACCTCAAAAGTACTTCTCAATCATTACTAAAAGTTGGGGGTAATAAGTTTTTGGTACACTGTACCCAGAAAAAACTAATTTTGATAATAAAATCTCTAATTATCGAATTAAAAATGATGTGATACTAACTTACATGGTTGAATAAATATCATAATTAAGCGTTTATGTAATAAGTTTTTAAATAGGGAAAAATATGTACATATTGAGAGTTTTTTACACTATCACTATATTATTTACTATTCATTTTTAATTATCATTAAATTTTGTATAAAAGTAATATAAATGAATGATACATAATACATATGACTGTGTATAAATCTTTACAAAATTTACATATATATTAGAGTCAAAGGATATATATATATATAGTTATATACACACACAGTGAGATACGCAGAAGGAGAACTTGAACTCACTGTTAAATCGTATTTGCAATGAAATTTTCAGTTAAGGAGAGCAAAATGAGTACTTCTAAGTTCTAACTTATAATTCGTGAGAGAATTAATTAATAGAAAAATAAATAAATATATATATATATATATATAGTTACCTATCTCCAACTAGAGCATACATTCTGTGAATGAGATCCTCCTCTTGCTTGTTCATATCTATGAATTTCCATTCATTACTGCTCACTTCTGCACCCATTGCACATTTATCAAACAAATATTTACTAAACAAAGTAACATTTAATTCATGAATGGCATGCATGGATTATGAATATTGAAAACCTTCAGAGGTTGTGCTTGTGGTACTTGTTGTAGAGACTTTTCCCTTGTTTTTGGAACCCTTTTTGTCCATTTGTTTTTCAAAGTGAGGAAACATGAGAGAACTATGAATATGTATATGTATACTTGTGCCACCTAACAGTTAGTCAACTAATGTTAATTTATATATACCTTCTAGAAACATATCTAGAACAAGTTGCAGCATATTTTATCTACAGTTATAGTCACACAAACAACAAAATGTGATTGTAAAGTAAATAAGTTGACAAAAATGGATGAACTTTCAGATCATCTAGAAGGAGTTTGGAAATTTTGTTCTGTATTTTATTTATAGGAAAGAGTAGAAGACTACAGATACTGCAATTTTTAAATACTTATCCAACCCTCCTAGTTATAGGTACCATTAAATTCTGTTCTTAGGCTGAACCACCACGTTTTGTAACCTAACTCCAAATTATATATATATATATATATACTTGTATTTTTATCCTTTATCCTTGGGTTATTTTCATTATTTTTAATAGAACTGTTCTCAATAAACCTCAATTACACATCAAAGTAGTTCTTAAACATCATTTTAAGAACCACCTTCTATCGATGTAATATTTAAACAATCTTCACACCCGTCTAGTTTAATTTAAAAAAATAATATTAAATCTATATGCGTATCTTGTGTAACAAAAAGTTGTTTACCGATACCAACAAGACATTGATTAAGTGGTATAAGGTTTTACTGGATTCTCAAGGTCGATACTTAAATTCTTGGGAGCGATATTTATTGCGAAAGATAATCACAAACCTAAAAAATGATTAATTCTTTACAAAAAAAAAAAAGTAAAGAAAACCCTTGATATTACAAAAAAAAAAAAAAAAAAACTAATCCTATTTATCCCAGTTTGAACACCTAAGTTAACTATTTTGTCCTGTATAAGCAATAATCTTGAATTTTCAAGTAGATCCCATTTCTCTATATACAGTATTCAAGTAGATCTCATTTAAGCAGTATCTTTGAATTCTTGGATATGTAAGGAATAATAAATATAGAGTGTGGTTATGACTTATGAATGGTATATTTGGAATATATTATGTAATGTTGCCTATTATAGAGTGCATTCATTCAAATCTTATCTCTTTGTTATAAGGAATGATATACTACATAAATTATTTTCCTACTTAAATGTGAATGGTAAAGTAAATCGTTAATGGACTTTCAAGAAGGTTAGCTACTTAGATCTTCTAGAAGGAGATTGGGAAATTTGTCGTGTATATTTTGTAGCATAGAGCCGAGGAGTAGATGACACACCGATAAGGATACTCTATTCTAAAAAGACTTTGTTTATAGGTTTCTAACCAATGATATTTATCAAAATAATAAAAAATATTAATTTATGTTTTTTAGAAAAAATAACATATTTTGATTGGTTTGGTACACTATCGGGACACCAACGAACTAAGTTAAAATGAAAAGTGATGAAGACTGTTTGGTGGAGAAGAAGGGCTGGTGTAAAACGATCCATCTTACTCCTAAAAACAATGGCTTTGACCAGTAGATATGTGGTTTTATCCCCTCTGCTATAAGATCGATGCTATCTTTGTTCCTCTCACATGAAAAATATTAATATTTATTTATTATATTTTTATGAAATATTATTATTGTATGTGGTCATTAATTTATTTTCATTCGTGAATCAATGGAATATTAATAATGATGAACATACAAAATAATAAATGATACACTGTTTACCTTATAGATGGACTAAAAGTAGGAATACAAAAATAATCAAAATGAACATGTAATATTTCCAACTAAATTATGGTTTAAGAATATTACACTATTGTAATTTTACGATCATCTAATGTTGTTCAATAATTAACAACAACTATTAAACATAGAGATGATTAAAGCTTTTAATAAAGACGAGTGAAAAATAAATAAGACACAGAATAAAAAATTAAAAGTTTCAAAAAAATTGAATCTCCAAAACAATAAAAAAAATAAAGGATTAGACCCGGAGATATAAAAGTAATAATATTGTTGCTCTCGGTTATAACGAATTTAGTTATTAAATTGGATGATTTGGACCGCTAATTTGACTAGCTGCAAACTGAATCACGCCATTGCTCACGAATGCATGCATATTGAAATGGATTTAGTTTGAGATATTGAATTAGTTTAACGGTTGGCTTTTTCTCATGCAAGAATTTTCTCAAGATTATCGTGTGACTAGATATATAACTTTCTCACTTTTCTTACTACTAATAATGTTCTCTCGATTTTTCTTGTGTATTGAGCTAATTTTTTTCGAGATACATAATTGTTTCTCCCAACAATTGTCGTTCTTAAAAATTGAATCATTGACATTTTAATTATTATAAATATCTAACATGACTTTATATCACTAAATTAATATCTTGTTAATATAACTCTTCCACCTATGATAAAGCTAAGTTTTATATAAGAGAAAATAAATATTCTAATCAAAGTTTACGTGCAATCAGTTTGAAATATTTTTATTGTCAGGGAGTAGTTGTTTCTTTTAGTAAATCAAACAATACTTTTGCCACAAACACATTATCATTATGTGACTCTTTCCAGCTAGCCTAATATTATGAATCTCTCGAGGCGGAATCCATTGTTCAAAACCTAGATAGACATTATATGGACTAAGATCACTTGTATTTATTGGTGTTTTTAATGGTGTGCAAAACCAATTAAAATCGATTATTTTATTGGAATTTGATTTTATGAAAAACATAAATTAATATTTTATATTATTTTGGGAAATATGATAGAGACATAGAATATGATTTTTTTGGATAGAGAATCCTTATTCAACATTATATAGCATCCAGAACTGAGATCATTTCTGTGTCACTTTTAATCTAAGATATGTTTTAGAGGAATAAAATTTATTGTTATGTATGTATGTACCACTTCACTCACATGAATCATAATATCTTCTACAATAAATCCTTTGAGGAGGCACAAGAACAACTGTTAGCTTTTGTTCCTTGAGTGATGCAGTATGCACACTAAGTGCATACGTTTATCAGCAAGAATGAAAGAAAGAAAAGAATGATGCAGAGTGAAGAATGAATGTTGGTTTTGGAGTAGAGAAGAAGTTAAGATAATGATTCAATGAATATACTTCAATTGTATTAAAGGATCAATAGAATTTTCACACTTTAATACAATACACAAAGCTTACTATTTATAACAACTCTACCTAACTAACTAGCTAAATTAGGAAATTTAACTAACTATTACATGAAGCTGAATTATTTTCCAATAACAACAACCATATTTAGTAATAGAGAGATAAATACTTATTTTTTATAACAAATTTGTTATTTTATTATATAAAATAAAAATATATTAGGATATTATTTTTTTCTTTATTTTTATAATATCCGTCTCTGATCATCCTTATTCGATACTTTTGCAAATTTATTATAAAAAAAACAGTGAAGAAATATGAAAAGGTTAACTTTACAGAGTTAACAACGACAGTATTGACAAATAAAGAAGACTATCGACTTTTAACTAGAAGCTTTCTATTTTTGTATATGAATAGCTAGGATAATTATGTTTTCAATTCCTGCACGGTTAACACCTAGTAAGACACTCACTCTTACTCTTATAATAACAGCAACACTAAACATTATCATAAATTATATATAACATTAAAATGCATATATAATGTATAAATATAAGTTATAGTATATCATTTAGGTGTCTAATTACATGTTAAATAAAACGATTTTTGAACACCAACAAAAAAGAGAGACTTTTGAACTTTCTTTGATAAGGAAAATTTACTTAGATTTAGTGTAGTTTTAAAATATTTACGGGATTAATGTAATTTTTTAAAAAGTCGTGGACGACATTTATGATTTTGCTAATATCGTGGACCAATAATGCAAAATTAATTGGAACTCGTGCCTCCCATACATTCAAGTTTAAGGAAGAGGCAAAGTGAGTCACACATCCAGTCACGTGGTCGGTTTTCCCATTTGCCCGTTATTCATTTAATTTCCATCTTCCGTTTCTCTCCTTTGCCTCTATATCAATGAATCAAAAATATTCATTCCTCACACTTTCTTATTTTCATTCCTAACCTCATTACTTAATTCAACAATCAATTATAATGTTTACAAGCATTGTTTCCTCCTCCACCATTATCCGCACGTGCTTATTCCTTTTCTTTTTGTTTACATTTACCTCTGCTCGCTACACTTTTGTTTCAACCGAGGTTGACATTGACCAAAACAACCTTGACTCTTATTCTGTGTCTGAAAACAATGTTCCTGCAAAAATCAACACCAATATTCTTCTCCCCAAACAGAACAATGAATTCAAATCTTCAACCTTGTTCACCAACTCCAAAAGTTCAAAGCCCAAAGCTGAAAGCATTGATTCAATACAGCTGCCAAAAGAAACTCATCCTTTCAGAGGTTTTAATTTTCGTTCCATTGAACCTCGTATTCTTAGATGTCCTTTACCGTTATACTTCCGCCACCGCCACCATTGCCGCCACAACCATCGTTACAAGCCGTTGAAGCCACGCTTCCCTCGCCGTGAAGATGTGACGGTGGAGAATGTGGAGGAGGATAAGGACTTTGATGCCATGGCACGTGGTGGAGTGCGTAGTGAGATTCCAGCAGAATGGACGAGGTTTCCTGAAATTGAACCAATGTTCTTGTCACGTGATCGGAACATGGCAATGGAGAGGAGTGAGATGATGAGGAGGCTTTATAACCGCCGCCACCACTGCCGCCACCACCGTCACCATCACGGTAATGATAGTGTTGAGCAAGAGAACAAGGGTAATAGGTTAATGAAAAGGATCCGTAAGTTTTTGAAAACCAAAGTTTTGATACATGTATAGTCATATATGATAGGAAGAAGGATCTTCTAGATTTTTTCCCATGAAGAAATTATTATTTAATCGTATACTAGAGGATATAAATATGTTAACTTTTCTCCTTTTTTTTTATAATAATAAGTGCCTTTGAGATGATAGTAATGAATGGGGATCACCTGTCCCAAAATTAGTGTATCCCTATGCCCCATGTGTCTTATATTTTCTCTTCTTCTCTTTATAAGATCATTAGGGTATTCTCACTATATTTAAGAAGTATTAGTATTATTATTAAAGATTAAAGATAGATTTATTTATTCAAAATTGGCATTCATTAATAGACTAATCTATCTTCTATATGCAATCCATTAATTAATCATTTTCTCTCCCCAATCAATAGTTGCAAGAAAATTGTAGTAACAAATAGATTATTGTACATAAAACTTTGAAAGTGAACATTTAAAAAGTACAAAAACTACAATATAACAACCATTTGTGTTATTCAAATACATGTTTCATAGTCATATTCTAACATAAGTTCATACATTTTGATAGATCAAATTTGTAGTGGATGAAATGTAAGTGAGAGTAACACATGTATCATTTTCCAATAGATGAAACACAAAAAATTCCATTATACTCATGATATTATTCGTTTCCAATAAAAATATGAACCATATAAACCATGATAATAAGTAATTTTTAAGTGAGGTTGAATTTGATGCTACACAACATTTTCTTAGCAGAAAGTAACAAATGGAGTACCTAATAAATTTTGGTACATCTCAATCATATAACTTCCAAGTTTTTACTAACAACATTTTCTGGCCATTGATGACAATGGGCAATGGCTATCAAAGTTATCGATACCGCCTTAAGAGGTAATACTTGGCATCTCATGTGACATTGTAAAAATCTGAAAGGCTCACAACAACTGCCATATGAAAACTTGTAAAGCCTTGAACAAAAAAAAGCAAGGCCGAAAGGACAGCCATAACAATCCTACATAAAAAGCTAAATGACCTCTCACCATAGGGCCACAGACAATAACCCACCAAGACCATAACTTAAGACTAATATTCGTCCTAACTAATAATATTAAATATTACATTCATACTTTACTAACAGAGTTATCTGCTAATCTAATTTGCCAAAAGTTCCCAAATTAACTCAGGATCAAAGGATGGCATCCTTGCCAGTGAACATCCTTCAAATTCTGGTTCCTCTGTTACCATCATCGGAAATTCTGTAGTGACAGAAGCTGAAGCCGGGGATGCCGAGTTCTCCTCTGAAACACTAGGCAATAACAACTCATTTGCCCAATTATCACAAAAATTGGTCTGTGACAAGGATGAAGAACTAGAACATGAGTTGGCATTCATGTCAGAGGATTTCTCACGGTTTGAGCCATTAGCTGATTTAAGCTTCTTTGCTGCACTCTTTTTAGCTTTCTCCCTTTTCACCTTTTGACAAATATCTTGAATTTTAGCATCCACAGAGCTCTTCAAAGCATTCAATCTGGTTGAATCTCCAAATCCTAACTTAGTTGGATCCTTAAGATTTGGGAAATTCAATCGTGCATATTCTCCACGGAGCTTATAAGCGGCGCGATCATAAGCATAAGCAGCAGCTTCAGCAGTTTCATAAGTTCCAAGCCACACTCTCATCCTGTTCTGAGGGAGTCTAATCTCTGCAACCCATTTTCCCCAGTGCCTCTGCCTCACTCCTCTGTATTGCTTCTTCTTGTAAGGGCCGTTCACCAAATAAGTCAAAGAATTTGTGTATGAGACAGAATTTATAGATGGATTTGCCATTGGAAAAGTTGGGACAAAAGATCCATTTACCCTGCTTTCTTGGTATAACTTTTGCAAGATATCTCTTTGGCGAAGATAGACGGAAGAACCCAGAGACTCGAAGGTAGAAGTGCCTAAAGGTTCAAAGCACTCTAACAAAGAATTGGTACTAGGACTTGTGCTAGTGCTGGAAGTAGTAGTGGAAATTGAATATGTTGGTGGGCAATGAGAGAAAATTGAGTCAAGAGTATTTGTTCCACTTGATAAGATGAGCTTTGATAAAGAGGAACCAATATCAGCTCCATCTTGGAGATCAAACTGTGTTTTTTCTTCTTGCATTCTGTACTTTTTTTGGCAAAACTTTTGAAAGGGTGAGAGATTTACAAGTTGTAGAAACTAAAAGAGCAACTTATCTTTGTTGGTATGAGAAGAATAGAGAAAGAGTGTTATAAGAAGAGAAGAGGATATGGATTATAAGGTGTATTTATAGGATGTGGAAGTGAATTTTTTACATCTCATCGCATACATAACAAAGTAACAAACCCATGTTCACAACTTGAAAGGTTTGACCTTATATCCTTTCCATGACGAGTTAATGACTAAAAAGGTCCTCACTGTCAAAATTACATTTTTATGTTTCTATAAAGAAAATATCATTCAAACAACCTAAGGATTATTAGACAAATACTGCGATATTTGTTATAAAAATTGGTGCAGATTTTTCACACTTTCTTCTACATCACTTCATTCGTAGCTCAAAATATTTTAGACCATTGATTTCACTTTTTATATACAGGATCCCTGTACATTCAACTTTTCCATTTAACTAACGTAAGAATTTTAAATAACTGTTGTCTTATTAATTTTACAGAAAAATTTAAACCTTATAAAAAGTACAACGGTTAGGGAAATAAATAAATAAATAAAGGATGTAATTAGTTTAAAAAATAAAGAGAAATAGTTTTTTTATTGAAAAAGAAATTTTTTATATGTATTTTTAATATTAAATTTTCTAGGTGAGTTAAGCCTAGCGCTCAATAGGGTCACAACACCAACGGGCGTTAGTTCAAGTGGTACATGTTTGATTCCCCTTAAGGAAGAACCCGGGTTCGAGTCGTTGTGGATGGAACACAATTTTTTTACTGTATGATGGAGGGTATGTTATAAGTAGACATTAATATTTTTGGGGACATGAGACTATTCTTCTCGATGAGTGTCTCTATTAAGAATCAAATTCATAACCTTTTAGTCTATATGAGGATTTTTAAGAAATCTTACATCACTAAATTAACTCGGAGATGTACTTCCCAGTATTATTCATTCATGAATCATTGGTATAAAATGAATAGTAGCTTTTTGTGTTTACTTTCAAAGCTGCCAGCAATAACAATTACGTGCTTATGCCAACTATCTTGATATAGAAACATGACATTCAATTTAATTGATAGTAATGCTTATGCCAACTATCTTTATACAACGTTTTGAATCATAGTTTAATAAAAAGGAAGAAGCATATGTGAATAGTTGAAGATCTATAACCACATCTCATATAAGAAAAGTGAAATGTCCCACAGAAAACTAGATTAAAATGGAGGCATGCATAGACTTGCAACAAAATGTTGAAGCAAACTTTTGATTAGGTAGTTGCCATCAACTTAAGTTAGTACGGGTATCACATGCCTCGTTGCAAAAGCCTATTCTCTACTTTTTTTTCCCTTGCCATAGAGTAGTTGAAATCTTCAAAGTTTAGGCATTCATACTTTTTCTTCCATGTGGGCGAGTGACAAAGGGAATTTTGGATTTGTTACGGTCATTTTTTTTTACTCCTGTGCCAAACAAAAAGTATAAAAAATGCAAAGAAAAACGTAAGAAATGAAAATAATAATAATAGTAAGGGAGATTCACGTACTCCCAGAGAAAGTTTTTTAAACTTACTAATTTAATAATTTTTGAATTAGTGAGTAACTCTAAATTATAAGATATCTATAAAATTAATGGTTAAAATAAAGAGTGAGTGATCCGGACTCATAATAGTAGAATAAGGTATATTCTTGAATGAAACCATAGTTGATGATTGAGTCTGTAGAGAAATTGTTGAATGGGTCAGAAGTGTGTATAGTAATAAAAAGTGGGGACACATAACAATGAATGAGGGATGGTGCAATAAAGGAGTAAAGGTGTGTGGGGTATAGTAGTGGCACCCTGTTTTTAGAAAGTTGATGGAATGGAACTATGGAACTTGGAAGGAGAGTAATGAAGTGCAAATAGATAGAGAACGCGTGGAAAATTGTGTGGATTCTGAAAAAAGGTATATTTTGGCTGTTTATGATAAATGATGACAACACTATTTGAAACCTAGTTGGTAGCGGCGCGCCACTTTTTCTCCCATCCCCATAACCAAATTCCTCATCATCCTTTCATTTCACATCTCTACTCTATTGTGTCTTTTTTTCAACCATGTCTCACAACACTTATCCTTATCCTCTTCACAAAAACAAAACTTCATCAATTAGGACAAAGATCGCATCTCCCATGATTTTCTTGTCCCTATGATTCGAATCAATCAAACTTTATAAAATAATATTAAAATATTAATTTTTTTTTTTTAAATGAATAAAGTTTTCTCATTGATTCAGGACACCAAATGGAATACGAATAAAAACATGTGATCTCATCGTACCAATTATATCTTAGTATCATCAGAGAAGAAAAAACAACCAAAGATAAGAAAGATATAATAATATAGAGTACATAAGTGAGAGTCCTATTGGGTTGCCTTATTTTTAGCCGACTCCACTCAGTTAGATTTAGGTTTGGTTGTTTTTTTGTATTTATTTATTTTTTGGACAAACTAAAAAGACAATTTTAACAAACTAAAAAGATTCATTGTGCAATGAATAATGATGTGTGGCAAGTGAACTTAATACCCATCAACCACCATGCAACAACATTGGTGGGGGGGACCTTGGAGTTTTGATATGTGTGAGTATATGACCAACTATGCATGGAAATGTCTTTGAAATGTGACCCTACCATATCCATTGCCCATGTAATTCCACCATCATTACAACGTCACTTTTATTTTCTAATCCAAATATCCTTATGATTCCAACATGCATCAAATTCCTTTCTCTCACTAATTCAATCAGCCACTAAGGAAATAAAACTTCAAAATGTATCTACTCATGTACCTCGTATCAGTTTTCATACCTCCAAAACTATTGAAATAAATCGAATTAATAACACCACACTCAATGAACCTAACTAATTGTCAATTTTGCTGGTGGACTTGTTGGTTATGCAATTACAATTGAGTATGATCTATTAGTAATTAATTATGTACAAATAAATACATTCCCATTTGAAACAAGTAAAGTTAAGCGAAAGTTGGTGTGGCTCAATCGTTGGCTACCATTGAAAGTTGGAGAGTTAACCTCACGTACTTGTGGATGTTCTTGGCTCGGACATGATTGCTTCCGGTGCGAGATACAATGAAAACAAAAAAAAATCGCTGCTTACCATTATATATAGTCATAGTCATGTTGAGTTGACCATGCAAGTGATTGGGTTTCTAATTGGATCCTCTTAACTAATTATGCGACTCATCATTTAATTGCAAAATCTAAACAGAAAAACTTTAAAGATATACTCATGAGGTTGTAATGAATAATTAGTGGCGGTTTGACTTTTGTTTCATGTGGGTCACCATTTGTTGCTCCAAATGACCTGTCTTTATATACTTTGGTCTCTTCATCAAACATATTATGTTCCTATTTTCTTTTGTACCATTTTTCTTCTTCAAAAAACAGAAACAAAAACTAGTTATTCCTATGAATAGATGGAGACATAGTCTAATATCGCTCTTTTAAGAAATGCAAATGCAATGCAATTTATTAGGCCATTCAATAGTTTAGAGACATAACAACCACTTCATTATACTTATAATTGAAGACGCAAGCAAGGGGTTTGATTTAGTTTAGTACAACTTATTGAGATTGACTTTGAAGCATGAAGAAGCCATATGGCCTACGTTCAACACCGACATCACTTAGTTATAGTATTGGTTGGGATTTCGGAATGAGACTCATCTCCATTAATAAAGAGATAAGTTGTTGATTTTACAATTAGTTGAAAAAAAAATGTCATATCATTATATTTTAAAGGATAAAAATATTATTTTTTTCTTTACTTTCAATATCTTTCCACTTTATTAATAGAAATGATCCTGGGTACCATTTACCTTTTGAACAAAAAGGGAAATAACCATTTCTCCCCATCTTTATTTAACTAAGCAGTTACGCAGGGAGAGAGTGCTATCACCCTTGATCATAAGCTCTGGACTGCATCATAAAAAATATAGGGACATTTTTTTGTGCTAAGAAAATAAAAGTAACAATTTTAATATCTCATAATTATGAATGTTCACACATTACCAGTCCTGCATTCATCTGAGTCAACATTTTCAAGGATAATTTTATGAAAAAATGCAGAGTCACTAATAATTTTGTTAGATAATAAATTGATATACATGTCACTATTTTTTAGAGATTAAATCAAATACTATAATGTTAACTCAAACGTAAGCCTTTAATATTCTTACCTTCAATTAACTCAAACATAAGCCTTTTTGTTATATACTAAATAGATGTACATATCATTTTTTTAGTGTACATCACCTATACTATCAGCAGGTGAAGAGAAAGAACTTGGTTACAGTAAAAAAAAATTTACAGGTAGAACAATGACTGTGACCTTCAGATTTGAAGGACTAAATTAATAACTTTTTATCCTAATTTTTTTAGCAGAGACGAGGGTCTTTATTCTTATAATAATAATAATAAAACTTTATCATAAAATAATCACAAGACCTAATACAAATTCAACAATATCATTACAATATCATGACATTTTCCGCCATCTCTATACAATCATATATAGTTATATACACTCACCAAAACGAAATAAATTAACAGAGGGAAGCACAATATCATTCAGAAAATAAATCAAATAAATTAACAGAGGCAATTACAATATCATTCAGAAAATAAATCATTTCCATGGCATTAGCTCTCAAAGCTGATCTCAGGCTTTGGGTTTGTTTCCACTCTTGTACATGTTGTCAATCACATTCTGCCCATACAAAAACAATGTCACTATATAGTATAAAAGTTTCACTTAAATCTTATATACTTATAAAAAAGGAGAACCTTCCTTTTATGAAGTAGATTTCCACTACACTAACTCATTCTATTGAATCTGAAGGGAACTGAACTTGTACCTGGTAGTATTTAAGCAATTGAGGCCTCTTCTTCTTATATGTTGGAGTGGTAAGGTCACGTTCCATATCAAAAGGAACAGGGTCAAGATGAACTGCTTTTATAACCTCAAAACCTTTCAACTGCAAAAAAAATATTCAACATTCCACAAAGCTTCAGCAAATGTACTTATACACAGTAACACATGCACATATATAATAAGATCATTTGAGGCCAAACACTAAACACACACCACATAAATAAATCTTTATACAGAACGATTTTCTTCCATGCAACCACTGGATCATAGGTAACCATGTTGTTATTTCATGCTAAATATTATTTTAAACAAATATGTATATGGTTAAATGGTAGATATTTTCTTTTACTAAAAAAGTATATTGTATGTGAATTATGACAAATCTTGAAGGTAGTAGAAAGTAGAAACCACATTAGAAAAATGTGACTTCATTAACATGATATGTACATGAATATATAACCCCCCATATAAGAAATTTGAACAATGATATGAGACTTGAACTAAAAGTGACCTTATTTTCCTTTGCAATCTTCGAAAGCTCTTTAGTGAGGTCTTCACGTTTGTAGTAACCTGAGAACAAGGTATTTCCCTTCACACAAATTTCTCCTCTTGGTGTGGTGGCAAGGGCATCATATCCCATTTCAGGAACAGATTCTAGACAGACATCCACATTCGGTACAGGAGGTCCTACTGTTCCAAGCATGCCCAGTTCATTTGGTAGGGAGACAAAGGTTCCGGCACAGGTTTCAGTCAGACCTATTTTCATTTAACAAAAGCACATTAATCAAGTTCATAAAGAAGTTAACATTCTAATAGCTACATTATCTTCTGTGAAGTACACTGCATTAGAGTGTGACACACAGACATTACTAATAGCTACATTATCTCTTATGGTTGTTTCTTATTATATAACTTCAATTCTACATAAATACTATCAAATAGACATTAAGTAAATAAACTACAGTGATAAAAAATGTTACTATAGGAGAAAATTTTAAAAACTTAGAACGGGTTAAAAGCTGTTTTAAGTAGAAAGTGGTGTAGTAAATATGCACAGATTTATATTGGTTTTAAGTAATTTAGTTTGTCAAAATTTTACGAGTATAATACCAAATAAAGTTGAAGATAGAGACAAAACTAATATCAATTGGCATATGTTGTCTGTACACATGATAATAGCATTTGATCCATATTGAAATTTGTTTTTCTTTTTGTTTAAAAAGAGTACAATATATATACACATACATTGTTAACTAGAAATAGTTTAGTTTTGACATAGGTGCAACAGAAGTGTACGATTGCAATATGTAAATTTGTTTTCTTTTATTTTCAAATTTACAAAGAGCATACCATATCCTTGTAATACATGAGCACAAGTCACCACCCGTAAGTAACGTTCCACATGTGTAGATAGAGGTGCTGCTCCAGACAAAATAAGGCGTACCTTATCCCCTAAGCCTTTCTTTACCTGATCAAGTTGCAAAAGCATGATTAATAAAGAAGTAGAACAATAGTTCCATATTCAGGCTTGATAAGCCGGAGAATTAAATTATATATTTTACTACCTTATCAAACACAAGTTTGTCGAAAAACGGACACGCCTCTGCATGCTTATGCCCTTTCTTCATGTTTTTCAACTTCCTGCAACCAATTTTGAGAAATTATATTATTAGAATTACAGTAATGCAATGTCTATTGAGGCACTATCAACAATTTACAGTTTTTTTTTTATGATTTCGCCAAGACTCGAGTAGTCATTTAGAATAACAAGGTACTTACCATGAGTAAGCAAAGTTGAATAATTTCTTTTTTAGGAAGCCCCCAGCAGAAATCTTCTGTGTCAAACCTGTGTATCAGATGGAGAATGCAAGTCTTAAGTCATTTTTGTTTATCAGTGGGGTAGGGACAGGCTGATACAAAATAGGAAAAAAATATTCTCAAAGAAAAGCCACTGCAATGAGTAAGAAATAATTTACAAAGCAGTTTTGGCCTCCTGAATCATAATTTGACCCGTCAACATCATATGATGTTAGAAAGATCCTGAAGCTGTCAACAATGCCAAGAGTTTACCTGAGTACACTCTATCAAGCACACGGGGAACAGCACAGAAAATAGTTGGTTTTAGCTCCCCAATGTCTTCAATTAGGAATTTGACATCCTGCAGGCATTGTGTAAATGATGATCATATTCCTATCAAATCAAATATAAAAGTGGATTTAGCGCATATACTCACCCCTCGCCAGAAACCTATTGAGGCACCATGCCATATGAATGCCTCCTCAATGACCCTATCAAAGATATGTGCAAGAGGAAGGTATGATAGGTATACATCATTCACACTCAACTGCAAAGGGAGAAAAAAGGGGCTGTTATGGAAGTCAGAAAGGACGGTTAAGCATTCATTATCCTAGATGTGGATTAAAATATCTAGAGCATTCAAACTAGATATATAATATGCCACATGCTTAACTTAAAAGAAACTGAATTACAGAAAGGGTGTGCTCTGTATAGTTCATGATTCATGTGTTCACGAGTAAAAACCAAAACCCGTAAGTTGTAAAAGAAAACAACTTACTTGTTCATTGACACTCTCCAACAGTCGCTTAACCCCAGCTAAGAGTGCAATAATACTGTCGTTGGATATTAAGACACCCTTGGGGTCACCAGTAGTTCCACTAGTATACATTATCGTACAGATGTCACTCCTTTTCTTGACAGGAAGATCGAAACTTTGACCTTGACCCTTTACCAGACATTCAAAAGTAGAATAAGATGAGCAACCAAAATATCTATAGAAGCAACAAAAAGAGATTAATTGCCACTGGCCAAGAAGACTACACTGAGATTTAGAAAAATAATTCCAATGTATATGTATCTATATAATGTGATGTAACCAAACAATCCACAAGGTTCGTATACAAGAAATAGCATCCTCATTTTTTTCATTTACATTGCGCAAAAACTGTTCACTTTTTGTTGTCGATAGATGCCACTAGGACTAAAGGAGAGTAACAAAACAATTCTTGCTGTGAAAGATTAATTGCAAATAATGCCAATTATAGAAAGAACATTTTTCATGTCAATTTGACAACTAATAGTAAAAGCTAGTAGTAATAATAATAGTAAATTAAAAGAATAACCCACCACTAGTAGAAATTCATCCCATGAATATATTGCCAACCCATACTTTTCAACCTCTTGCTTTTGTTCAGGGGTAACCTTTCCAAAACTCACAAGTGCTGCACAAAGTAAAAAATGTTACTGCTTCTTTCTAATGCACTTTACTTTAGGAAATAATGGAAGGAGTCAACACAACTTACTCCTGAGATACTTTGCCGCATGTGGAAATGTCTTCAATAACTGAAAGGATAAAAAAACATGTGTAAGTTGAATACAAATCTGTAATCCTTCCTATAGTACTGTTATAAAATGGATAGTTTCAATAGGTGAAAACCTCAGGTATCTTCTTTTCTTCTGCAAATGTGATTGAGACCTCTGCATGGGATATAATAAATTCTACTGCCCCAGCACCTAAGTTATACATACGAGATTGCCAATGATAATTAATATTAGTAAAGTAAATAATAAATTATCAGGATTGATATATTCTTGCTCCTAAAAGAATCTAAGAAATACCTTGTAACAGATTATTGATATGTGTACATGGGATGTTCTACTTCTACCAGTCCACAACATAGTTTGGCCGTTTCGGCACGATACATTATTTTATCATTGTTGTGGAAAAGATTATCGATTATCAGATTTAGGTAAGTGACAGGCCCTTTCTGTGTAAGATAAGTACCTAGTCACTTCTTAACAAGAAGTAACTTTGTTCATAAATTAGGTAACATTTTCAAAAGGGCAGAAATTGGTGAACTTATTTATTTGTTGATAAAAATTACAAAAACTAATTAAAAGATGGTAAGTACTCTATTCATGGCATAAGATAAGTTCTTTTAAAAGTGGATAAATTAGTGAACTACTTTCTTTTTTGGTAAAAGTTAAAAAGAAAACATCAACATGGCCATTACTATGGTAGCTTTTCTTGGACCAAGCTCTTTTGGAAAAAACAAATGTCAATGGCGGTTTTAAGTAAAAGCATAACCATGGTGTTGAAACATGCTAAAGAAGGTGTGCCCATACCTAAGGTATCATATAAAGGAACAGAGTGAAGTCCATGAGCATTACAGGCCTGCAATTATTTAGGAATATGTTAAAAACCATTGAGTGGAAGAAGTTAGCTTCGCAACATTAAAAACCATCACATATGCATAAAACAAAAAATAACAGAATCTGAACTCTGCAGAAAGTAGACATCCAATAGAAGTGTTAGATGTGTATATTAGTCTATTGAACAAGGATCTTCTATCCCAAAAAAATGTTGTAAACCTAATAACAAGTACGCAACACGGGCGCATGCAAACATCAACATATAAATACAATTGAAACCACCAACAAATAGAGTGGACAAGAAGATAAGATGGAAGAAAGACATCCAAGAGGAAAGAAAATCAAAATAAAGCATACCTCCATGCTTATAATCCACTCTGCAGAATTGGCACCATAAATACCACATTTTACACCCTGGAAATCAGCAACATATGAATTAAGCTCATAAGGAAAAAAATGCTAGCAATGAGAATGATCTGATATATGCAAAAATGAAATATGAAAAAAAATCATAACCAACATGCAATAGGAAATCTTATGTCAAAATCAAGAAATTGAATAAGAGGTGTTCCAAGTTGTCATTGACATAAAAGTTAGAAACCTAATCCACATTAGCCATCATTGTCAATCTTAAATAACAGAATTGGGGAGCTTCTTAAGGCTTAAGGACACAGCTTCCTTCCCCTAATAAAAGGTTTTTTTCTAAAACAAACAGTATACAAGGCAGCCTAGTACACGAGGATCCAAATATAATATTAAAAATGATGTCTTTTTATTGTAGAACTTTTAAAATAAAAAACAATTGTCTTTTACTATCAGAGGACTGCAAAGTTTTGAAATTTACTTTTTGCATCCCTTTGAATAAGTAATTGATAGCTATATCACTAAAGAACTGCTTGTCATAGTTTTACAACTATGACTACAGGATCAAAATGATTTCAAGTAATTGATTCCCTTTTCTTTATGACTATGACTAGAGGACCAAAATAAAAACATATTATCAGGATAGAGTTTGAAGTTAACTATACTAAAATATGAAAAGATGATAAAGTTAAAGCAGAGATATGGAAATGAGAGTTTATCAAAGATGATAATATTGTTAGAACAACAAATAAGGAAAGCAAAGTTTGAATTGAAAACAAGAAAGAAATAGATGAGTTACTTGGTGGTAACCACAGCTGCGGATGGAATTACCAACTTTGACCACTTGCTCATATACTTCTTTGTAGCTCTGCCACTTGTACTTTCCAGGCTATAAACAGTTATGAAATTTGTGCAGCCAAGTCACAATGAATGATAAAAATTCCAAAACACAAAGCCTAAGAGATTGAAAGATAGAGTTTACCTTCCCATCCACGATTTCACGGCGACCAAGCATTGGATTTGTGGGATATTTCTCAACCGATAATCTGTAAAACTATTACACATTCAGAACTCAAATAACTAATAATAGCTAAATACATGTATCTATAATGGAGTTTTGTTTTGTTTGCATGGAATGGAATGGAATAGTATAATAGAGAAGAGAGAGATATATAGTTACCTAAAAACATCCCAACAAGAATCAAGACCTTGAATAGGAGCAGGGAAACCATGTTCAGCAAAGAGACTACGATAAACAGGTCCCATTGATGGCTTCCCTTCTCTGTCTTTCTTTGCTTTCTCAACTTCAATGATGTATCTCTTCTCTCCCATGGCTATGTTTCTAAATCACAACTCAAATTTGGAATGAAGAATAGTAATAATGTACTTAAAGAGAACAAGAGAAGATTAAAGTAGCTATGAAGAAATGGTGGGCGGCATTTACTATTAACTATGAGTCTATGAACTATCAGCATATGAATCTTTCTTCCCTCATAAAGAATTCTTAAAGAAGGTTGGATTGGTCAAAAATTCTAGAACTCCTTTTGTATACTTATCAATATCATACTATATTTCTCCAATTCCTTAAATTATATACTTTTTACTAAATAAATATTATGTGATTTACAATTCAACTACTCCACCGGTGAGTGGTTGAATTATTATATGGTTGACAATTAGTTGTCTCTATCAAATTATTACCATTTATGATGTATAATTAACTTAAAATTATATGAACTTATTTCAAATTGTTGTCTAGATCATGTAATAAATTATCATCATGGTGATCATTATGTTACAAAAAACTTTCAAAGTAAATCGTTTGTGTTGTTTTAAAAAATGACTTTCTCATTGCAAATTGGTTCTTCAATTCTAGATTTTTGGATTTTGCCTTATTTTTAAAAATTGGGCAAATTGTGGACTGCCTGTAGTTTAGAAAAAGTAAAAGTTTTTTGGGTGAACTTTATTTTCTTTTCCATTACTAACCATATCCTCATAAAATAAAAATTATATTAATATAATTGTTTTAATGCAAAATTGTGTTATATTAATATAATTCAACTTGCTTTCAATTTTATATTTAGATAGCAACGGCCAACGGTATATCATAGGAAGCATTGATGTTTTATTGTTGTATAAAATTTATTGAACCTCTGTCGAAGTCAATCACGCCTGTAGAATTAGAACCCAACAAAATTATTACATGAATTCTTAAATACAAGTAATACAAATAAAATAAAACAAATATACTAAGTAGGCATAAATCTTAATAATAAGAATGTAGAGGATATTACACTCTTGTAGACTATCAAACTTGATTTTTGTGGGTGATGAGTTTTAAGGAAAGGCATATTAGTGTCACTTCATGTTGTTTATATGTACATATTCATTTGTCATTCCTCCATGCCAATAAACTCCAAACAGTAAAAGTAAAACTCAATCAAACTCAACTCTTCTCTGCTAGAAGAAGGCAAATATCTTACCAATTACCAAAACTGAAGTTTACTAATATAATAGGCCATTGAAAATTTCAAATGACAAGTAAACTCCAAAATTAATACTAGATCACAAACAACACTGAAGTCAAACATCAATATACAGTGAACGAGCCAAATGAAGTAAAACTGCATTCAAATGAAAAAGGGCTATTCCAATTTAGCAGGGAAAACATACATCTAGGTTTTGCATCTTCAAATGAAAGTTTGAAGTTCCATCAACTAAGAAATCAGGAAGGATGCAGCGGGCACCACACTAGTGGCCAAAACCACCTCTTCCCCATCGGGGCCTCCAACTCCCACCCCTGTTACGCTGCACACCATTATTCTGCCTTGACGACACTCTCATTCTCTGCTCCGTCAGGTTTGCAAAGAGTGAATCCAGCGTCTGAGACCTTTGCTTGGGTATTATATCCAAATTCTCCTGCTGCTGGTGGTGACGGGAAAGTGGTGGTTGCTGCATGAAGTCCACAAAAAATTTCAGATTTACAAATCTGAGGCTGAATTCCAAATGACCTTAGTAAAGCTTTAATGTCAAACTATCTGAAGACCATGAAATGCTATAAACTAGAGCATAAAACAAGCACTTTCAATGGAGATTCACAAAGTCCATAACACATATCATAAAAGTGATTGATTGCGCTCAAATGATACACTTAATCTACAATAACCATTTTATCCTCACATTCTCAAACTACCAAAAGCAATTCCAACAGCCAGCTTCCAGAAACCTCCACTGACCATCAGTTACATTCACTGGAAGCATTCTTTCCATAAGAGTTAATATCATTAATCTTGAATGCAGCATACTAAGCTAGAAAATATACAAAAAATCGGTGAAGTGTCAGACCTTTGCAAGGAAACCTCCACTAGCAGCCACTCTTTCCATTCTTTGACTTGCACTAACTCGAAATCTGTGGAAAGAAAAAAGGGATAATTCAAGTGGAGAAATACAATACATACAGATTAAGAAAATACTCCACCTCAGTAAGTAGCACAAGATTGCTCAGCCCACCGACAATTACTTCTAAATGGAAAACAACACTGCTCAATTAACTTCTACTTACTAGAAAAATTGAGTCTCGCAGGATCAGATTCTACATACATCCAAGTATAAATAAAGAAGAAAATAGACAACACTGGGTACATAATTGAACACCAACTCAGTGATAACTTCCAAATTTTTGACAGACACCCGCCAGGTGCAAACTGATCTGGAGTTTATACTAGCACCCAGCAACTTACATGAAATTTACCACACCAGAACTGGGTAATACAACGGAGGCTGTCACACAAGAGGACCAGTTAAGACCTTAAAGCTGCACAAAGATCATATCACTGTAAAGTAGCACCAGTATACATCTGCATGGGACAGGGATGCCATTTCCTTACCAGCAACCAGTAAACCCAGAGGACTAAAACACTTGAAACAAAATTTTAGAGTATCATCAAGAAGTGAATCCACAAAGTTCTCATCAAAAAGAAACTCATAAAGAAGTGAATCCAGATTCTTGGTCACTGAAATACTTCACTAATCCGCGGAGTGAATGGAGGGGGTCTTTTCAATTATCTGATCAGTGGTTGAAAACATTAACTAAGAAGAATCAGTCAACATATTAAAGTGTCTTGGTGAAATTTACTGAGGACCCACATAGAAAATGATCCCGTTCTGCATAGGGAGATCATACATCCGCACAGCATTAACATAAGAGGGAGTAACCATCATATGAAGAGTCACAAATCATGTTGTAGTAGAGTAGGTTTATGGCAATAGACTAGCAAGAATCACAAGCCATGTGCACGGAACAATAACAGCCAAATAAAAAGTAGCAATCCTCACAACGAAGAAACAAGTTTAATGAGAATGACCCTTAGCTGTTTTGCCAAAATGAACTCATCCCTTCAAAATGGTTAAATCCTTATAATAAGTGCCACAATGATTCCACTTTCTTCTAAACAGCTGAAATAATGCAGTCTACTTTACCACGTCGACCAGCTAGTCGCATGGGTAACATTATTTCCAGACTTTTGTGCGTATGTGATGATACCCTCCCTCACAAATAGGTCAGATGCTATCAACGTAAGATGCAACACTAGAATTCCAGTTGCAACACTAAGCAGCTCAACAAACATAACTTCAATTATCTAGCATGAACATTCGTACTAACAATTAACATAAACCCACTCAAACCATGAAGTTTGCACAATAGATTATAAACGCAACCATTCAATTCAATATTCCAAAATCATGTGCCTGGCCCTCAATCATTATGTCAAAGTGGCTCCTTTATGCAGAGCAAAGAAAAGAAGGCACATTAAGATGGGCCATATTTTACCTGAAATAATGCAAAAATTAATTCATCATTATTGTTACGAATGCCATGACTCACAGACACATCATTCAGAGTTAAATGTTCATCTCACAGCCATCTCTTTCATTCAAAGGGTTAAGACAAATACATGGAGCAACTAAAAAGAAGATAACACCTTGCTTCATTCCAGCTAGAGACCCCCCTATTGCGATTAGAAACTGTGTTGCGAAGAGGAGCATTAACAGCTTTTCGTGCAACCTCAGCTGCAATGGGAAATTGGTTTCCCTGAAAAGTAGACCTTCTTTTTGCAAGAGCCCCCTGCTTAAAAACAGGAACACATCAGAAACAAGTACACATAAACAACATCAGTAAGAAACTTCAGATGACGATGTTTTATAAACTCACAAACCTGTCTAACAGAAGATCTTGACTCCATATAGCGCCGCATCTTTGAAGGCTTATCTTGAGTAAAATTGTTTGCAAACTTTTGGCTTTTGTTCTGCATTAGTGCAAGAATAAGCATTGGTGCAAGAATAAAGTGAAAATGTCGCCACAATTAGTAACATAACAAACAGATATAGCAAAAAAGAATCTGTGAAAGAAATCTTTACCGAAATCCTTCTTTGCTTCCCAGGCTTTGAGCTTTTATTCTTAGACAATTTGATTATATCCTCTGATAAGATCATCATTGATGGATGTTAGACATATAAAAGACAGATTATAAGAAAGAAAGAAAGAAATAGGGGCTTCAAATGGCTCAAATAAGCAAAACCTAATTTCGTAAAGAAAGAAAGAAACAGAGGCTTCAAATGGCTCAATTAAGCAAACCTAATTTCATAAAGAAAGAAAGAAAGAGGGGCTTCAAGTGGTTCAATTAAGCAAACCTAATTTCATGTCCATCTTCTTCTCTGTAAGCGCAATCGACTCCGTTGTAAGAGGTTTAGCAGTCATCTGAAAATTATAAAGAAAAGAAGTCATTATAATAACAAATTCAAGTAGCAAAAAAAGGCCAGTTACAAAATACAAGAGTTGAATAAGAGTAAAAAAGCAACAAGATGAAGCTTATGGAAAAGAAATACGGTAATAGACTTGAATGTAGAACCCTAAATACAAACAATGAAAGAAAAGGAGGAAGCAATAAGTTATAACAGAAAACTCAATCGTGGAAATAAAATCAATATGCACAAATAATTAATATATCGACACCTCCTTTCAACAACACCGTTTCAAAAACCGATTATTATATCGAGAATCGAACTTTACAAAAGGAGAGAAGAAAAGCTTACTGTGAAGAACTGAGAGTGCGAAACTAGGTTAGGGTTATTGATTGGTGATGTGAAATTGTGAACACGAGCAAGGAAAATTAACGCGAACAGGTATTTATATAATGATGTTAATGGCGGTGATTTTACGCGTCTCCGTGTGTTTTTATAATAAAAATAAATAAAATAAATAAATAACTTCTTTTAATGTTTTTCTTAGCTGGATGCACAACTGGAACACCAAGATATCTATGTCACCGACCCGATAATATCCTATAAATAAAAAATAAATAAACTTCATGTAATGGAGGAAAAACATTAATATTATATTAAGGGTATAATAATTTTTTAGAAAAATATATTGCAATTGTATATTAACAATATACTATTCATATTTAATTATTATTCTCAAATATTATATATATTATAAACAATGTGATGATCTAATACTGAAAACCACAAATTTAAGATTGAGCGTTCGATTCATATGAGCAACACTAGTGGAAGAGATAGCTACAGATTCCAAAATGGATTAACTCCTTACCCGAAATGGTAAAAGATACGCTTGGTAATCAAACACGGATTAACGACGCACTAGTAATAATAAAAAATATATATTACATTCTAAAAAATCATATTTAAATTGAATAAATTTATTATAGACGATAAAATGTATCTTGTGCAATTAAATTTCTTAGGACTCCATCCCCACATTAAAAAAGTTCATTTTTATTTATAAAACTTTGTAGAAAAGAAAATTATTCCATCTAATCTACTCAAGATCACTAAATAAAAATTGATCTAAACGATTTAAAGTTCTATCGATGTAAAAATATTTATTGAGAGAAATAATTACATAAGAGATAAAATATTTACTCGGAGAAGGTTACCCCAAGTTATATCAAAAGTAAATAAATAAAATAACTACCACAGTTTTTATAGTGTTTTTATGGTGTTAAACAATAAATCAATATCATAACTTTCATTTTTAACTGAGAAAAAATATATACATTAACTATGAATTTTAAAAAAAATGTAATTTAAATGAATGATAGATGATGTATTGATTGTGTAAAAATATTTGATTTATTTGTAGGGTTGAAGTACCTAGGCATAAATTCTAATAGGTAGTCTTTACTAGAAGTATATTTGTTGTCTAACTTTTTGTACCACTTCACGTATTAATCACTTCTAGTTAATTGAAAAAAATTATTTAAATTAAAATTACAATTATTAAATATTTTTTTGATCAATATCTTCTAACATGTAAAGTAGTATAAAGGAGTGGAACAAGAGATGTGTAGTAGTGTTAACGGGAGAGATGGAATAATGTAATTTCCTAATAGAGTGAAATAAATATATTAGTGTTAACGAATTGTTCTCATTTCCACTTATTCATGGCTTCTACGGTCATTGTTGACATTTAGCTTCTCACCATAGACAAATAATTTACTACAAAAATCATTCCTTATGCTAGCAAGACCATGCTTCATGAAAAGCCAAATATGGGTCAGGAAAATAATCAATTGGCACCATAAATCCACTTCTCCGCATTGCTAGTGTAATTAACTAACTCCTCTGGCTTAAACCACAAATTAATCTCATCCTTCGCAGTTTCTGGACCATCACTCCCATGGATGATATTTCTGCAGGAACGCTGAATAATTAGATTGTGAAATCCTCAATTTGGTGCATGAAAAATATGGACACACTTTTGGTCCCTAGAAAAATGAATTAACCATTAAGTCCCACATTAAGTTTTGGTGTATGATTCGCTTTTCAAGGGTTAAGGCTAATAATGTGCTAAAATGTTAACTCAAATACAGGAATATGATGCAGGAACCACCAGCTTAGTGGGCATTGCCCTATACTTAGGGAAAGAACCTGATTTCTCATAAAGAATATGACCAAATCAGTAACATGTTTCAGGACCTATTTGGTCCTATCTATACTATTTATAAAGGGAAAACCTAAAATAATCATCTATCATGGTGTAATTTGTGGTTCTCCCTATTTTGCCCTTACTATTTTCTAATTTTTACAAATTTTTTTATATATAACCTAATGTTTCTCTCTACCTAATATATGCTCATATTATTTGGTTAATTATTTTTTATTTTATGACTATCAGTTTTTAATGTAGAACATTACACCAATCAAATAAATTTAACCGTAGATTACAAATATTTAACACAAAATATTATGTTTGACATTTATAACATACAAACTATACATTATAAATGATAGGAAAGCGGGTTAACAGACACGATAGTGGCTGTCAACACGCTAGTATTCTATAATACCCTTTCATTGTGCAATAATCTTCTCAATGTCCATAACAAAATGTAGCTAGACATATTAGTTTTTATTCACCATAGTACTGAAATAATGGATTATAAAGTATTAAAAAACAAGCACCAGTGGTCTAGTGGTAGAATAGTACCCTGCCACGGTACAGACCCGGGTTCGATTCCCGGCTGGTGCAGTAAGTGAGCTATGAGGATATTTGTTCTATGTGTGATAGCTGGGTCTATCACCAACGTCTTCTAGATGAATATAGTGCATCTGAGCTCTACATTTTTATTTATATGATTCTATAATATATGCCAAGGTATCTTAAATGGATTCAAATAGTTGATTATTTGGGAAATATACCAGATGCTATTTCACTTCCTGGAGTTGGTCATTTACCTACATAGGTTTTGGGAGGTAGAGTCCTATATTTTATTATATCATCTTATCCACAAGAGAGTAACATATGTCACATGTAAACCTTATCACTTTCCTCTGGGTATGAGAATTTAGTAAGAGAATATATCATTCTTCATCTTAGTATTGATTATGTTGATCCATATTAGTATCAAGTATGCATATGAGTACTAAGGAAAGCAAAACAATACCTTCCAACATTAACAGCCAAATCACCTCTGATAGTTCCGGGCTCTGATTTCTGTGGATCTGTGGCTCCGATTAGTTTCCGGCCATAGATTATAACTCCCTGTCCTTCCCAAACCTGTGACATGAATTTTTTTTGGGGGGAAATAGGACAGATTATGAAAATCTGGTGTTTGTTTCAATCTAAAAAAGTAACAGATTGGTAAATTCTTACCATTGCAATAACAGGGCCAGAGCTTAGAAATCCACATAGTTCACCAAAGAAGGGTCTTTCCTTTAGGTCATGATAATGCTTCTGGGCAAATGCCTTCGAAGGAGTCAGTACTTTAATTCCTACAAGCTTGTACCCTTTCCTCTCAAAACGTGAAATAATCTCTGAAATCTGCAAAAGAAACATCTCAGAACTTATAAAGTTATTTAAGTGAGGTATAATAACATGAAAATCCAACACGAGGAGACGAGTCGTTTCTCATTAACGATAAGTGTTAAAGTGGAAGTGCAGTGATGTATGCAACGGAGACATCCTAACAGACCGGTAGACTTGAACCTTTTTCCTACATGACCCGATGGATTCGGGTCAGGCACTCGCCATCTATTTTCATTGTTCAACTCTTTGACAACATTGAATCGCAAATAAATCATAAAGAAGTACAATCTAGTTTTAGTTTACCAGCCCTCTCTGAACTCCATCAGGCTTAATAGCAATGAAGGTACGCTCCAGCTGGGTAGAAAAAATGAAAACAAGATTCACATATAAGATTGATATAAAGAAAGAAAACAATAGAAGAAGAAATTGAGAATAAACATGCAGATGCAGTTCAAGAAATGTTAAGCATACCTCAGCAGCATGCACCTCCTGATCTTGGAGCATGTATGCTGCGAGAAATAGCAAAAGAAAAATCAGATCAACCATGAATATCTGATTAAGAACCAACAGACAAATCAAACAAGATTCATAGTATAAAACAAATGCCTGAGGTTTTGCTAAGATTTCAAAGTTAAGTAGTGTCAACTATTTGCTTTTGAGTTGATAACATTGTATAAATTATTAACGCAATTTGGGACTGGCAGGAAGATAGATATTCATGACACACACACAATAAGAGAAAATGGTAATGATTCAACAGCTTTTGCAATGTAATTCATGATGGAAATTGATGGCTTGAGAAATATGTCTGGATGATTAAAGAAGTAGTGAAACAAAAATGTTCGAATGGGTAATGGGTTATAAGAATAAGCAAGAATGGGTCACTCGAGAATCTTGTTTGAGTTTTAAAATCCATGTCCAATGTTGGTATCTTAAAATATAGAATGCAATGCATGTCTACATCTAAAATATTTAGTTTTATGATATATATTTTTTGTCTGCACTACTTATACAGTTGCCAAATGCAAATAGTAAAAGTGTAAAACACATAAAGTGAAATTCTTATTTTGAAAAGGTGAATCTTGTCCAAACCTGCAGCAGGAAGAGCAAGAGCTCCTGAAATCCATGCTCCTGGTCCACTTCCAGAACCACCCTTCCTATAAGCTGAAGCTAAAACTGGCACTTTAGTGCTGAATGAAACTGCAGCAGCAGCACCTACTGCACGTCCTTCTGCAAAGATAATGAACATTAACTACAAAACTCAAGCTCTAATTTGCATATAGTAGACACATAATAACATTAACAGCAAAACTCATACTTTTTATTTAAAATCATGGTGTTATATTCTTAAAGGCTTGTTTGGGAAAATTGACTGATAAGTGTGAAATAATGTAAAAGAGCTTATAAAACTTTCACTAATCAACCATTAGTTTTAGTACTTCAGATTTAGTAATAAATCAGGGATTATAAGTGGTGTCTTCTTATTTATTTTAATTTTACAAACTCTCTAATAAAGGAAGATAGTGACTTATAGGATCTTTGAGGGCCATGCCAAACTCTCTCTATGATCACATGTATCACAATATATGTGCCAACTCCAAGTAACAATTTTTTCTTTGATTCTAATAATATTTCATTCAAGTAATAAATTTAATTTTTTTAACCAATCCAAGAAGTTAGTGACAGATAGTGGTGAATTATTAGGATCTCTCCATTAATGCATAGAGAAAAAGTTCTTTTTCCTTGAATTTTCAGTAACAAAATTGTAATTTCATTATATATCGAGGATAGATATTGTTTTTTTTTTTTTGTTTTTTCAAAAAATTGTCTTTCCATTAGTCGAGCGGATCCTACCAATATTGGTACGGTTGATATTATAAAAAAAAACATCACCGAGAAAGAGACGAGAATAACAGCTATGTTTTGTGGAAACACTAATTAACATAAAATAAAGAAAGAAAGAAACAGGTATAGAAAAGTACAAACATAGGAACGAGACAAACGAATTAACATTAATCAAGATTGGAGCAATGGATAATCATTAATCAAGATTGAAGAAACAGCCAAAAACATCATTGTCAATCAATTATTTTCGTATATAAAAAAGTAAAAAAGAAAGAAAAAGAAAAAGGAAAGTGTAGTGAGGTAGAGAAAAGTGTACCATTGTAAAAACGAGAAGAAGAGGATTTAGAAGCAGAGAGAAGAGACCTCACGCCTCTGGAACCGGATCTATAAACCTTATGATAATTCATGTTCCTTTCTATGATGCTATTGCTCTATGTTTCATTCGTACAAAACATATATATATATGTTAGGTCACTTATTCCTATTTGCAATTTGATCCTTGTCTTTTTCATATTTGCCACTTGGGTTGTTAAGAAAAATAATGTACAATGGAGTACTATTTTTTACCCTAAACCCTGTAATCGCTCCTAAACAATGTCTTACTTTCTCTGTCCCAAGTCGATCAGAGTATTATTTTTATTAGTTTTTGTTTTTAAAATTTTTTTTATTCATGTGTCAATCATAGTTTTTGATTGGTTTGAGACAGAAAATGAAACACCGATAGGAACAGATGATCCTCGTCCCGAAAAAATCAACTCTCACTTTTATTCTATTGGTTAAAGGTCAAATCATTCCCCTAATTTACGGGCTACAACCCCCACGTGTTATGTCACCCAAATATCGCAAATCACTTGGTAAAACTAGTTACCACCTTATAATAAGGAAATATTTGTGTGGAGATTAATAATATGTTAACAAACTTAATTTTAATTAATATATTAGATCATTTAAATAATTGCTAATTAGGTTTTATTTTACTATTATATCTAGCTCCTAATATTTTCATAAAATATAATTTCTAACTCCGGATAATCTTACTCTATTGTCAAGAATAAAATATATACTCTAACCAAAATAACATATATATATATATCACAAAATTTATGAGGTTTCTTTGAAATGGAAATGTAGGATGTAGTCGCCTTAATTTGATTTAATGCATAACAATTTCTAGTCACTAAATTATATAAGAACGGAAAGCTGGCGGGGAGAATTAGCCCTGTATACATGTGAATTTTCCTAATTAAAAATACGAAGATACTTGTGAGAAACAAAAATATATAAGGACGGAAAACTCCTTGCTTTCTCGTTTTAGAGGATACTTTCCCAATAAAAATCACAAGAAAAACTCAATTATTGCCTATAACTCATTACCCAAAATCACTACAAGATATTTAAGATATATTTTGCCCAACTTAACTCCATTCTCCTCAAACTAGAATAACAATAAAATAGAATTTTGGTTAATAAAGTCCTAGAATGATACAGATTATGTATATTATAGAAGCGGACAAAACATAAACACATGCAAGTTTGAAAGTTGCATGGTCAAACAACCACAAATTTCTTGACATATCACTTTCATCTTCCTCATGTTAAAAAAATACATGAACAAGTTGTAACCACCCATATATAGCTGGTGCATGTACATAGCAATTATTGATTTCCATCAACCCTAGCTAACATGGAGATTCACCATTATTGTCATTTACTTCATTTCAAATTTTATATAGCTTTTTAAGATTAAATGACCGAGATTTTTTTTATACTACTAAAAGTATGATTCAACCTTTAGATAAGAAAAAATAAATAAGGGAATATTCATATGTTACTAGTTATCAAACTGATATGAATTTTCATATGCTAGTATTCAACTAGTGGTTAGCTTATTAATTAATAAATAATTTGATAAATAGTTTTATTTCTATCCTTAAAATAAAATGTGTGACTTTAATGGCAAACCATGTTTTAGAACTCTAAACAAATATAAAGTGATTCTTTGTTTAATCCCTATAACAATATTCTAGTAAAAATTATATTATTTTTATAAAAAATTATAATTTTAAATGAAAACCAATTGATATGACAAGTATGGTATAAATGAAATTCGACCAATTTTGATTAGTTTTGGATAGTATAATTGTATAGTCGATATAATTGGTATATCATACTAATATATAAATCGTTTCACCATTTGAACTGGGTACGATTTTCATGACCCTTCTTAATCGATCTACTTGCTCGCTAAATCACAGAAAGCCCTTATAGCTTGACTCACTAGGGGTGGCATAATTGATAGCAAAGAACTAATTTGGACTACTGCTTCATGTTTTATTAGCACATAGCTGCCTAGTTATACTTCAAAAAAGATGAGTAACCTTTCAAAAACTATTGACCCTTACAATATCTATAAGCAAAAGGAAGATAACAATAATACTCTTGAAGTTTTCTACATCACACTGTAGAAAATACACAAACTATCTCCATAAACTTGAACATCTTCTTTAAAAGGAAACTAGTATTCATATATTTACCTCATCATCATCTAAAAAAATTGAGTAAAATCATCAAAAAGCAGTTCTCAAGAGATAAGAAATTGAAACAGTATCACAACTAGAGAAGGAATCCACTTATTTTAAGAGTAAGTTTTTTAAGGAAATCGTGTGTGAATCTGAAGCATTTCAGGAGCCTCCAAGATACTCTCTAAAGAAGGCTTCCAACCCTCATGAACCTTTCGATCTCTACTTTTCTCTATTTCTTCCAATGCTTGTTCCAACTTCATCCCTTCTTTGTCATTATTGAGTTGAAGCATCAACCATTTAAGCTCTTCTTTTGTTAGCACAACTTTAACCCTTAAAACATTCTTCTTCTTCCCTTTATCATCATCACCATTTATCTTCACAAATCCATTTGTTCTTCCTGTTTCTTCATCATGTTGATGCTGCTTCTGTATCTCCACTGCATCATCTTGTTGCCTCAGAGTGCATGTCTCCATGCAATTTCCCATGACTTGGCTTATTTGGTATATATGCCTGAAATGAATTCAACTTAAATTTTCTTCAGCAAAATATTATATATCCTTTTCTAACAACGTATATATATATGGCTTTGAATACACAAAATAAAAGTACTCTACAGATTCCAAGTAGCTACTAGAACGTGTATATGTATATATATCGTGGGGATGGGAGGATAAAGAGAGGTGGATATTTATATACTTAAATTTCAATAGGTCATTTTACTAATATTTTTTTCGGTACTATTACGAACGATATTCTTTTACCTTTTTTTGTAAGAATTAATCTCTTTTAAATTTGTAGATGTCACTCCTAACAAATGTCACTATCAGGAATAAAACAGTTGAACTAAGCCAAAAGAAAAGTAACATATCAACTTCATTAACTTAATTGTATAAATTATTTGTCTAGTTGCTCTTATTGGTTTATTTCATTTATTATTAATACCGTGACATTTATTAAATAGATTAAATAAATTCAACTAATATGGTTGCAATGGGGTTGTTGCCGGTGATTTGACATTTATCATATTATTTGTGTAGAACATGAACATGTCGGGAGACTATTAAATATGAATAATTTGGCTAATTATAGTACAACTAAAAATTGGACAAAAATTGCTTATATATCCGTCACTAATCTTATGAATTTTTTTAATGTTGTTCAGTTTTTGGATGATTTCATTTCCAACCTAATAAATGCCAAATACAACTCATAAGTTGATTAACTAATTTTAATTTATACATTTTATACACGGTGCATCATTTATTTATTCGTTATTTATTATAATTAAATATGAATGATAGATGATAAAGTAATAATATGAAAAAGTTTTCTATTGTCTGTACATAGATATTTTTTCTTAAAAATCTTGTAAGATCAAAATATTATTACCCTATTGAAATGTTTTTTAATAAATACATTTTTCCTTGAAAATTATTAGCATAAATTTGTTTTTAAAACATTACTATGTTGGCAAAAAAATCCAGTTATTGGCACCCGACAAGTCTGGGATTTTTAGGTGAGATAAGTGTAGCTAGCTAGTTGAATATTTTACCACACTAAATGTACTTACTGTTCATATAGATGTATCCGATTCAAAGGGATCCTCTTCGATACTAGATAGGATTATGATATATGTGAAAAAATTCTTTCTAATAGTGGTTTCATATTAATTTTAAATAAAAAATAAATAAAGAAAGTTTAGAAATTTTCTACGTAATGATCTTTTCATTATCGGAGAGGAGTTAAACTCATCCCATTCATCCATCTGTGGCGATTAGATAAGTCCTCAAAACCTACTCTTCTTCTTGTCCCCTATCTTAAAATTAACATGTCCATCATTAAAGTTAACCTTTGTGTTCAGTTTGGAAACGGTCATAGTCCGTAGCTGAACCACCGATTTAGTTAATCACACCTCAAAATCAGGAACCAAAAAGATATACTCTTTTTTTTTCTACTCCAAACAAATATGGTTATGAAACAAACATTTCGCTTTAGTTTATTTAAGAATTACTAAACTAACGACTTGATTATTATACTAGATTAATGAATAACATCTTGCATAACGTGTATCACTTTAGAATTTGATCTTCAAAAAAATCAGGAGGATGACACGTTTTATGAGTTGTATTTGACATTTATTAGGTTGTAAATAAATCATTCACCAGTCTTAATGTAGTGGTATAAGGTCTTACTCGATCATTAAGATAATTCAAAAGTCAAGGGTTCGATTTCAACCTTTCAGGAAATAACAGTCATTGGGAAGGACAGTCACACACTTTGAACAGGATTAATGATACCCTTGATAGTATAAAAAAAATGAAATCATCCGAAAACTGAACAGCATTAAAAAAAATCAGTAAAATTTGTCATTCAACTAATAAGAAAAACAGACAGCTATTATTCAAACAGCTCAGAAATATTTTTTATAGGATTATGGAACTACCGACATGTAAAGTTAATCTAAATGACACTTTGTCAATTGAATCATTATAAGCATTCACACTATGGACAATACTTCCTGTTAGAGTTGGAGGACAATCATGTCAACAAAAACTCAATTATATTTCTGATCAAATCTAAATCATCTGAAAATATTAAACTAAACTGTAATAAATCGACAATAATTGAGTTTTTCTTTCATAAATGATTCCAAATGGAAAAGAATCTGAATCAAGTTGTTAGCTACATGTAACATCAGATGGAATAGTATATCCATGTGTTAGCTACAAGTAGCATCAATCAATTCGTCTCTCTATTATTTTAGTGAATGACACACTCGTTAAAAAAGCTACATGGGTAATGAGACATATTATTAATCTGATCCCACTTGAAATTTATCAAATAACAAAGGTATTCAAGAGTGTTAAAAAAGTGTTATCATTGGTCCTCCAATTTATTTCACCATCTAGATAACAAGGTTGCCCAATTCTGATCACTGAAAAAAGATAAATAAGTATGCATGCTTTTCGTGGGTAAAACGAACTTTAATCATGCAATTAAGCAGATAGATAGATATAAAGAGTTAAAAACCAAAAGCAGTTAAATAGGTGTAGGTGAAACCTAAGTAAACCAAAGTACAAAGTCTACATAGTAAAAAAAGTTCACAAGGAGCATTGTGATAATTTAAATATCATAAAGCATGCAGTGCTTGTGAAAATCAGATACTACAAATCCAGTCCAGACACTAAGTTTGGAGCAACACCCATAAACTGCCAGGACAACAAAAACTCACTGTAAACGGCGACGCTTTTTCTTGATGTCGTCAAAAAACTGGTGGACATCAGCCTCGGTAATTGGCTTTGAAGAATCTGCAGATTCCTGTCATGAAATATAACACATAATCAGGGAATGCAAAAATTAAACAAGGCCATGCACCTGTCTCAACTTTTCAGAAATTTTAAATGACAGTCCATTTGGTCCTTTCCGGTTTAAGGAGTATGGACACATTAGTCCTGGATCTGATATTTGAGAACTTTTAGGTCCAACTTGAGATTATCATTTTTGAGGGACCAAAATTTTTCCAAGGACCAATTTAGGCCTTTATGGTTAAAATAAAAATTATAGAACCTTTGGGTCACCTTTTTACCATTTTGAACAAGCAAAGAAACACATTAACTAAGAAGTAAGAAATATATGATTTATATTTGAACATACCAGGAAAGTACGAAGCCCATCCTTCATCTCTTCAATGCCCTTCAAAATCTCCACTTTCTCTACGTGTCCAAGCTTATTAAAAAAGTTTACCTCAGCACCCTCTGCTTCCTGCAACTTTTCTTCTCTCTTTTGCTTGGCCATCCTCTCATATTCCGCAATTGAGTCTTCCTTGTCAAGTAGAAAAGCAATCCGCTTCAGTTTGTAAAACTCCACACAATTGTTACATTTGCATAGAGTATCTCTCCAATTTTTAGAAAGGAACATTGGTTTACTATTTAAAACTGGGGAAGCAGCAACAATGTTAACACCAAGGAGACAGTTAACATGCATATTGGTGCTGCTTGTGCATTGGCTTAAATCCTTACTGCTATCACAATTTCCTCCCTGAAGCATATCCTTGCCACCAGAGATAGATTCAGAAATAATAGCTTTTGCATCATCAGTTTTAGGAGAATTATGTGAAGAAGAAGAAGAAGCATCGCCCACTGGAGGCATATCTTCCAAAACACCTTTATTCTTGCTAACTTCGACAGTAGCATCAGGCTGCTTTCCTGAAGCCCATATCACTTCAGGATATAACTTTAGAAAGAAACACACTTCAGAGCAAGCCTTACAGATGAAATCCTCATACAGAGGTTCTCCTTCATCATCTCTGGGAATCTGAGGTATAGCAACAGTATTAGAAAATCAAACTGGCAAAACATGAGGTGTGATGAATAAATACACCACAGCTCACAAATACAATTTTCCACCATACCAACTTACCTTGAAAGGAAATAGTGAAAAGTTCTGAGTTTTGCTGGGCAATGTCTATTATTATAGATACATGATTAGGAAAGGAAATATGAGGTTGAGGAAAAGGGGGACAAAAAACCATCAACATTTTCAGAACAAAATTTTCTGTTTGAAGACAGGAATCACAAATAGAGATTTAGAGTGGAAAGAACACAATCAGTGTGGGGAAATTTGTACCAATCACATCCAACTATTTTGTGAGCTCTCTCAAGCTCAAGTCTTCACTCTAACGGGGTCCAGTAAAAATTCTATTCTGAAGATGAATTGTTCGAGACAACAGAAGCACACATCTAATGGTGGTCTGAAGTCTAAACCTATTAGTTCAGCAGGACATCCAGCCTTTAAGAAATAAAACCTGTAGGGTTGCATCCCATAGACATAACTTTGCTTCCGACATAATATAGATTATTTTAAGAACGTAAAACCTGGACACTAGAAGGCCTTATATTTTTTAAATTTTGAAAACAGCATGAACATCCCATTTAAGACTAAAGTACAAAAACACAATATAAAAAGATCGAGTGATGAAAAGCAAACACCTCATTCAAAGACACCTACCTCATCAGAAGACTCAAGACCAAGATGCTCCTCATGGAACCAGTCCTCACATAGACAACACTGTATCATCTCTACTTGTTCTTCAGCATCTGGGTCTGGGTAAGGGCGACCACATGTGCAATACAAACCTTTAAAGTTATGATTGTATGAGTTCTCAATATTCTCTGCATCTTTGCCTGCGAAAAGCTTACAGTAGAATTCACCAAACTTTGAATTGCCACAATCACACCTGAAGTTCCTTTTTGTCCATAGTTCCACGATCTTGGCAATAGTGAAAATGTAGGCTATTACTATGGGTATTGGACTATATTGATCACACAAACAAAATTAAACTTGTTTTCATATTCAAGTGAATAATAATTTCCATTTTAGCAAACAAAGCTCGAGCAATTCCTCATAAGGTGTATCAACCCCGACAATCAAGGTTATGGTCCACCAGACACCAGTAAAAAAATCTGGTGTGTGTAACTCGAAAGTTAAAGAAAGGGTATGATGGTAGCGTCACTGGCATGCAATCAGGGACAAAGCACAACTTACAGATATGATATTTAGATTTTAGAGTACAAAACAAATAAATAATTGGAGGAACACAACTTGAATTCACCACATTGAGTTATAAATCACTAACTAGTAATTAAAAAATAGTGACATCAAAACGTGTATTGCTTTTTTATTTCACCATAAAAAATTATAGATCGATATAAATACTTATCCGTGTTTAGTTCTATACAACGAAATCAGAAATTGTAGTCATGAGACAAGAACTACCTCATGGCCATCATGGCAAGACAATGAGCAAGCAGTGCAAACTCCAGCATTCCCATCTGGGGTGCAGGTGAGGCAGGAAAAAATTGCCTGCCTTTTCATGTATCCTTTGCTGTAGGTACATTCCTTGCCATCATCACCCCCCAAAACTAAATCAGCTGCCTGCAAGTACAATAGATTAAAAATCAGAAAGGAAAACATTGAAGCCTTGCCCATTTCAATTCATATACAATATTCTATGTAAAATAGAACAAAACACAACAATAATAACAGTGTTTAAGTAGAATATCTGATGCATAATCACAATTGCTTATAAAGCTTGAATCTCAACAAGTAGCCTACATGCCTCTTTCCGATAAGGCAAAGTGCAAGGGTCATGGTCGATGGAAATGATGGAAGATTGCCAAAAAATCTCACAACTATGAAGTCAAAAAATCAATGAAGACAGTGCAAGGTCATGGTTGAATGAAACAGCCAGAAATTCACCAGAAAACACAGGAGGGGAGGGGAGGGCAGAGCAGGGCGAGAGGGGGTGAAACAGCTAAGTATTTTCAAAAGTGTTCACTCTAAACAGATGGGTATTAGGTTTGAGGGAAATGGCTTGTTTGCCCTCATAAATGGTGTCAGTGGATTAAAATTGGAGGTATTTTCTGAAATCTTCCCGTGTGACACCATAGCAGATGCAAACCCCCACAAGATCCGCTGTATTATAGCAGCTGTTACAGCAGCCCACTAAGAATAAACACAATGGCCAACGAATAGCATCACAGCAACACCCAAAACCACACCACTAAACCACAGTAGTGCGCTGTAGCGCGCTGGTCATAGTTACCTAATATGTGGTACTCTTCGCAACATGATCGGATACATAGTACTCTTTACCATATAAATGATATGTATTGGTTGTACACTTTACCATATATATGATATGTATTGGTAGTACACTTTGCCATACATATGATATGTATTGGGTACACCTAGTCAATACTATATTTGGGTTCGTGAAATGTTTTAATCAGTAAGCTAAACGTGTCGAATTGCCATATATTCATTGATTATTTTTTGTATTAACAGTATATATAATATTTCTTCAAAAAAATTAAAAATGTCTCTACATAAATGATAATTACTTTTCCATGGCTCCATGCATGTTAACTGATAAATTATCACTACATAAATATCTCTACATTAAAGGTACTAACTGACTTACTGTAGTAATTAGCTTCTTTCAGTATTTTTTTTAATTTAACGTTAAGTTAATGAGGATTCTTTCGAAAAATATGGAAAGAAGGCTTTAATGCTCCTCAAGATATTGTAAGTAATAACTGTTGTCTCCTCAAAATCAAAACTGGAATCATAGCTGGCACCCAGCTTCGCTTTCCAATATACTTCATCTTCTTCAACTTTGTGTTGCAGCAGCCATGAGAACCCTAGATCTTATAGTGAAATTTCTAGTCTGTTCTTTTCAAGGAATTGAAGTGTGAAATCAATACGCAAAAGAACCATGAATTGGTACACACGACCAATTCAGAGTTTTCTGGCCAATTGAGTGAATATGTTTCGTTGGTGCGGATATTGACTACCTAGATCTGTTTATTGCGATATTTCTATCTATAATGGTATAAAAAATCAAAAAGGAAATATAAAATGTTGTGATACAGCCCAACAAGGACACGCCACGTCGAGTATATTTGTAGTATTCCTTTCATAAATTTCAGGTGATTGTAAGGGCCTAACTTTCTATCAATAAAAATATATATATTAAAACCAGGAACCATTCTTCAATTATGCTACCAAAAGCCCTTTCTGTCGGATAACCTGCAGGAAGCCCTAACTCCTTTCCAACCATAATCACTAACAACAACTTGTGGTAATTGCGCTGAAATTTTGAACTAACTTCGTAAAGCAGTATAACATATAGCCGTCCAAATAATATAAACCATGTTAGACATCAGTCCTCAAATAATGAATGTCAACAATTTGGTCCCGAAGAATTTGTGTCACAAAATAAGACCATAACAGATTTTAAAAGTCGCCACATTGGCCCATCCAGGGCTTGATGGGTGACGTTTTAAATATTTTGAGGTCTTAATTTTACATTATATGGTGACATTTAAAAAAATTAAAGGGGCTTCTTTGGTGATGCAAATCTTTCAAAGACCCGCATTTTGAAAATCTCATCTTTGGGGCACTAAATTGACGGTTTACGCTATGCATATGTCATAACACAAGAGTTGGTAAATCATGGGTGTAGAAAATAACTGACCAGTTCTCGTTCCTCGACTTCATCAAGATACTCTTTGATTGTAACAACAGATGGTTCAGCTTCATCGTCAAATGAACCATCCATTTCACGCTTCGTTCCTACAATACACAAGGCAGATACATAAATTAACACTTTATTGGATCGTGTGGATTATGAAACCCTAGATTCCACGAACACAAATTCGAAATTGAAAATGGGGAAAAGAAAAGTGAAGTGATGAAACCTGATTAGTAATTATAATGTGAGTGAGAGAGAAGATGTGAACGTTGGAAGTTGGGACATTGAAGAGATATGAAAGGAGCGAAGGAGGTTAGGGTTTTATATTGGGATTGGTCTCACCATACCCACATTTTCCCGCCATTTACCCATCCTACGTGGAAATGAGATTGGATTTGATTAATTAATTGATTTTTATTTGTTTGTTAATATATAAGAAGGGTCATAGACATTTTTGGACATATACCCAATGCTTAAATGTGTTTTTTTTATTTTTATTAGCTTTGTTAAAATGATTTAATAATAAAATGATTTATTTGAATAAAGATTATATGTATGCACATAACTATTATGAATATTATTGTATGGATATCAAATGATTTAATATCAAATGTCTTATTTCTATTTTTATATGTTCAAAATAATAATAAAGAATTAGGGAGAATTATAAGAGATTGAAATGAAAGGAGACAAAGCCTAGTAAAATGGAGCAAAGGGAAATCATTTTTTGATGAAAGAGTGTGTCCTCTGTATAAATAAAATAAATTATGTTCCTTAAAAAAAACCCAGATTCGAGTCTTGTGGATGAAAAAAATGTCCGTTGGGAGAGTTAGCCCCACGTACTTGTGGATGTTACCGGCTCGGACATGATTATCTCCAGTGCGAGGATACCTGTGGGAAACCAATTTTTTTTTACAATAGTGTAACTTTTTTTGTTCTTAAATGAGTCTTGTTGATTATTCTATATTTGTTTACAATTTTCAATAACAAACAATTCAAACTAAAATCATATTTAATGGTGCAACTTTATTTCGTTTTCATCTGGACCTCACAAGCATATTCACGTTTATATTTCTCTCTCTTGTAACAATTTTTTCCATTTTTTTAACGTTGACTCACAACTTTAAGAACATTGCTTATTTAGCTTATTGTTGTGAAACAATAACAAAAACGACTCATCTCCAATGGTGAACTTGAATGGAAAATGTGTTTATTTTGCTAAGAACGGTTATTTTGTTACCATTGTGAGTGCTCTTAGTCATATACCTTATTTCATAATTCATTTCTTATTCTAACATTATGGTGATTATGCATAATCACAATCTACTAAAAAACCTACATATTTCACTATAAACATAAGTTTGAATACAATATAATGACATGTAAGTTTTTTCACCAATCATTCTTCATGACTACATGTTGATAATATTTTTCATATATAGTATCCATCATTTTAAATCCTTTCACCATTAAAGAATTTTTCAAGAAGTTAAACTAAAAATTATCACTATCATCAAAATGATAAATGAGTAAAAAGTAAATTTATGATTAAAATGATATCATGACAAATACATATTAATATAAAATGGGATTCACTTACTTCAAAAATAAGTTTTTTTCATTCTAGTTACTAATTTTAAGAAAATTTAATGATTTATATCTACTCATTAATTCAAACCATTATATTTCTCTAAAAATGATGGTCAAGACTTCAGATGATGAATAGAGTTAAAAAACTTACTCTTAAAGTAACTAAATTCACTATCATTAATAAAATAGAATTTAATAAATGAATACCAACTATAATTTTTTTTAAAGTGTCTCATGCTTAATCACGGCTATTAATTTGATATTTGCATACGTTAAATATATATTTTTCATGTACCTTTTTCTGGTACATACATATATCGTGGTTCATTTTGATTGATTTTTTGGCAAAAAATTATCCGATTCAAACACATAATTAACATGTAGTCTGGTGAAGTCTAGACGGTTTATATTAGGATGTCTGATCTAGTCCAAATACAATATACAATTTTGGTTCAGTTTGGATGGGTTTTGTTATAAAAAATTAAAATTGCACGTACACTTAAAAATCATAAATTTTATTAAATATTAATCACACAATAGCAAAAATAGTGTTCAACTAGAAGTAAACAACATCAAAAAAACAAAAACAAAAAATAGCAAATCCACCAAGTAAACAACATCAATAGTAATAGTTGAAGTAGTAGCAACAAAGCAAGATAAGACTTAAACAATTTAGACAATAAGAAAAATTTAGGAGTTAGACATAGGATTAAGTGTGGAAGATACTTACAAGGGATATACACTTAAAGAATTTTGGTCTGATTTGGATCCAAGAGGTGGACCGAAAATCGGACCGGACCGATCGGTCTTTAATAAAAAAATCCAATATAATTGAAACACTTTTTATTTTTGTGATTTCAATCTATTTTGGATAGATTTTTTGTTTTATCTTTGCACTCATCTTGATTTGAACATCCCTACATATATATCAAATTTAAAATATAAAATACATTAGATTATCATATTCATATATTTTGGTCTCCAACCATTGATGTAGATAAAAAACCACACATGAAACAAACATATATATGGGTTACAGCAATGTTTGGTACTTAACTCTTAAGTATCATGATGCAGCTTATACTATTTTCAAACTTGACCATTTATTACAAATGATTTTTTCATTTGTAGGACAAACATTTTTTTTTAAGGAAAAGAAAGTACAACTTTGAGAATTTCAATAGTTAAGTTACACTGCTAGAAGGATCTAACTTGACCTTAAAAGTATAATAGCGGTTATTATTCAATTTGGGTTATCCATGGAGTTTAGGTTTTTCATTAGAGAATAAAGTATCTCCTTATATTAAGAAAAATTTATTTCACCTGGTCACTAAAAGTTTGACAAATATATTGTTATGTTTAATTTTAAAAATATTTTTATTGAAAATGATAAAATATAACATATGTCATGATTTTAGTAGCCGAAGAAGATAATTTATCTCGTTATACGAAAATATATTTTATTCTCTTTTTATTATGTATACAGTAGGTCCACGTTTTCTTTCATGATACACAAAATACTAATAATTTAAAGATTTATACGTAATCAGTACATTTAACTGATAAATGATACAATACCAATTTTGGGAAATTTTCATAACTAGAACATTATTATATGGACCAACTAAAAACAAACATATATATGACACCAAATATTGACCTAAAACCTTAAAATATTAAATTTATGAATTCATACATTTATATGTTCTTTAATCCGCCTACTTTTATATGTTCTTTGTCTGCTTGCGTGGTTGTTGGTTTGTCCTTATCATTAATATAAGACGTTGCATTGACTTCTCATGAGAAAGACTTTCAACACAATAATTCCACATGAATAAGTTGACTGTTTGTCGCTTCAATACTCGGTTGAGTTATTGAACAATCGGCTCTAATACAAAGAAAAACAATGCCATTCATCTGTCCTCAAAAACTTTAGAACATTATAATACTTTTATATTTGATATTTGTTGCATATTTTGATTATATAAAATTTTATATCACTTAATCATTATTATTATACTTGAATTAGTTATGAATTGGATCAATTATTGATTTAATAATGAAATTAGTAACACACTAATTAGACCAGTTAAATTGGCATACCTTAAAAAAATTATTAAAGTTTTGTAATACTACCTAACATTATTTAATAATTTTATATTCCAATTTTATAATTATTGTTATTACACATATACTAATCAAACAACAACAACAAAGTTTTATGATAATATAATGTTACAAAATAAATTAAAAATATTGTTAAATAACATATTTTTTACAATTTGACTACCACAAACCTTAATTATATCAATTTGGTTTTTTTACAATTATAAGCTAAAATGACAAAAATAATTCTAACAGTGACAAACATAAACACAAATAAGTTAAAATTACGAGATTATTTTTCCTCACAAGACGTGTGATGTTATTTTTATAAATGATTAATTAACCCAACGATATTAGTTAGATAGACCGAGTTACTAGTTTTATGCGTAAAATAGCCAAATCAAACTATTCATACCAATTTTGGTTCATAGCCTATCGAATGAACAACTCAACTAAGTTGAGTGTCTATTCTAAATTAGATCAATCAATCCAATTAATTTCAATAACGCTACATTTATTGCTACTTACTCTTCTGAAGTCAGATCCTACATCCATTATTGGATACAACTTGTTCAAAGATCTTCACTCATGAGTTATATCATTATTCTATAGACTAACTGAAATAAACATATAACTTGGTATGAAACGATATCTTAACCCAAAACCATAAAATAGTAGGTTGATAAGTCTATCCACTTACATTCTTTTTAAGTTCACCCACTTCTAACACTGTGTGATTCTTCTTTTATTCACTGTTGAATACCCAATAAATAGTGCATACATTTTTTCCCTACTTTTAAACCTTGTTTTGTGTATGATTGGCTTGCATTTTTCTTCCACGGGAGAAGGAGGATACGGGTCAACTACGGCAAGCAAGTAGAATTCAATAGTGCATATATTTCTTTCTGAGTATCAACCCATATAAACAACTCTTACTTACTTTCAATATATATTTTTTCTTATAATTTTATATGATTAATAAGTGTCTTAATTATATATTTATTTATTGAATTGAGAACGTTGAATAGCGTGTTTGGTGAAAGTGTTTAGTCAATTCCTGGTCAGGACCGCAAGCATTTGTGTTAATTTCATTCAATAAATATCTATTGACGGATTGAGATCAATTGTTCTCAACGGTGTCTCATTCTTTGTATATCAACAAGTAAATAAAAGAATTTTTAAAAAATAAAAACTAATAAAAAATAATACTTTAAGTAGCTTGGGACAAAAAGTAAGACACTGATTGAGATAAATGATCTCTATGCGACCCTACTGTTGATTGATGAGAAAGAAATTAAAGGCTACTTGTAGTGGATTTCAAGAACTGAAAAACAAGTCCTCCTCATCTCACATTTCTCATCTCAAAATTAATCAATGGTTTCCTTAACCCACTCATGTTTATTTTTCATCATTCTTTTCCATCTTCACATCATCACAAAAGGAGAGATTTGTGAAATCATGTCATGTGGAGAAATTGATATTCAATTTCCTTTCAGTTTAAAAGGGGCCAATTACAAAGGTGGTCGTTGTAACTACCCAGACCCAAGTTTCCAACTTTCATGCGACAACCTTAGCCGTACGATTCTGACACTCCCACATTCTGGGAATTTGTTAGTTAAAAAGATCAATTACGAGGAACAAATTATTCAAGTCAACGACCCAAATGAATGTCTCCCAAAACGTTTCTTACAAAACTTAACCTTTTCCATTTCCATTCCTTTCATCTTTGATGTCACTGTTTATGATTTCTATAACCTTGTTTTCGTAAAGTGCCCTTCCAATATAACTGACTCAATTTCACTTCCTTCAATTTCTTGTCTTCAAGAAACAAACTCTTCTTTTTTATATTATTCATTTTTTCGAAGTTATGTGAATGTGTCAGATTCATCATCGCTATTCTATGGGTGTGAGGTGATTTCTGCTAGTGTTGTTGTTCCCTTTCCAAATATGCTGACGTGGCCAATATGGCCAAATCTGAACAGTGATATTGAGTTGATATGGGACAGACCCATTTGTGGGGATTGTGCTGCTCGTTCTCAACTTTGTGGCTTTGTGGATGCTTCAACTTCTCAAGTTGGATGCATCTCTGACCCTAACCATACTACAGGTATGCCCCACCCTTCTTTTATTCTTTTTCGGCAATCTTTATCGTGATTTTCTTTATTAATGGAGACACAAATAATTGTTTTTACTCATACAAAAATATGATTTTATGATAAATAAGAGGATGAAAGTATTATGCCATGTTGCCTTTGTATATTATTGTGTGACACTTGCCTTTAACAAAATCATATGTACTTTCTTTAACAATTTTCCCATAAAAACAAATTAGTATCTAAAGATTGTAAATATATTAGTCACTTGTGTAAGGCCATTGTGGTTCCCCAATGTCGAGGATTCGATTTTTATGAACGACACTCGTTAGCAGAGACAACTATGAACATCAAAAGGAATTATTTTCTTACAAAAAAAAGTGACGAATAGTAAAAAAATCTAACAATTGTGAATATAAATCAGTATAGTCTCTGTTAGTAATCATCAAAATAGTAGAAATAACTAGTTTGACCCTTGTTTAATATTTTTGGGATTAGTTTAGATAATTTCACTGAATAAATTAGTATGAGTAAAAATTTTGGAAGGACCGAAATAGTTCTTTACTCTTGATAAAGAAGTGGTAAAACTCTTGCAAGTGCTTATCAGATATTGTGTATTTTCCTTATTAAAAGACCAAGATATTTTTACAAATGGTAATTCTTCCACAGTTATTTATGCAATACACAACATGCAGGTCTTTCAAGAAGTCTCAAATATGGTTTAAGTATTGGAGTGGGAATACCTGCACTTTTATGCATAATCGGGCTTTCTTGCTTTATTTGCAAGAAGTTCAAGATTCATCACAGGCCCAACACAGAGCTACCCAATAATATCTCTGTTTTCACTCTTCAGCTTCAACCTAGTAATTTATTGGCGGGCCTTGATGGGCCTGAGATTGAGAAGTTTCCAAAGACTCTTATTGGTGAAAGTGGGCGATTACCCAAGCCCAGTAATAATATGTGTCCAATATGCTTATCTGAATATGAGCCCAAGGAAATGTTAAGGACAATACCTGAATGCAACCATTATTTTCATGCACTATGTATAGATGAGTGGCTTAAGATGAATGCTACATGTCCCTTGTGTAGGAATTCACCAGATGCAGCATCCTCTAATGTTGCCTCCATAGATGATCCAAGTCCAAATCACACACTTCATACAGCTTAGAGAACTATTTTCATTATTTTGGTGTCTGTATTATACAGTTTTCTTGCTTACAAATATAATAAGGATTTTATTTTATCGTTCCAATAAAATAGATTTTATTTTATATTGTAAATTGAGTAAGAGTGATGTTATTAATATTGTGTTGTAAAAAATCAATGAATTGAACCATAAACGTATATGATATAACTATTCAATCCTCACACATTAATACTAATGAGACTGTTCGTTTTATATATTTTATATAATTTACATTTTTTTAAATACCTTTGTAAAATGCCTCTTTTGCTTGTTAAATAGGGAAGAGTAAAACACAAAGAAAATCATAAGTATCATAATTTATGTCATATTAATAAAACATCAATTGGGGGTGTAGCTCATATGGTAGAGCGCTCGCTTCGCATGCGAGAGGCACGGGGTTCGATTCCCCGCACCTCCATTTTTCATTTTTTTGTATAAAAACTAGTGATTTTGAAATTGTTCGATTTTGATGCAGTTCTACAGCCGATAAATTTGACTGCGTTTTATATGAATCATAATAAACTTTACAATACAAAGTAAGAAGAAATTTCCTTACAACTAATATATTCTGATATACACGTGGCTGATCTGTTTCTCACTTTAGGAACTTTCTTCAACATGTTCTCTGCCATTACCATTAACTTTACTACTAATACTTCCTCTTATTATATTAATTCACCGCTTTCAAATCCATCATCACTATCAAATTCAATTTCATCTCAAAACGGTTTCATGATTAACAAAACTGTTCTGGTTACCGGTGGAGCCGGTTACATCGGTACTCACACCGTTCTTCACCTTTTGCTCGCTGGTTTCAAAACAGTTGTTATCGATAACCTTCACAATTCTTCTCAAATTGCCATCCTCAGAGTCAAAAAACTCGCTGGAGATTTCGGGAATAACCTTTCCTTTCATAAGGTACTCTAATTTTTATATTCTGCTGTACCATAAAGTGTGTCACTCTATGTGACATCGCTTGTGATTGGTTGTAAAAGATAAAAAGTAATGATTAAGTATTTTTCTGAACAATCGTAAATAATAACACATTGACACTTTTATGAGACAACAGATGTTCACTTCAATTATAGTTTGTTAGATGTTTTAGAATTTGTCAACTTTTTCATTTTTCTTATGCTTTTTTATTGGTGATTTGGGTTTATCAATTTGTACTTGCTTTTTTATATTCTGAGTTTTTATTTGTATTATTGTAATTGCGGTGGGTCCATAAGGCTTTGTCCTTTTTCCCTGTTGATAATTCAGGTGTGTTCTAGAGTAATTGTATTAGTGCTCTGTCCACATCAAATTCATATGAAAAGTTCATCATGTACCTTTTTTATTCGATGTATATTGGAGAATCGCTGGTTTATGTTGTTGTTAGATCCTATCTTGTTATAGTGGTTGTTTGTTAGACTTTTAAAACTTTTACCAGCCTTTAATGGTTCATAAGAATCGTTAACTTAGGACGACTTTAACATTATGACATTTACATGTGATAAAAGAATAGAGTGGTTCCATTTGTATTTCTCTTTATGTGCTTTCCGGTTGTTTTTGTTCTCACCTCTCTGACTTTCCTTCATGCTTCCTTGATGATTAGAAACTCATTTTCCTTTATTCTATATATGGCACTACACTTTCTTTACTCAACCCACTAGTGCTTCTATAATTTTCTCTTTATATTTCTATTCATGAGATAGCAAAGAATGGAATGCTTTTACGATGCATGGGTGTCTCTGTTTATAGAAGGGTTTAGGAGAAGTTATTGGAGAAAATAACTCCTTCACTTTTAAAGAAAGGGAGTTAAGAACACCTCCACTGGTTTAATCCATCCATTGCCAATGATCATTACATTACACACTTTGATTGAAACTAGTAACTTCCAATAACATCGACCACTAATTAGAATTAATGTCTTATTTGATTTACACTTTTGAATACTACTCTAAACCTAATTTGCTGACATCATCTGTTCTGGTAACTCTATCAATACACCATTTGCCAATAAAACCTTACACCTTTTGATTCCTTGCCAAAATCATTCTATATAAAATTTAGTTATCATTGCTGGTTTTGTTTGGCTAATTTAGAATTTAACGCTCTTACGTTATTTGCATATATTCTAACAGTGGTTTGTAAACAAAGTAAATATAGATGCCAATAACTTCAATTACATATTTAATATTTCGTTGCCTAAGTGCGTCAAGCATAGTTACAAGTAGTTTATTATGGTGATGGCCAACCCTTTTCATTATATTTTGCCTAATGCAGGCAGACCTACGGGACAGAGATGCACTTGAGCAAATTTTTGTTTCTACAAAGTAAGGATTATGATGCAAGTTTCTGTAACAATAATGATTAAAATGTTTGCCCCTTTGTATTGGTGTTTCTGCATTATATTCTCTTTTTGCTGTACTTGATCATTGATCTTACAAATGTTTCTGAGCCCTTCATCCTGTCTTGTAGGTTTGATGCTGTCATACATTTTGCTGGATTGAAAGCAGTGGGTGAAAGTGTGCAGAAGCCATTGCTCTACTACAACAACAACTTGAGTGGGGCAATCACTCTCTTGGAAGTGATGGCTGCCCATGGATGCAAGAAGGTAAGTTCCATTTTGTTTCTTGGTTTGAAATGATAGACTTTACCTGTGTCAAAGGAATATTAATTGGTGTCAGAATTATATGGCACTTCAATGCCTTTTACTTGTTCTTGTTTATAGGATTTTTTCTCATTGCTAGGAATACAACTTGCCTGACCAATTATGTGCCTAAATATTTGTTGAGTATTTATTTGAATTTAACAGCTCTGAAGGGATATTTTTTACTAACATTGTTTCTTGAGACTCCAGCTTGTTGCTTTTGCTGCTGAGACTTCTTTCACTTTTCTAGGATGCTCATGCTAGTGATGATTGCTTGAATTTTTTGAGAAGTAATGTCTATGATATTAAATGTTTTTGCTTCATGTCATCTGTGTATATTTTTCTGTTTTACTGCACCGTAATGCTACCTTCATATTGTCCACACTAAGTAAAGGTAAGAAAGATGTTTATTTATTTTTGAGATAGGAAGGAGAGCCATCTTGTTTAATGCCATTATGAAGCCTTGTGGTCCTTAATGGGTTACTGTTTTAGCGAAAAGTATTAAACCCTTAGGTTACCATTTTTTATTGAGATTGAAGCATCTTGTGAGATTGGTTATGTACTATACTGCATTGATGTCACGTTATGCTTATTTCATTGATTTTTGTATTTATTTTAATGATTGCAGCTTGTGTTCTCATCTTCAGCCACTGTATATGGTTGGCCAAAGGAGGTTCCATGTACAGAAGAGTTCCCTCTGTCAGCAGCGAATCCATATGGACGAACTAAGGTATGGCAGGAAACTATTAAGGGTAGTTGTTTTTGTGGGATGGTGGAATGGAGGATGATGGCTGCTGAAGAGCTATTGGTTTTTAAATGACTTTTCTGTCGTTGTTAACTACACTTGGTGCCATGTATAAAATGTCTATTATAATTTGGTAAAAAAAGCCAACCGGTGCACAATACTTCCACCTGATGAGATTCCTTGTATTTTTCCTATCTTAATTCTTTCCCCTTTTATAGTAATAAAAATTAAACTCTGGGGTATCGGTAATGTTAATGCTTGTATTGGAATCTTTCAATGATATCTGATGAGAGGTTTTCTTTCAGCTTATAATCGAAGAAATTTGCCGTGATGTCTGCAGTGCAGAGCCAGATTGGAAAATAATCTTGTTGAGATTCTTCAACCCAGTAGGTGCACATCCTAGTGGTTATATTGGGGAGGATCCTCAAGGAATTCCAAACAATCTCATGCCATTTGTTCAGCAAGTAGCAGTTGGAAGACGACCTGCACTGACTGTTTTCGGAAATGATTATAATACAATCGACGGCACTGGGGTATGTTTTTACTGGTTTCAACTAACTGAATTTTTTCCTTAAAAAAATTGTACCACTTTTTAGCAAAGTCCATACTACCGATAGTTTCCATTGGTTAGGAATATTTTGATTCTTTACAAGTTAAGATTCCGGTAATGACTTCTTAAGTTACCTTAATTACAGTTAGGCCTTTTATGTGCACATTGTCTCCTCATCATACTATTTGACTTCCCGGACTTAGTTTCTGCTTAAGTAAACCACTTTCCTTAATTGGATGGCTTCTGTTGGGTCATTGGGTTCACGTGTTCATTTTTTATTTTGGAATTTATACTTTTAGTTTTTGTCCATGGATCTTACTGGATGGTTCTTGTCTTTTTCTCAGGTTCGCGATTACATACATGTTGTTGATTTAGCAGATGGCCACGTTGCTGCATTGCTTAAATTAGATGAATCTAATATAGGTATTGTCAATAGTTGTTATTATATTCTGAAAGCTTGCTCTTTGTTAATTTTGTTACATCATGAGGCACTGCAAAATTGGTATTGTTGTGGTAAATTTTGTCTTCAATTTTCATGGTTTGCAAATACAGGTTGTGAGGTTTATAACTTGGGAACAGGAAAGGGAACATCAGTTTTGGAGATGGTTAGAGCTTTTGAACAAGCCTCTGGAAAGGTAATAGATTAATGTTTCTATTCTTGTTCTTGCATTTGTCACCATAATCTGATATGTCAACTTCGAAGCCATTTTGTAAAGCATCTTATTGCTCACATGTTTTTAAAATAAATAAAAAACACGGGGAAGGGATTTTTTGAATTTTGCTGAGAATGTAGACTCAGTGTAGTTATGTCATACGTGGCGTGCCCTTCTTAATCTAATCATTTTTCAGTTTGGTGTTTGCAATTTTGCATTTTTCGGGTGAAAAATTATCTACAGATTAGAAAAAATAACAGGCTTAATTGGTTGCTCTAACTTTGCTTGAAGATATAGGGAAGTTGTCATCTTGATTACTTGTTTTCTGTATGGAGTGTTATAAAGACATGGGAAGTGAGTGACAAAATGTTCTGAAAAACAAATACTTGCTCTGAGATTCTTTCTACCACACTCATCTTTAGATTTCAAGTTTCAATATCAGTTTTAGTTAGTTTATATTCTTCAGTACATGAATAAATAACCTGAATGACTATTTAATTGTCCAGAAAATTCCACTTGTGATTGCTGGCCGGAGACCTGGTGATGCTGAAATTGTATATGCATCAATAGAGAAAGCAGGAAGAGAACTTAAGTGGAAGTAAGTGTTAATTTGCTTTCAGATAAATAGGTTCATAGCATTTAATTGATAAATCTATCTTTTCAAATTTGCAATCATTATATTAGGAAGTATTTTCATTGCTGCGGTTTTGGTGTTTTGCTGAATTTTTTCCCCTTGATTTGGTTGTAACAAAATGCTGTAACATACATCTATCTTTTCAAACTTTGCAATTATTATATTAGGAAGTGTTTTCATTTATGCCGTTTTGTTGTCAGTAAATCATTTACCATTGATTTGTTAACCATTGGCTCTCAAACAAAAGTAAAAGTAATGAAAATCAATGGTGAATGATATGCTGACAAACTTCATATTGTGGGTGCATAAATTTTAAACTTTTGGATGAATCCTTTTTTTCCTTTTTTTTTTCTTCTGACAAATTTATATTGTGTGCAGGGCAAAATATGGCATTGATGAAATGTGCCGTGATCAATGGAATTGGGCCAGCAAAAACCCTCATGGCTATGGATCTCAGGAGGATTCTACGGATTAACGTTAAATATACTGTGTACTATATAAGTTCCCTTTTGGGTTCTTCTTTGAATTTAGTTACATGATTTATTATAGTTACAAAGAACTTGTGTTATCATGAATTATTATAGTTACATGGTAGATAAGTAGAGAGTGGTTTACTTTGCTGTAATTTAAAAGGTTCCTTAGGTTCTGCCTCCACAGGTTATTGGTTTATTTGTTATTAGATGAGGATTCTGTCATATTTGTAAATCTTTATTTAAAGTGTGACTAACATATAATCTTTTATCATTATCCATAATAAAGTTCCAGAAATAGACAGTGTTGTATGAAACTCCTCTGTTTCTTTGGGTACACATCTGCTGTCACATAATGAGTGAGGCTAACTCTCCCAACGTGTATTTTTTCCATCTACAAGACTCGAAACCCGGTCCTTGCTTAAGGGGAATACCACTTAAACCAATGTCCGTTGGTATATTAAACACAATATAGTTGGAGATAAGTGTATTTATGTTTTTGTGTTATTATTTATGATTAAAATTTAAATATAATTAAAATTTTAATATATTATCAATATTTTATTGTTAGTCTTTCCCTAACTACACATCAACATAAGTTTTTATCCTACATTTGTTACTTTAAGTGCAAGGTTTTATTTGTTTTCTTTCATTTCTTTATTATTATATTTTGTTTTTTTAGGTTTAAACTTTTTAGACAATTATAATATTAATAATATAAGACACATAAATTTGTATTACTATATAAGAAAGAACATATTGGGTAAGATATTGATCTAGTGATGTAAGACTATACTAAATCTCTAGAATAATTAAAAGACTACGATTCAATTCCTGAGAGTTGGGAGGTGTAGTTATACACTGCAAGAGATTAAATCCTTAGATATTAAGTGGAAATATACTATTTCATAGTACAAAAAACATAAGACAACGTGAATAAGGGACAATTATGAAATTAAGCAAATGTAATTTTGCAATTTTCTATATCCAAATCAAAATTATGAAAACATGAATGAAGGAGTGAAAGCATCAGTGGTTTGAAAATATGAATATTGATGAAGAGTGAAAGGATTAGTGTTTTCAAGCTTGATTCAAACGTTATAATCATGTATGTATGTTATAGGTTTTCGGAGAACAATTTTGTGTGTACTCAAATTGTTGAATATTCCCGTTGAATATTAGAAAAAATGGATTCCCACAATATGAATAATTTATGTTCCAAGTAAAGAATAATTTTTGGAATTATATTTTTTATTTGATTTTGCATTAAAAAATGGTTTTATAATATAGATGACACAAAACACAATCAAATCAAAGATAACTTACTCTTTTTAAGAAGGAAATTTTGTTTGTAAGAATTCATGACGTGTAAAAATTGCATACTCAATCCCCAAATAATAGAAATGAAGGTTAATAATTCATAAAGTATATTAATAGATAATAATAAAATAATATAAAAATAATTTGTTTACTATTAAATAATTGTCTCATTGGTAAAAAATCCCTTTTAATAATAAATAATGATCTTCAATTAATTAATATAAATATTTTCAAATTTTAATAAATTACATTAAGAATAAAAGAATGGGCGTGACAAAGCGCTTATTTTCATCAAAATCATACTTTCCTAAAGACACTTCTTTTTAAATAGTTTTTGTTAAAAATGATAACTTATCCCTTAAGTTAATTAATACACACTCAGCTAAGTAAATATTTTCTACCTAAAGACAATATAGTGTTTATTTTCCTACTGAACTTAAGGATAAATAAAAGAAAGACAACTCTTATAGTTTTTTCCTTTTGCAAATAAATAACTAATTAAAGAAATAAACGAGTTTAAGATATGCGTATGACGCAATTTACAATTCATCTCAATAAGAACAGATGCATTAATATCTTGCTCAATCTTAATGAACTAGAACTTTGAAACATAAATAGATTTTCTCCTCCAAACATATTAACCATTCCGTTTTTAGGATGAGTTTAAAATTTCTACAACGACAGTGTAAAGTTTTTTACAATATCAGTATTTATTCATCATTAATTTGTAGTACTTTTGTTTACAATGCAACGATGATTAACGTATAAATAATTATAATTTACTGACAGTATAAAAAACACTTACACTGTTATTATATACATGTTAAATCCTTCTAAGATTAGTCATTACTTACGCGATATACCAACAAGCATTTTTGGAAAAGTGAAGATAAAGGTGAGATAACATATATGAAGAAAATATACAAGATCCGTGAATATTTATTATATGGATAAATATATATAAGATGTGTGATTATACCATTATTAGAGCCTCTGGAAAGGTAATAGATTAATGTTTCTATTCTTGTTCTTGCATTTGTCACCATAATCTGATATGTCAACTTCGAAGCCATTTTGTAAAGCATCTTATTGCTCACATGTTTTTAAAATAAATAAAAAACACGGGGAAGGGATTTTTTGAATTTTGCTGAGAATGTAGACTCAGTGTAGTTATGTCATACGTGGCGTGCCCTTCTTAATCTAATCATTTTTCAGTTTGGTGTTTGCAATTTTGCATTTTTCGGGTGAAAAATTATCTACAGATTAGAAAAAATAACAGGCTTAATTGGTTGCTCTAACTTTGCTTGAAGATATAGGGAAGTTGTCATCTTGATTACTTGTTTTCTGTATGGAGTGTTATAAAGACATGGGAAGTGAGTGACAAAATGTTCTGAAAAACAAATACTTGCTCTGAGATTCTTTCTACCACACTCATCTTTAGATTTCAAGTTTCAATATCAGTTTTAGTTAGTTTATATTCTTCAGTACATGAATAAATAACCTGAATGACTATTTAATTGTCCAGAAAATTCCACTTGTGATTGCTGGCCGGAGACCTGGTGATGCTGAAATTGTATATGCATCAATAGAGAAAGCAGGAAGAGAACTTAAGTGGAAGTAAGTGTTAATTTGCTTTCAGATAAATAGGTTCATAGCATTTAATTGATAAATCTATCTTTTCAAATTTGCAATCATTATATTAGGAAGTATTTTCATTGCTGCGGTTTTGGTGTTTTGCTGAATTTTTTCCCCTTGATTTGGTTGTAACAAAATGCTGTAACATACATCTATCTTTTCAAACTTTGCAATTATTATATTAGGAAGTGTTTTCATTTATGCCGTTTTGTTGTCAGTAAATCATTTACCATTGATTTGTTAACCATTGGCTCTCAAACAAAAGTAAAAGTAATGAAAATCAATGGTGAATGATATGCTGACAAACTTCATATTGTGGGTGCATAAATTTTAAACTTTTGGATGAATCCTTTTTTTCCTTTTTTTTTTCTTCTGACAAATTTATATTGTGTGCAGGGCAAAATATGGCATTGATGAAATGTGCCGTGATCAATGGAATTGGGCCAGCAAAAACCCTCATGGCTATGGATCTCAGGAGGATTCTACGGATTAACGTTAAATATACTGTGTACTATATAAGTTCCCTTTTGGGTTCTTCTTTGAATTTAGTTACATGATTTATTATAGTTACAAAGAACTTGTGTTATCATGAATTATTATAGTTACATGGTAGATAAGTAGAGAGTGGTTTACTTTGCTGTAATTTAAAAGGTTCCTTAGGTTCTGCCTCCACAGGTTATTGGTTTATTTGTTATTAGATGAGGATTCTGTCATATTTGTAAATCTTTATTTAAAGTGTGACTAACATATAATCTTTTATCATTATCCATAATAAAGTTCCAGAAATAGACAGTGTTGTATGAAACTCCTCTGTTTCTTTGGGTACACATCTGCTGTCACATAATGAGTGAGGCTAACTCTCCCAACGTGTATTTTTTCCATCTACAAGACTCGAAACCCGGTCCTTGCTTAAGGGGAATACCACTTAAACCAATGTCCGTTGGTATATTAAACACAATATAGTTGGAGATAAGTGTATTTATGTTTTTGTGTTATTATTTATGATTAAAATTTAAATATAATTAAAATTTTAATATATTATCAATATTTTATTGTTAGTCTTTCCCTAACTACACATCAACATAAGTTTTTATCCTACATTTGTTACTTTAAGTGCAAGGTTTTATTTGTTTTCTTTCATTTCTTTATTATTATATTTTGTTTTTTTAGGTTTAAACTTTTTAGACAATTATAATATTAATAATATAAGACACATAAATTTGTATTACTATATAAGAAAGAACATATTGGGTAAGATATTGATCTAGTGATGTAAGACTATACTAAATCTCTAGAATAATTAAAAGACTACGATTCAATTCCTGAGAGTTGGGAGGTGTAGTTATACACTGCAAGAGATTAAATCCTTAGATATTAAGTGGAAATATACTATTTCATAGTACAAAAAACATAAGACAACGTGAATAAGGGACAATTATGAAATTAAGCAAATGTAATTTTGCAATTTTCTATATCCAAATCAAAATTATGAAAACATGAATGAAGGAGTGAAAGCATCAGTGGTTTGAAAATATGAATATTGATGAAGAGTGAAAGGATTAGTGTTTTCAAGCTTGATTCAAACGTTATAATCATGTATGTATGTTATAGGTTTTCGGAGAACAATTTTGTGTGTACTCAAATTGTTGAATATTCCCGTTGAATATTAGAAAAAATGGATTCCCACAATATGAATAATTTATGTTCCAAGTAAAGAATAATTTTTGGAATTATATTTTTTATTTGATTTTGCATTAAAAAATGGTTTTATAATATAGATGACACAAAACACAATCAAATCAAAGATAACTTACTCTTTTTAAGAAGGAAATTTTGTTTGTAAGAATTCATGACGTGTAAAAATTGCATACTCAATCCCCAAATAATAGAAATGAAGGTTAATAATTCATAAAGTATATTAATAGATAATAATAAAATAATATAAAAATAATTTGTTTACTATTAAATAATTGTCTCATTGGTAAAAAATCCCTTTTAATAATAAATAATGATCTTCAATTAATTAATATAAATATTTTCAAATTTTAATAAATTACATTAAGAATAAAAGAATGGGCGTGACAAAGCGCTTATTTTCATCAAAATCATACTTTCCTAAAGACACTTCTTTTTAAATAGTTTTTGTTAAAAATGATAACTTATCCCTTAAGTTAATTAATACACACTCAGCTAAGTAAATATTTTCTACCTAAAGACAATATAGTGTTTATTTTCCTACTGAACTTAAGGATAAATAAAAGAAAGACAACTCTTATAGTTTTTTCCTTTTGCAAATAAATAACTAATTAAAGAAATAAACGAGTTTAAGATATGCGTATGACGCAATTTACAATTCATCTCAATAAGAACAGATGCATTAATATCTTGCTCAATCTTAATGAACTAGAACTTTGAAACATAAATAGATTTTCTCCTCCAAACATATTAACCATTCCGTTTTTAGGATGAGTTTAAAATTTCTACAACGACAGTGTAAAGTTTTTTACAATATCAGTATTTATTCATCATTAATTTGTAGTACTTTTGTTTACAATGCAACGATGATTAACGTATAAATAATTATAATTTACTGACAGTATAAAAAACACTTACACTGTTATTATATACATGTTAAATCCTTCTAAGATTAGTCATTACTTACGCGATATACCAACAAGCATTTTTGGAAAAGTGAAGATAAAGGTGAGATAACATATATGAAGAAAATATACAAGATCCGTGAATATTTATTATATGGATAAATATATATAAGATGTGTGATTATACCATTATTAGATTAGTAGAAGCAGAAAGATCATTAATGATATAAATCTTTCAAGGCCTATTTTTCTATGATTTAATATATATACACTGGGTAAGTATTTACACTATCAACAAATCTCTACTATTCATATGTTAATTATAATCGACTCTCAAACAAAAATAATATAAATAAATAACTAATAATATACTGACATTATAAAAAACTTTACATTAACGATACATAGAATTTAAACTTTTTTATCTAACAGTAGATCTCTACACTTAACAAGAATAAAGTTCCTTACATCAAGACCACTAGGCATTGACCGTGAAGATTTATTTATATTTAAAGTATAATGTGAACCCTAAAGCTACCTAGGTTAATCTCATCATATTCTAACCTAATGCATTGTTTATTAAGAGTACATCTATGTTTTAATATTGGCTTTTATATGTAGAAAGCACTTAATTATAATATAAATTCATATTTTCATTGGCTAATGCACTTAATATAATTACTCAAATTTAAACATTAATTTCTCTAAGGTTTGACCATGGTAATGATGCCACCTTTTTATACCATTGCCTCATGCAATGAAAATAAATGTGAATCTGAATCTGATTTTTTCATTCACAATATTTCAATCTGATTTTTTCATTCACAATATTTCAATCTGAATTTTTGGCTGCTTATTATGAATTTTTCTGATGTGCTAAACTAATACTGATAACAATTAAGTATTTGGAAGAACAAAAAGGATATTTATGTTTTATTTATAAAAAAACTTGCATTGGTTGATAACACGTTACAATACTTCCAATTATCAAATGAAAAGTCTACTTTGAAAAAAAATCACGTCCCTACCATAAACAAATAATAAATAAAAAAAGCACTGACATTTTGTGCGACAAATTCCACGAATTAATTAATCTGATTTAATAAAGATATAAAAATAATGACAATTACTAATAATTATTATTCAACATTGGTTTATATTTGGAAAAAAATATTGATATGTTTTTATTATAATGGAGAAAAGAGAAGTACATTGATTATGTATGGTCAACAATAATTATAGTCCTTTTAAATTCCACTGGTATTTTCATTCCCTTTCGCTTGCTCAAGAATCTAATCTCTTTTTCAAGGTTCATATTCTTCTCTCATTTTTTATACTACATTTCCATTTTTCTTACATATTTTGTGTGCAAATTTTGGTTAATCAATGTTGAATGTGTACCCTGCTATTTGTTTTTGGATATAGTTATTGGAACTGTTGATGCTGAAAGTTTTCATTTTTCTAGTTACACAAGGTTTCTTTTTGTACTCAATTTTTCTACTTACCATGCCAATTTTGGATTCTTCATCTTAATTCTCAAGTTATGTTATTGTAGTTGTTTTTTGTAACATAGTAACACTTTTTACATTCATACATTCTATATGTTTTTTTGCTTGGGGAGTTAGACAACATTGGTTTATAAAACTATATATTTGTCGCAAATTTAACTTTTGGGGTTATATATAAAACTATATGACAGCACCTAAGTTTTCTGATTCAGCATTTTGATGTATGTTATGATTTATCATATGTTTTTTTTTGTTGAGATTAAAACTTGATGAAGGGTGGCTACTCCTATATTTTTTTGGCTGTGAAGATTTGAAGTTGTATATTGATAATGATACCATTAACATTTTAGGGAGTCCAAGATATGTTTTCAAATATCGCTATAAAATTACAACTAATCTTGCTTGATAGATACAAAATATTAGGAGTGAGCATGAGTCAGGTTGAGTAATGTATTTACCCGATCCTAAATATTGGTAAGGTCATTTTGTATTCGTGAACGTGATCCTAGACTCGAAGTTAACCTTATCCTAAATATTGATCAGGACAACCTTTGAACCTGAACCAGACTGTAGACCCGATTAAATATAACAATACATATTTTAGTAAAATCTTCTTAATATTTTACTTATTATGATGTATATATAATTTGACATATGAAATGATATATGTATATATACGATAAAATTTTGAGAATTAATAATATTTTTCGATCAAAGAAATGTCCTTATTCTACACACAATTGAATAGAGGCTCTACATACAAATATTATAAGTCAGTGACTACGAGATGAGTCGAGTCAAACTATATTTGTCTCATACCTGATCCTAAATATTATCTCGGTCTAAGTCTTAAATCCGAACTCGGTCCTAGAACCCAAGATACCCGACCCTATTTGAGTACGATTATGATTAGTATGGTCGAGTCCTATAAAATCCTGCAACATATCCACACTTTAGCACCAAACACAACAAACCCGCCCTGGTGCCAACGAAACTACAACTACTCTAATACGGGATGAAGATGGTGACATATGTCTTTGAAAAAATCTAAACGATGTTGATTTTAAATTATTTTTAAATAAAAAATTATAAACCATAAAACTCACGAGTATTCGAGATGATCCTGCCCGGTGCAAACACAAGCACCAGAATTGGCAGCTTTTGACTCTTACATGTTGTAGATTGGGTAGTGGATAATGGCAAGACAATGATCATAAACATTTTTTTGGTGGCATGAAATGTTTCATGACCTTTATGGCTTCATCATTCATGATCCATTTTTGGTGGAGATTTCATAGACAATATCTGAGTACTGATCCATTTTCTTTCTCCTTTTCTCCTCCATGATAATTTATGCAGAAACTAAGAAGGAAGGAGGAAGCAGGGGAAGTAAATTATAGACTGTGATGCCTTCTGAAAAGGAATATTTTCACCTCTCAGGACCCTCACATCTTACTTATGTAGACTGGTAAAATCTATGAAACAAATCTTCATTTTCTTTGCTAATTTGTGTACTAACAGCAATTCATTTTGAACAACAAAAAGTTAACACCACAGATCAAGAACTTGGATTTGGTTAGATGTAGTGTAATGAAGTAGGATTATACTGTGTTAATGATCAACTTAGATGTACATATAACATTAGTCTTTAGCTAATATAAAATTGATTCCATCTTATTATTCAGGAATAACATGTATCATGGAAAGTCTGTTGCTGCTAGTTTGGTCCAAGGAGTTTATATTCTAGAAAAGGACCGACAAGGACAACGCTATGGTGTCAATGCTCTTGCGCCGCCTTGGTGGTTGTTCTTCAACTTTCAGTTGCTCCATACACTTGTTGATGATGTTGACTCTTCCATCTTTGGTGCAATCTATGAGTTCAAACCTCCACCATGTTATTGCAGCTACAATTTACATCGAAATCCACGCTTCGTGATAGCCTTCAGAGGGACTATAACCAAGGGAGATACAGTTTCACGGGATATTAAGTTAGATATGCACTGCGTTATAAATGGGCTTCATCGAACTTCTCGTGCTCAGATAGCTATACAAGCTGTTAGGAATATGGTAACTAGTGTTGGTGGTTCAAATATATGGTTGGCTGGTCACTCTTTAGGATCATCGATGGCTATGCTTGCTGCGAAAACAATGGCCAAGTGTGGCATTTATATTGAATCTTTTCTTTTCAACCCTCCATATATATCTGCTCCAATTGAGAAAATTAAGGCTCAGAAAGTGAAACATGGTCTTAGAGTTGCTGGCAGTATGATAACAGCTGGACTTACCATTGCTGTGAAGGGTAAGCAGCAGCAAAGGAGTTTTCCGACCTTTGATCCCTTTGCTGCTTTATCGGCATGGATACCATGCTTGTTTGTGAATCCATCCGACCCGATCTGCTCCGAGTATAAAGGATACTTTGAACACAGGAACAAAATGGAGGAGATTGGTGCAGGAAACATTGAAAGGTTAGCAACTCAAAACTCCATTGGTTGTCTAGTGATGGGTGCCTTTGGGAAGGAATCTGAACCTTTGCACCTCATTCCTTCAGCTTCTTTGACAGTTAATTTGTCTCCATCAAAGGACTTTAAAGAAGCTCATGGGATTCACCAATGGTGGAAACCCGAAATGCACCTAGAATCCAATCTCTACAAATACTATTAGTTCTTGTACTTATAGTACTATGTAGTAAGAAGTCACAGTAAGAAGAATAAATCAAATGAAAGCTAATTCAATTATAAGGATTCTTAGTTTAATGGTTTGTTTCATGTAGCTGATCCTAACTAGTGGAAGAAACTTTTGGCTGTTATTGTCGGATGTATATTCAGCTGTGATATTCTGGTTTTCCATGTGAGGTTAATTTTGAATTACAAATGGCTATTGTAACTCTTCAGAATGATGAAGCTCATTAACCATGGATAATATAGGAACATTTGCTGTTAATTATTATATCAGGAAGATTGTAGATTATAATAATCAGTTGTTTTCTGAAATTGCAAGTTTCTGCTTTATAGAATCAAATCCCAGTCAGGTTGCTTAGCCTAAACATATTCCAATCAAATCTCATTTGAAAAAAAGATGGGTAGCAGTGTAGGACCATTGCACCATAGAAAAAGTTTATAATGTAGTGTATAGATTTTATAGCTAGCACCAAACACAAGTAAGAGAATACAAAAATAACAAAACATACAATTAATATGTCTAGTTACACCTGCTTAAGCCAGGATGCAGGTGAGGACAAAAATGTTCACTTTAATGAGCAAAATCCATCCAACATATTACATATATGTACACACAAGTCAAATCCAAAGACTTGTGTCAACTCTCATCTATGGCTACAAGAAATCTTTAGTAGTATACATCTTATTAGACCTTTAATTTAACTTCTGTTGAACATGTCAATACAATCCTGAAAAAACAGTTCACATTGGTGATTGGTTGTTACTTCTTAGCTAGAGCTTCAGGTGGATCTATATGGTCATATATCCAACAACATACCAAACCAACATGCAGTCCATTCAAACATGGACTAGTCATTCATTCAATATATATATATATATATATATATATATATATATATATATATATATATATATATATATATATATATATATATATATATATATATATATATATATATATTGAATGAATGACTAGTCCATGTTTGAATGGACTGCATGGCCATTCATTCAATATGTATACATATTGAGTGAAAGTGGACTAGTTATTCATTCACTCAATATATTATCATACCTATAAACTTGAACGAAAAATAAACAGAGCCTATTTCCATAGCTTCTCAAGGTGGGAGTTCATTATCTGTGATACAGATTCAAGAAATTCAGATTCCCCATAGCCTGGTAGCAATGATTCCTGGGCTTCACATACAATCTCTTCAATTACAGATTCTTTGTTCAAATTTTCCCTACACATAATGCTTCCAATGTCATAGGGAGTGAGACCTCTCTCAACACCTTTCTTCAATAACATTGTGGAGATGTGTAATGTTCTGGCACACTCAAGTGGAACATCCCAACCATAATATTTCAGAAGTTCTAGATCTTCTTCAGCATCCAGAGATTTGATATAATCAACTGTTTCTGGAGAGTATGGCTGAGATGCTTGGGGCCAGTAAAGCCAATCAAATGTGCAATCTTCAAACTGCACATAGAATAAATATGTAAGCCCAAATATTCAACCAATAAGAATAAACACACACATTGCATTCATTAAAAAATAATGTTGCAGCAGCATATACAGCAATTTTGTAAGGACTTATGAGCTATGTAATTCAAATCATTTAATTTATTAATTTCTTGAAAATGTATAAAACAAACTACTTGTAACATGAATCATATATACACACATGGTAATGGAGGGGAAATGAAATTGTGAGGAAATGCTTACTTTTTCTGGTAGACAGTAGCCATGATCAATAGGAATGAGCAAAGTTTGGCCATTTGGTTCTCTTTTGAAAAGTATATTCCCAGCATGCCTATCTGCATTGGCCATCCTTATATCAAGCACAGTAATCTTATGCACCTCTTCCACAGAAAAAGCCCCTGGTCCAAGGTCCTCACAGTTGCCATCATTTTTCATAAACACCTGCAGTGATCCCATTTTGAAGTGCTTGGATGAGCAATCATACCCTTCTGGATGGTTAAATGCTTTGTGTAAGCACTTCACCATAGCAGTAGGTGGAACACCTGCAAAGCCTATAACTTCGCTAGACACCAATCGCCGTCCAGCCTTTGGATGATCTAAGACATAGGCTGCAACTTCTCTAAAAGCTCCTTCTCCCACTTTTGTCCCTCTTTTCAAGCCTTCACCATTAGATGAAACCGGTAGGCCACGCGGGTTGTTCACTGCCATCGGCTCCTCATCCATGGGCTTAAAAACAGAAACAAACTCCATTCCTGTTGAGTCTTGCATGAAGTAAGTCCCACCTGTGCCTTCAGAAGATCTAATAGGGTGATTCCCTTTTTGTAAACCATCAAATGTGGAGTTAATCATGTCCCAAAAGAAAGGCAAAAAATTGATCTTGGGATTCACAATAATTGGTTCAAAACAGAAATCTACACCAGCAGCCACAACAGAAAGCTCTAAATCTTTGTGAATTGGTCTAGCCTTAACCTTTGCTGATTGCTTAATGACCAAATGAATCACATCATCATCACTCTTGCATATGTCATGAAACAATTTCTGATCGTCAAGCTTTTCGCCATCCCGAAAAATTTCTTGATCCTCAACATCAACAAAACCTTTCCCTTTCTTTTTTATATGTTGCTTAAGATACCCTACATTTCTGTGCCTATCAATCTGAAACTCAAACTCTTTCCCACAGGTAGTCCTCACAACAATAAAGATAAGATCCGAGAGACGGAGAACCAAGTGAAGAACATTGCCAGCAGTGACACCATAATCCTTGACAAGTGAACCATTTCTTGCAAGCTCTCTGCCACCAAAAACTAGCTTCTGCTTCTTCTTATTCCCTACAATCCCTTTGCATGTTTGAATCCTCATTTTCACTGAGGCAATGGAATCAGACTCCAAAACACGCATTGGGGTCACAGCTCCGTTCACTGTTAGATATATAAGGATTGACTCACCAGGGTAAGCTCCTAACCCTACTTGTTGGTTTTGCCAATGAACCGATTCTTTGTAAATCGGTGTTAATGCAACATCAGCAATCGACATCTTTCAAAAAAAAATAAAAGAAATTGTGTCTCCTTCTAAACTCAAGTTAAGACTCTTTTACTTAACTTGAGTTTTCGTTCAATACTAATTAAGGTAAGGAATCCATCAACAAACCAGAACAGAACAAGGTCATTCAATCAAAATTTGATCGAAAAGACCCAACTACATAGCTAAAAAGAAAAAAGAAAAAAAAAATTGAAACTTTATGAAAGATATGAAATACCCAGAAATGGAATTGGTTTTTGTTACATGATGATATAAAAATGAAACGAAAATATGGGGTTGTGAAGAAATGAAATGAATCTCTCGAAAGAAGCGTTTATAAGGAATGGTTTGAAAACGAGAGTGGATTCTTACCAAAGGAAAGAACCAAAGACAAATATGTGAGAGGTATGAGCTTAAATTGAAGGAATTACAAAGAGATTATTTGGAACTAATTCCAGCGTTGTGAGAATTTATCGCCGTTCTTGTCTGATATAAGAGAGAGATATAGAAGAACGTTGTTATAGCCGTTGGCTTTTTATAACTAGATTTGACTCATAACTCCTATAACGGGAACATTTCTTTCACCTAGTAAGAGATAAAAGTAACCCTATTATTATTTATTTTTCCATATTTTTCCTATTTATCTGTCTTGACCAATCAAATATCACAAAATAATATTAAAATATTAATTTATATTTTTATAATTTTTCTTTTTAAATTAATAAAGTTTTGTAATTAATTTGGTACACCAAATGAGACATATGAGAACATGTGATTCTCATCCTTTATTGTCGGAGACAGATGCTCTCCTTTATCTGAAATGACAATAAATAAAAACAGGGGAAAAAAGAGTAAATGTTTAAAATTTTAATTAATATGATATATTTTTTATTACTGTGTGACATGATTTGAAATATATTTTAGAAAAATTAATTATTCATGGTATTGTAACAAAAAAAAAACGAGTATTCACTTGGAAGGAGCGTTTTGTTTTGGTTAGAGATGTTACACAAACGAGTTTATTTATGATAGTTGTTTAATACTTTGATGTAACATATTATCGTTTAGTGATTATATAGTGAAAACTTTTTTTAGTGTACTTACGATTATTTAAGTGTCAAAATTCTTTCAATGCCGTTGTTCATAATCCTATTGAAGTCATATGCATCATTAGCCCGGGATGAGAATCATTAGATGCTGATCCTCAGTCCCAAAATTTCATATCTTTATAAATAATGAAAGGCAGGTTCTCTTTACCATAACATGCTATGCATTTACTATTACCACATCTCATCTTTCTATTTTCTTTCATTTATTATGCCTATGTTGCTTCAATTATCAAAACTGCACTATTAACTTTTAGTAGAATTGTAGGAAAGTGTATCTGATTACTATGGAACACATAAATTAGATGAATAAACATCTGTGAGTTCAATTACTGGAGCACATTTTATTTCCTCATAAATTGTATCACTCTATGTATCATATGCTATGAGCCGGTAATTGTTCAGAAAAAATATATTTAAATTAAAATTTAATTACCAAGTATTTTTATGATTAATCACAAACCCATTCTTTTGGGACATACTCAGGGACAGCTAGATGCACTCTCCAACCTCTGCACATCCTTTTGGGAGTGTGGTTGGTTTCTAAAAATCCTAACATTACCTCTTTGGACCAGAGATATAGGATCTACATCCTCAAGATATAGCTCTCAATATGATGAGTACACTCTCTCCACTTGGGGCTTCAAAAAAGCAAAATCTCAGTTTTAACCATTATTGTTCAGACATTTCTGATATCACTATCCCAAAACAAGGCCTACATATACCTCACTATAGTCTACAAACATCTTATTAGGCCAGATTCTATCATAGATACCTGCAAGAAGAATTATAAGTACGTGTAGACAACACAAAATAGCATGCTGCAAGTGTTAACTTACAGTTTCATCACTTCTGCAAGTCAGTTTCAAATATTGTGAAGTGACATGATCCATAGGAAACAAGCCCATGGTTGCACCGTACTAGGGACTCAGGAGACATGTTTGCTATGGTGGCACGATCTGCTAAAGTTAGTTCACTCATGCCTTCCCCTGCATAAGTGAGGTAAAAAAAACCAATCATATAAGCAAACATTAATCCTCTAGGCAAGTGATGCTAAAAAGATATCATTGCATAAAATAGTATTTACCATAAAACTCTACAAACTTGCCAACAACCCCATGATTTCTAAGTATTTGAGCAACAGTCAAAACTAATATGCACAAGCAAGTGGCTTCCCAAGGGGTTAATTTTATTAGAATCACCACTAAACTTCTTCATTGCATCTCACATACAAGCAAGATCAACAACAGTAGGCACCCCAGTAAAATCCTGAATTACATCAAAGGCTTAATGAATTTTACAAATAAAGCCAGTATTAGAAGAAACTTATACAAACAAAATCACTAATGTACAATAGAGATCCCTAGCCCAAAGCACCAATATCTTCATGCTCTCACCTGCAGAAGCACTCTGGCCGGATTGAATGGAATTTCCACCTGGTTTAAAAGCTGAAATAATTTCTTTGGTGTTGTTGATTCATCATCTCCAAAAGGATTTTCATCTTGACCACCTTGCATCTGTCTGGCCAACTGTAGATAATAAAGTACATAAGCTGCATTAGTTTATGTCTCTGGCTTTCATGCTCTATCTACACAAGCTTCTAGCATGAAATCAAAAGTGAGATTAGAATGTTACTGAACCTGTAATCTTAATCATCTAGTAAAGTTGATGAAATATTACAAGTTACAACCAAACCAAACTAAATAAAATGTTAAGATGATTTGGTCTCCAACCTATAATTTTGCTGCCAACCCCATCAACTCATCATGTAACAACAAACAAGGTAAAAAAAGTGACAAATAAAAACCGGCAACTAATCACAACGGTAATTCAAACCTTTAACGAAGAAAAGACAAGAGGTGGAACAGTGAAAGGTAGGCGTTTTGGTCCTCCAGTCAATATGTGCTTCCTCACAGTATCTATGATCTGCAATTCAGTGCATGATAATTATGGCACAGATTAAAGTAAATGTTAAAGAGTGCAGTTTGCGATCATGGGCATCATGTCAAACATCATTAAACTGAAGCTGCAGTTAGGAAGAAAGAAGTTCAACCAGAAAAAGCAATTCACCTTAAAGAAGTCATTTGGATCGTCATTATAGAGCATCTGAATTAGACAGGCAACAGAATTCTGCTCTTCTTTGAAATCATCTTCATCCACTTAAGAGGAGAAGAAAGAAGAAATTAAGAAAAGTACAAGGACAAGAGGGATAAAAAGAAAAGGATGATCTTGTCTAACTTATATTAGAATGTACGAAAACATTTTATTATAAAAGATGTCACTAGTGCGAGAAGAAATAATTGGCAAATGTACAGATTAGTAGTTCAAGCAAGCTAACCTCATCACTAAGAATCCCATCAGAATTCTTGATAAGCCCCTTTATCAGCTCAAACAATGCTTCAACCTACAAATAAACCAAGTCATGTTAATAAGAAACTCAACAAAAAGCAGACCAGACGATAAAATAAGACATACCTTGTCTGAAGTAGAAATGTTTGTTCCGTTTTTCATAATGCTTTGAATAATAACAGATGCCATGACCTTATTAGTTGGAACATCAAGGTATTCAGTACACGGGGATAGTTTGAAAGCTTCAAGGCAGTCATAACATCATTATATTTCTCCAGTGGAGCAGTTAATAGAGCAACAATCTGCTTTGTTGCCTTGTTGTCCTCAATTTTTCCTTTGCCAGAGAGTCTTTTGACACATGCTCCCTAATAAGGAATATATACAGTCATGGCATGGGCTTGAGAAAATCCCGGATTATGTTTTCTTCCTTAATATGAAAAGAACCAGCATTCTTG
>NC_032014.1:372259-484593 GCF_001865875.1 Lupinus angustifolius | reverse complement strand
CAGAACTTGATCAGCATAATCAAGTCGATCAGGGTGGACATGAAGAGTGAATGTAAGAAGAGATGAAAATAAAGTTACAACTCCAAAAGTGGGCATGTCAGGCTGTGCCTCTATCACCTGCATAGCAATTTGAGGACCTCATATCTTACAATCATTTAGTATACATGTAAAATACAAAACATAAAAATGTGAGGCATGTAAAAAAGACATTTTTCTGTTTTAGAATGCCCAAATCAGAAGTATGAAAGAGAAGACAAACTAGATGTTCAAATGCAAAATGAGGATCACAAAAATCATGGTTTATAATCCAATGAAGCAAACTACTTACGAAACACATATTTGAAGATACACATATTTTAAAAAGAAAGAGGAAGCATCAAGATTAACATGAGTATTTCACTTACCATAAAATGGAAAACAACACACAAGTGCATAGAGAGAGATGACACATAGGCATAGATCTCAATACGGTGAACATGTGATATTATTGTATTATTTTCTTCAAAGATTATTTTGCCTTTCAGTGACACCACAATAAAAACTTCATAGTTCATCCTAATAAATTCTTCCAGAGGGATATAAACAAGCTTAGTTTCTAGGAAGAGTCAATCAAGTGTCCCAGTCAGTCTTTGGTTAAATGTGTCTGCATTATAGAACTACATATTTTGCACTGCATGACTGAATACCAACGATTTACTGAATGGTGGGAAAAAAGTCCAAAATTTACCTTGCCAATGACATTGCTTAATTTGGAAAATGCTTCCACTTGCAAAAATTCTGGCAGCACCTCTGCACTTGAAGCAGCATAATTGGAAAGCCTTTGCATTAACTGAGACATCACTGTCTTGATGTCAACAGATGACTGAAAAAAAGTGACAAAACAGACAAGAAATTGAGTGACAATACCTACTGGATTTGCAGCATAAAATTGTCATGGATATTTCGGATGCAATGTTTAATGGTACAGAGTATGTGATAGCTACCATCAAACATGTACTTCAACTTGCCAATTAAACCAGAGGGATTGTATGCTTAACTACTAAAACCATAGCAGTCAACATGAAATGGATCCCATGATGGGCAAAGGTTACTTTTTTTACCAAAGTAATAAGGGCCAACTAGCAGACAAAGTCAGATCCTAGTTCATCTCATCATGTTATTGGTGCTTCTGTGTGATAGACCTGCAATATTATAAATCTAAAAGGGTTTTGTTAAATAGCTGAGGATGAGATGAGGATAACGAGTTAAAAGGGTAAAGCATTTATAGGGAAACTAAGTCCACTACCTCTCAATATATTAAATACATCATTTCCAACACAAATTCATGGTTCCTTATCCTTAGGGCTGAGTTAACAGAATTCATCTGAAAAATAAAACATAATGTAAAATGCATTGATGCCTGTAACATAATCTGAAAATAAATGCAGCAAAATATGGTTAAGCTGGCTTCCATCTGCTGCATATGAATAGAGACAAAGTTCAGAATTATTTATTCCAAGCGTTAAATTAAAATCAGATACATTGAGAAAATTTTGGAGATGCCAAATGCAGCCGTTCCTCAAATTCAACTTTACAGGTATTAAATACATGTGCAGTAGTTTGGAAAGTGAGGATGTGTGTGTGTAATTATTGTATAGTTGTTTCCTGTAGTATTGTATAGTTGTTTCCTGTAGTAATTCTAGTTTTAGAGATTGTTTGTAATTGTCTTGTACACAGTACATACGTTGCTGGTGCATCTTCACAACCATCTTTGATGAATAATATATATGTGTGTGTGTGTGTATCAATGCATTGTTCATAAGTAATGCCAAGAGAGGTGAAGTTCACTAACCTGGAGTTGAGGATAAGCACCCAAAAAAACATCAAGAGTTTCCAAGTGATACTCATCAGGAAAGACTTGAATTATGCAATCCATCAAGTAGAACAAAGCCAGCTCATCTTTGCAATTCACAACCTGTCAAAGATCATTGAGGAAAATGAATGAATTTCAACGGTTAGAAAGTGAAATATATCTTGGCAATTGGAAATAGAAATAACAAAACAACATATTAGACCTGCTCCAGCACTCTGGGAAGAACAACATCTTTGTACATATCAAGGTCAACACCCTCTATCTGACTGAGAACATGGAGATTTTTCCCAACCTAATAACATATTAAGAACAAAAGAACAAGAGAAGCCTTCTACGAGCATTTGATCATGTACACAACCCCATTGCAGAAAAGTAAACCAGTTACAGGCTTCAGATATTACAAGATCATGCAGCTCATTCCTTTCATTCTCCCGCTTCTCCTTCTCCCGGGCAGGCCCCTGCAGACGAGAAAGACCGACAGCAAGCCTCAACTCAGGTTCATCTAAGAGTATGAAAGATTGACATGCATTACTACACCTGCATGACCAGAAATCATGCCCTCATGACATGCAACTATTGTGACATCATGCATGTCCAAACAATGAGAACTGCAACAATGTGCAGGCAATTTAACCAACCTGAAGTTGCATCCGCACCCACAGTTTGTTCATTTACGTGAAATTTTGAAGTACAAACTCTAAGCATCAGCTACAGTATCCGAATCCCTACATATATCAGGGTAGACATTCACATATCATATTCGGACTCAAACTGGTGCAGCTTAAAATCAATATAATACATTGCTGTTGTCCCATTATCACGACAAAATAAAAACACAGAAATCACACGGCAAGGAAGAGGTACATAAGAAAATGAAAGACAAATAATAAAAGTAAAATGATACAAAGGAAGAAAGGAAACAGAAAGGAGGATCCAATATTCAAATGATCCAATAGTTTACATCATGCATCAGTATTGCAAAGGTGTACTATGTTGAGATGTTAGTGTGGATTGCATTCAGATTAGGTCAGTGGTTCTGAGTTCTGACATAACTAAAAGTGATCATCACACCAAAGGTAGCCAGCAACTGCATTCCAAATGTTTAGAACCACTGAATGCGTTCATTGCAACATCAAATGTGGCTCAATTAAAAGGCCTCAAGTAGAAATATCCTGCCTGTGAAATGAATGGATGGTGAAAAACCTTGATTGCTTATCCTTCATACTCAGAACCAATATCAGGCAGTTTATCCATACTAACTTAAGAAAGGTAACTTCTGAGAAAGAGTCTACGAACAGGGTTCTGAATGCCACGAGACATTTCCACAAGATCCTTAAGAACATCCTTAGCAGGAGCTTCCTTGGATTTGATGTATACAGATCCTACTGTAAAGAGGAGATACCTGATGATGATCATAAAATTAACATTTAATAAGTAACTTAGTAAGTAGGTTAAACACAAAAGAATGAACACATAATTACTGCAACTTCAAACTCCTCGCCAGAAATTAGTGAGAGCTTAAAAACTGCCAAAACTATGTCAATGCAACAGTTACATATGATTGCTTTCCATCTTGCAAAAGCTAAATGGTTTTCATCATTTACCATGATGTCATATCAATATCAATGATGCACAATTAGTAGGAATCAGCATTAAGTACTGCCATGATTGCACGTCCCTCCACATGGTGTTAAATAGTACTTGTGGTAATGTTGTCATGTCAAGTTTACCACAATGCAGTCATTTACCGAAAAAATGCAGACGGCGCACCTTCAATTGCGATTGTGGAGACTATAAAACCCTAGTTACTGCTCTGTTCAATTTGGTTCTAACTATTTCTTCATCTTTTCCCAATAAACCTCATAATATCTCCTCACTCTCCTGCTGTGAATCCCCAAGCAACATCAAACCCATATTACCATTTCTTACATTGTACTTTTAAAGGATAACAACACCGTACAATATGTAGCCATATTTGACCTGAGTTCATCCTTGTTTGGGCTTTAAGAAGTTGAATCACTGTGGGTTAGTAGAAAAGAATCACATTGAACATCCTATTTCCCTTTTCACTCCCTAAAAGCTTACAAAAGTATGTGAATTTAAATGGATAAGTTGAATTAGGATTATGTAAATTAGGAGCTTGGATAGTCATGCTATCTTACACCTCTTCCTCTACCTGCTTTTGTTCCTTGGAATCAGGAATGAAGCTTAAATCATTTTGACGCTGTTGCTCAAATAAAGCTGTTACCACAAAACATTTTGGCTTGTAGGTGATCCCTTGAGGTCATAAATATTACCTGTAAGATAGAAGTATTAAAGAAAATGTCCTTTAATTCAATTTTCTAATGCCAATATGAATCTAATTAACCAAGGCTAACTATGAATATATGATTCTAAACTAACCAAACAATATCTATTTTTCTCTTTCTAAGAACTTATCCTTCTGATTGTAACAAACCAAACAATTCACCTTCTCTTACCAAAACAATGACACAAAAAAGGGAGAGTGATTATATTAAGGTGGAAAATTGACAAAGTGGTTGAAGAAATCATACAATCCAAAGTCAACAATCTGATAAGTGACGTTGCTGGCTGCAAAATTAGAGGTGCCTGACGATCATTGGCGAACCTCCCATCCTGGAATATGAGGTTTCTAATCTCTACGTGCCATAGCAACATGGTACTCACAAGTTCCCTTCTCAATTAGCTCATCAATTCTCATAATACCTTTCACTGGATCAGAGAACCGTTGGTGGATATCAAACCCGAATGAACTCAAACCATTGCAGCTTTCTGAAGCTAAACTCATCAAGAACACCAACACCAGTGATATACACAAGGAACTACCATGGCTAAAAGGCCAAGCCATGAGTTGAAGTTAAAACTTAAAACTATTTTTTTGGTAGATGTTACTATGTGATATGAGAGATTCTAGAAAAACATGTGGCTCAAGTTGAAGCTAACACTACATATGTTTGAAATAAATAACACTACACATGATCAAAAAATAACAATATGCATATTTATATATGTTCAGAAGTAATGAGTCTGGAAAGGTGAAGCTCAGCCATATGGCCTTGGCTGCCCTACTTATTTAAGCGAAGAATTTCTTGGCAAAAATTAGGAGCTCCATCTAGTCAAGCATGCCCGAAAAAGTAAGGAACTCAATCTTGTCACAAACCTAGCCTTAAAGAACATTACTAGCACAAAATATACTTCTTGATAAATTAAAGTCCATGTTTGAACACCCTATTAACCTTTTTGCCAAAAAGTATTGTTGGTCAAAATTGTCAACTCCAAGTAATTAGAAAGATTTAAACCTTTAGCTATTACAGTGATGCCAATAACAACATGAAAACATATGTACAACAACATACCTTATGATTCATAAGAGTAAATCACATTACGTCGAAAGGCAACTCAAAAGCTGCCAAGTTTTAACCAAGTTAAAAGAAACCCATTTTTTTTCCTTTAATCTATCACTTCAAAGGATTATGTCCATCTGTAGGAGGTATTTCGGTACACTGATTTTTCTTACTCCACTGCTTGATCATCTACTAAACATGAGATGGAATTTTCTGAAAGCAATAAACAGAAGAACATTGATAAAGCAGGCACCATCACCCATAAAAAAATGCTCAAATTTTATTTTAAAACTGAGGTTCCTCAATCACTACCTTTTCAGATGATAAGTCTCTGCTGATTGAATGTCACCAATTAGCAATGAATCAAACAGTTAACATGAATTTGCACAAGGATTTTGAATGGAAACATACCAGAACTTGATCAGCATAATCAAGTCGATCAGGGTGGACATGAAGAGTGAATGTAAGAAGAGATGAATATAAAGTTACAACTCCAAAAGTGGGCATGCCAGGCTGTGCCTCATTCACCTGCATAGCAATTTGAGGACCTCATATCTTACATTCATTTAGTATAAATGTAAAATACAAAACATAAAAATGTTTTTAATGCCCAAATCAGAAGTATGAAAGAGAAGACAAACTAGATGTTCAAATGCAAAACAAGGATCACACAAATCATGGTTTATAATCCAATGAAGCAAACTACTTATGAAACACTTATTTGAAGATACACATATTTTAAAAAGAAAGAGGAAGCATCAAGATTAACAAGAGTATTTCACTTACCATAAAATGGAAAATAACCCACAAGTGCATAGAGAGAGATGGCACATACTTGAAAGCCTTTGCATTAACTGAGACAGCACTGTCTTGATGTCAACAGATGGCTGAAAAACAGTGACAAATCAGACAAGAAACTGAGTGACAATACCTACTGGATTTGCAGCATAAACTTGTCATGGATATTTTGGATGCAATGTTTAATGGTACAGAGTATGTGATAGCTACCATCAAACATGTAGTTCAACTAGTCAATTAAACTAGAGAGATTGTATGTGTAGCTACTAAAACCATGGCAGTCAACATGAAATGGATCCCATGATGGGCAAAGGTTACTTTATTTACCAAAGTAATAAGGGTCAACTAGCACACAAAGGCAGATCCTAGTTCATCTAATCATGTTATTGGTGCTTCTGTGTGATAGACCTGCAATAATATAAATCTAAAAGGGTTTTGTTACATAGCTGAGGATGAGATGAGGATAACGAGTTAAAAGGGAAAAGCATTCATAGGGAAACTAAGTCCACTACTTCTCAATATATTAAATACATCATTTCCAATACAAATTCATGGTTCCTTATCCTTAGGGCTGAGTTAACAGAATTCATCTGAAAAATAAGACATAATTGTAAAATGCATTGATGCCTGTAACATAATCTGAAAATAGATGCAGCAAATTATGGTTAAGCTGGCTTCCATCAGCACCAAAGTTCTACCTGTTATGATCCAGTTTCTAGCTATAGTGCAAACCAACCCTTACAATTATCGCTATATATCAACTCAGTCCAAGCATAAGTGAAAATTAATGCAGTTCTAATCCCAATCAAGTATGCCAGTTTAAGTAGAGAGAAAGGCCTTGTCACCAAGAGTATTATGTTAGCCAATAGCTCGGAAATCAACGCTATTGATGATAGAAATGAGTGCTCTTCCTCCTTGATAGTTACATGTTCAAATGCTCCATGCTGTTGCACTGATATAGTTGGTCACTGCAATATCAATAAGTCCATATCAAAATTATTGTAGATTGAACAACCATGGTGATAATAAATAAGTAGGAAAAAATTAGCAACATAATTAGATAAAAATAGAACTTCAGACATGCCTTGGGAGACAGTGGCACAACTATAAGACTCTATTAGCTACAGGAAATCCACCTCACAGTACAAGTAAATAGCTTCGGAGAGGAAAACTTGATGTGTTTATCACTAAAAATCAATTTATTGAAATTCAGTTTTTAGCAACTGTTCTTACCAACACTTGAATCAAGACATGAATACCAAATATCTAAATCAAGATTAAATCATATTTGAAGATGAATGAGTCACACAAACTAATCTTACAATTGATTTAATCACATAAATCTGTAACACCAAACTACTTATTGTCAAACCAATGTTTCATCACTTATTGTCAAACCAATGTTTCAATATCTCTTGATATTACAATATGAATAAAGAATTCATAATTCATATTGCAATTTCATATATAGCCATCCAACAGATTAAGGTCTCATTCAGATTTTCAAAATATAGCCCACTATAATTCATCTTGCAAGCATTATGCAGTTTTCGTAGGGTTTTGGAACAGTATTTCAGATCTTGCAAGCATTTGACCAACTATAAGACTCTTTGTTTTTAAAGCCAATTAAAAAAATTTGTTCATCAAGATCAAACATTCTTGAATAATCAAGATTCAGATTGAAAACACTCTTGGATTCTTGAATACTTCTTTTAGGGTTTTGGAACAGTATTTCTAAGCTCAAGAAAGACAAATTTTCCTTAAATAAAATAATATTTTTAGAAATGTTACCTTGGAGGATTCATTCTAATGACAAGCTTCTTGAATTCATCATCCATTGTCTGGTTTATGTGTGAGTTTGTGTGTTTTGTTACTATTTTTCAATTTGATTTGAGTGTCTGATTTGTAACACTTTCCTTGTAACTATCTCTATTCAACCATTGTTTCAGGCAATTGCAGAAATAATCAATAGTAAAGAAATACAAAGATGTGTGAGTGTTGATGAAAAAAAACACAAAAGAAAGAACATTCCAATATCATCGTAGTTTGATGAAAATGTCATTACCACCATTATCATCGTAGTTTTGGAACCCAGCTTAAGAAAGATCAATGTCTTTCTACAAATCATTGCAAAGTGTAATGAGCATGTTCAGTTTCACAAAACCAGAGTTTTATTTATAGAGGAAAAAGGGCAACGTTCAGACGTAAAGGTCACGCAATTTTGGGCCTTTTTTAAATAGGCCTTTTTAAATGGGCCTATATCAAATGGGCCTCAGGTGTGGGTCTATTAAGCCATTTACTTTTCACGCGTTTTTTTTAATTCACGTTATTAAGGATTAATTCTTACCCGTATTATTATTTGTTAATCCTTATTATCTAATCCAATGCTAAATCCTATCCATCAATAAAAAATAATCTAATACTATATGTATATATTATATTATATATATAATCACGCGATTAATTAATACTTAATTGTAAGATTAAAAGCATTAAAATATCAAATAATATTACTATATGGTACTATACAAAATAATATTTTAATATAATTGTAAAATAAGAATAATACTGCAATATTAGTATTAGTAATGCTCTCATTTTCACGCCCGTGTAGAGAAGAGAAGCAAAGCATCAACCCGTTTTTTATTTCAATAAACTTATAATATAAATTATGCTGATTTAAATAATGTTATATAGCTATATACTATTTTTATTATAATTTTCGAGATATAATAAGAATAAGATGTAAGATTGAACTATAAATTCTTAATAAGGGTAAAAATAAGGCAATACAAAATTGCACAGTTTAACTATTAATTTTTATAATAATAAGTATATATAAATAATTTTATACATTTTAATGATATTAAATGATAAATGTATTATCATAATTATATGCTACTTATGAATATAAATTAAAATAGATGGTAAATATTATGTGATAATTAGAAATTTGTTAGTATCATTTCAAAATCCATTATATTTAGCTCTTTTTATAAAAATTTATATAAATATAGAAAAAATTAAGAAATGGAATATATAAATATGTTATTAGTAATACATATGAATTTAGTTTTAGATTGACAATAAGAATAATACTCAAGATGAAAATATAAATTTTTAGTAAGGATAAATTGTAGCAAAATAAAATTTCCTCCTCTGACTATTAATTTCATTTATAATAGTGAGTATAGATAAATATATTATCACCATTATATATTATTCATGGACATAAATTAGATGCAAGTAAGATAAATTATTTTTTCAACAATTAAAATTACAATATGTATCCTATTTTTTAGTTTTTAGAAGTATGTTTTTATAGAAAAACGTTAACACATATCATAATTTAAGTAATTATAGAATATAGATTATCTCCTTTATAATGATATTTTTTGTATTACCAATAATATTCTCTCGCTCATTTTAGATCAGAAACTAATTTGATACATGGTTGTTTATTCAACAAGTATCGCTCAATTGTATCATTTGTATGTAGTGAGACCTTATAATATTAGACCAGCACCTTCTCATATTTAAAAAGATACTTTACTCTCAATTAAATTAATTTGGCTACTATAGTAAGTGCATTTGAATAAGTTATTTTTACATAATACTAATTGTTAAATATACAAATAAAATTTAATTAGAAAATTATTAATATCAATTAAAATAAGTAAATCTATTTACGTGGAGACATTTTTTATACAATTTGTATTGATTACATTAATTTTATTTCCCAAATAAATTATCTACAATAAAACTATTATTATAAAAAGGGTGTAGTTTCCATCCTACCTTTCATAGAAAATTTACTTATTTGTTCACATACACAAAATTTATTTTAAAATGATTTGTTCTTTGGTATTAGGTTGGTGAAACTTTTATGTAGTTCAAAAAATTGACTAAAATCAATTTTTTAAATAACTTGTCGATATTAAATGTCAATGTAAAATTCTAAAATAATAATATTTTGATTATCAATGTGTTGGAATGTCTGATTATGAACGTAGTAATGTTTATTAATGTGTCCCACTTTTCACTGTTCTTTAATCTATGGAGGAATTTATTTTGATATTGTGAAATGTTTCCTTTTAATTTTATTGACTAAGTTTTTTCCAGAGGAGTTTTTAAATCGTAAGCTTATATGCTTCTGAAAATGTTATTTATTTTTATTTATTGGTGAGGAAAAAGAATATCTTAATGAGGTTTGCGCTTAAAAAGGTGTGATGATTCTCATGTGCATATATTATTTGGAGTTATTATCATATTTTGTTCAACTTAATTGCAATTTATCATATTTTTTATTTAAAAAATTACACTTATTTTTTATGCAGGTGTGATCGGTATAATGAAAGTATAAAAATTAGGGATGTTTGCGTAGGTGTAAAAAAGTGAAGAGTAGTTTGTGTAATTTCATTAAAACTCATGGGATGTCAATGTTATTTAGTCTTATATAAATAAAAGGAAGGATTCACCTACTTTTTAAACTCATTTCTCATCATAACTATTAATTTTAGAAAAATCTAACCATTTAAAATTGATTTAAACTGTTAGATATCTATAAATTTGATAATTAAAATGTAGAATAAGTTACCGGTCCTATAAATAAATATGAGGAAAGCTTAGTGCATCAATATTGAGACTATGGCCGGTATTTCAGTCTCACTCTCACCCCTCAATTTGGATATTAGATATTTTTCATGTTCTTCTTCTTCTTCTTTCTCTTCTTCACCACTCCCACTTTCTCTTCATCTTCCTAAACGTTCTTCTTCTTCTTCTTCATCTTCATCTATTGTCAGGTTTTGTACTCTCTTAATCTCCCTCTATCAACATAAATCCAACACTTAATTACTATTATTATTATTTATTTATTTGAATTTTGAAAAATGATACAGGTGTCAAGCGGTGGAAGGAGATAAGCGAGGAGCAAAGAGAAATGTATTTGACAATGCAAGCAACTTGCTAACGAATTTCTTAAGTGGAGGAAATTTAGGTTCTATGCCCATAGCTGAAGGTGCTGTCTCTGATCTTGTTGGAAAACCTCTCTTTTTCTCTCTCTATAATTGGTTCCTACAGGTACTTACTTATATATATCTATGCAAAGTTTTTTACATTGTCAGCACATCATCAATCATTGATTTATATAGAATTTATACAGTGGCTAATTAACAGTGGATATAATTTGCTGACAGTGTAGAAAACTCTCGCACTTAAATAATTTTAACATATGTTTTTTACTTTACTCAATTACTCATGGTTTTTATTATTATTTAATGTGACACAGCATGGCTCTGTGTATAAACTTGCATTTGGGCCAAAAGCATTTGTTGTTGTATCTGATCCTATGGTTGTTAGACATATTCTCAGAGAAAATGCTTTTTCGTATGACAAGGTACCATCTTACTTCTTGATTCGTTATTATTATTTATTATTATGCTTGGTTCAATCCTTCAACTGAGAGGTTCATGTTGCAATTTGCATCCCTATGATTGACAAGTATGAAATTATGTTAGGTGAATTTGTTCAACGCTGATTTTATTTCATATGGTGAACCTGATATGTAAAATGCTAAAAATATGTTATTTGGGCTATTTTGGTGTGATTGGAACTTGAGGTCAGTACTGAGAGAGAGGGTAAAGAAATAACTTGTGGGGAAGTTGCTTTTTGTATGCAATTGTTGTTGTTTCTAACTTCGAAATTGTAACTATAGTAAATCCTGCCAAAGCTAGTGTGGACTTTGTGAAACATGAAGTTTGTGATCGATCGCTATATATAAAAATGAGGCCGAACTAGGTGTAAAACATGTACTGCTCTGGGATGTATGAACCTGAACTCTTCGATCTCACGGAAAATTGGAGTGCCTATTTCATTTAAGTTTCTATATTTTAGTTCCTTTTAAAATCATTTTCATGTTTTCTCATATTTCTGTTTCTGATTGTTAATTAAAATGCTAGGGAGTACTTGCTGACATCCTAGAACCAATAATGGGCAAAGGACTAATACCTGCAGATCTTGATACTTGGAAGCAAAGGAGAAGAGGTGTGCACACTGTATTTATTATCTTCTGCGATTTTTCCTTTTTTCCCTATTTGGCTTTGCATCTCATCCTTTGTTTAATGTAAAAGTCTTATCTCTTACTCATTATTAAAGTCTTACGAGGTTGAAAGTATAAAATTGAGCTTTGGTGTTATGGTCTTTTTGCTGGATTCAGATGTATTTGGTTTTCAGCTAATACACTAATACTAAATTTACTTCAATGTGACATTTATAAAATTTGCAGTTATTGCTCCGGGATTCCATAATTCATACTTGGAAGCTATGGTCAAAACATTCACAACTTGTTCAGAAAGAACAATATCAAAATTCGATAAGCTTCTCGAAGCAAAGGGCTATGGTGGACAGAATTCAATTGAATTGGATCTTGAAGCAGAGTTTTCTAGTTTGGCTCTTGATGTTATTGGGCTCAGTGTGTTCAACTATGACTTTGGTTCTGTCACCAAAGAATCCCCTGTTATTAAGGTTCGACTAAAGGGTTATGCATTTCATTGATGACGTATTGATTCATGGATTGTGAATGCAAGTAGACATGCTACTTTATTTCGTATATTTTTTGCCTCCTTAAAAGGGACTAGCTACATATTCAGTGCACTTGTATATTTTTATATTCTTCAAAGCTCAATCTTTTGTATAGTAAGTGTTAAGAGATAATTTCTATAGATAATTGTGTGGGTTTGGAAAAAAAGGACTTTTTATCATTAGTATTAGTAAATGGCCTACCTGATTCTCCAAAGATGTATTGCCAGAATCCTTATAATGATTCTGCACAGATATTCAACCAATATGGGACTTAACATTTAACACACACCCCTCACACCCAATATGGGACTTAACATTTGTGGGTGGCCTAACAGTGGGATAGACTCTAATGCCATGTTAGAATATCTGGACCTAACTCCACCTCAAAAGCTAGTTCATTGTGTGGCCTAACATTGTTCAAGTCTTCATAAATAGCTTTTTTTCTCTTACAATCAACCGATGTGAAACTTTAATGCTTTAACATATTGTCAGTAATACACTGCTTGTTTATTTGATGATAGTCTGCCTGAACATGCAAATCAAACTTTTAGGCTATATTGAGAATATGCTTTTCAAGACAATCGTAATTTTATTTGTTACCATTGACTAGCAGAGCTCATAAACCCTCTACTTTCAAAATCTGTTATAGGCAGTCTATGGCACTCTTTTTGAAGCTGAACATAGATCCACTTTCTACATTCCGTATTGGAAGCTTCCATTTGCAAGTTGTATAGTCCCAAGGCAAAGGAAGTTTCAGCGTGACCTTAAGATCATTAATGATTGTCTTGACGAACTTATCAGAAATGCAAAAGAGAGCAGACAGGTTAGATAGTACTTTGATTTCATGATCGACTATTATGATTTCATTGCTGGAATCAATATGTATTCAACTGTTACATTATATTGACAGCACATCAAATGATCTTTGTTACATTCTATTTGCAGGAAACAGATGTTGAAAAACTGCAGCAAAGGGACTACTTGAATTTGAAGGTGTGTTTTTATCTTTAGTGGATGTGAGCCAATTGTAAATGTTAAACTATCTGGTAAATTCCTGAAAATTAAGAGTTCCATAAGTATCACATTGTTTACTAAGATTGAAGCTTACAGGATGCAAGTCTTCTTCGTTTCCTAGTTGATATGCGGGGAGTTGATGTTGATGATCGCCAGGTATGTCTCTTCTGGATTTAATACGTTTCTGAAAAAGAACCTTCCTGACTAAAAATAGGTTCCTTGTGGATAGGCTTTAAAATTGCTTATCTAGACTATGTATCTTTTCCGGTAGCATTTAAAATTACAATTTGTTTACTCTCTTTCTCTTTTGACAGTTAAGGGATGATTTAATGACGATGCTTATTGCTGGTCATGAGACAACGGCTGCAGTTCTTACTTGGGCGGTTTTCCTGCTAGCTCAAGTAGGTTGATCATGGCTTCCTTTCAGCCTTTCCTCTTTGTGAAATATCATCTCAATGCTTATCAATTTCCTCTTTACAGAATCCTGACAAAATGAAGAAGGCTCAAGCAGAGGTAGATTCGGTGCTGGGTTCGGACAGGCCAACTTATGAATCACTTAAAAAGTTGCAGTAGGTTCCCATTTCATATTAATGTTTTTTGCATTGGGTGTCAGTTTGATGTTTTTCTTGGGAAAAGGGGCAAAAAATTCCTCAGTTACTTCAAAGACAGACATTATAAGTGGTTAATTTCAATTATTCTTTCATGATGTGAACTTTATAATCAGTCATCTCTTCTAGTGATGTTTCTCTTGAGTATTGGAGTTGGCTGTTTGGTGTTTAAAGGGAACATTAAATTGGGTATGCTAATACACTAAGACAGTTTGTTAAGCTATGTTCATTGCTTTCAGGTACATTAGACTTATTGTTGTGGAGTCTCTTCGTTTGTACCCTCAACCACCTTTATTGATTAGACGTTCACTCAAACCTGATGTTTTACCAGGTATTGATTTCTACAAAATTACTCAATGAAGATGGAAAGTAAACAAATTATGCTACTGTTGTTCTTGCATGATTTCTAAATTTAAATAATGCATTGTTGGAGGGTTTAGAACCTAATAAAAACCTTAGGAGAATCACACTACAATAGCTAATCATTATGGTTGGAGAGCTGAAGGCCAAGCAAACCCCACACCAGAAAAGAATCTCTTACTTCGAATGTGGGACTCAAGTCTCATACATTGCAATTGGGCCCTAACAGAATCCCAACCATTAATACCGAATACGAAACATGTAAGGGAATGGGTCAACTATGTAGACCAAACATGCATATAATTTGGAACCTCTAACTTCCGACATGCTGGGAATCTAGGTGTTTTCTGTAGCTGAAGTTTTATGATCTGCAATTTTTCTATCTTCATTGGACAAGACTGTTATATTTCTCGTCTGGTTGATTTTTATATGTTACTTTCATTTGAGATGATCTGAATGGACTTATATCACTTCTCCAGGAGGGTACAAAGGTGATAAAGATGGTTATCCAATTCCTGCTGGGACTGATGTCTTCCTTTCTGTGAGTACACAAATTTGTAACGACTAGTTTCTCCATGAGAAAGTGCATATTACAAATGTAACTGATACCACCAATTACCACTAACACTTCCATACATCACATAATGTCTTGTGATCGTGGTCATTTGCAGAATTTAACTTAGTTTATTTTACATCTTACTTGATGTTACTTTATCCAGGTATATAATCTCCATAGATCTCCATATTTTTGGGACAACCCTCATGATTTTGAACCAGAGAGATTTCTGGTGGAAAGAAAGAATGAAGAAATTGAAGGATGGGCTGGTTTTGACCCATCTAGAAGTCCTGGAGCCTTGTATCCAAATGAGGTTGCTTTCTGCTCCCTTGATTTTTTATTTAGTTTTTTTAATGTGACTCATTAGTGAACATTGATAGTGTCTCATATTAGCAAACATTAGAGAATAAAATATTTTCTCATATCAGGAGATAACTTATCTTCTTTTGCTAATAAAAGTATGACATGTGTACTACTTTGTTTAGTTTTAGAAATATTTTTATAGAAAACGATGAAATATGACAGATGTCATGATTTTAGTGGCTGAATGAGATAACTTATCTCCTGATCTCAATCCTTAAAATGTCATCGTGCAAAAACATTGTTCATCTTCATATTCATGTCTTGCAAAAACATTCATATCCTTAAAATGTGAAAACAGTCTTTGTTGTCATGTGATAATGTGATGATTTGTCCAACCCAACATGAAGAATTAGGTGATAATGTGTGAAGTGTCTACATCATATTGTATTTTTCATATGACTTATTGGTGGGAATGTTTGCATGATCAGATAATATCGGATTTTGCATTGTTACCTTTTGGTGGTGGACCAAGAAAGTGTGTTGGAGACCAATTTGCTCTGATGGAGTCAACTGTAGCATTGGCAATGCTGCTCCAGAAATTTGATGTGGGATTGAGAGGGACTCCTGAATCGGTGGAGCTTGTTACTGGGGCAACTATCCATACCAAAAATGGTTTGTGGTGCAATTTGAGGACGAGATCTGATTTACAGTGAACATTTTTTATCCCTAATGATATATTATCATGCTTCAAATAAAATCAAATCAAATGAAATGCAGATAAAGAATCAGGAATAATTGTTTTATCTCCTCTTCTTTTAACTTTATTTATTTATTTATTTACATTCTTTCTCTAACTAAATCTCCTTACAATGGAAAAGAGTTAGCCTGAACTTAAGTGTGAATTAGGCCTAAAATTTATTAAATCTATAATTAACAGAGTAAAAAAGTGAGGGAAAGAAAATTAAAGATAAATCATTTTAGATGTTACAATGATCATTATCTACTTTGTTCATATTCAAGCGATCAATTTGCTGACATAAATTGTTTTTGCTTTCCACTGAAGATAGAAAGCTAAAAGATAAACCCATAATCTCTCAATTGCTTCTCCATAATTTTATCTTGTACTGGATTTATTCACCTACCAACAATGAGATGAAACTATGTATATACTAATAATGTATGAGTTTTATAGATTGTTAGTGTATTATTTATCATTCATGTTTAATGATTATTGACCTTTCAAAAAAGTAATACAAATAAATAGTAAATAGTGTATTGAATGTGTGTAAATCTTTATACTAACATTAGATATATATTACCTTCTTAAATCAAATGTATCAAATGGTACACTACTTAGCATATACTCCCAATTAAATAAACATAAGTGTATGATTTATATACTGTCATCATAAAGATTTATATACTTTATATATAATTGTTATATTATTGGTTATTTGTTTGAAGAGTTAATAATAATTAAATATGAATGATAAATAATAGTATATAAAACTTATACCCTATTAGTATATACATTTTTTTCCTTCTAACTTACCATCATAGAAGCAAAAAGATAACAACGACCTCATTTAATTTTCTTAATCTCATCTTAAAAATAAATTACATCATTTAAATTGCCCTTTATGATATTATATGAGAATGTTCTCCAATATTCTATTTTCATTTGAAAACAATAAGAATTTAACTCAAGAATTAATAGTGTTTATACTAGAAATGACAACTACACGTGAAATTAGTTAAATTCTGGTTATATTTTTTTACAACTAGACGTGAATCTCGAATCAAATTCTATAAACTACATAAAATATTGTATGATATATTAAAATATTTATATCGACCAACGGATGTTTGTTCAAGTGGTACATGCTTCATTCCCCTTTAAGCAAAGGTCTCAGGTTCGAGTCTTGTGAATAAAAAATGTCCGCTGGAAGAGTTAGTCTCACGAACCTGTGGATGTTCCCGGCAAGGTCTCGGGTTCGAGTCTTGTGAATAAAAAATATTCATCGAAAGAGTTACTCTCACATACCTGTAGATGTTCTCGGCTTAGATAATATTGTCTCCAGAAAAGTGGGAATGTCAGACGCGGGTGAAGTTAATTATACAGTAATATATACTAGCCGTTGCGGTAACGTTCAAATTATTAGGAGCGACGTCGTTTTGTGAACAAGCGCATCATTTTATATCGAAACCCTCGTTTCATTCAGACATAACAAATTGCAAATTCAAAAACACAATCTTTTTTCTTTTTCTGTGTGATCTTTCTTCTCTCAATAGTGAATAGTGAATAGTGAATACCTTTCACAATTTCTCTCTATTATTCTTGAAACCCTAACTATGGCTGCCATTAACGTGCAATCTGAAGCTACTCAAGACAACACCATTGCTTCCCTACAGCAGTCTCTTCCTACTCCAAACATTGTTGATTCTCAATCTGTTCTTCGAAGGTTTATAATTTATACTTTTCAATTTTTCCATTTCTGATTCATTTATTCAACTTTTCATTCCTTATTGTTTTCTTTGTTTATAATTGCACAATGTTTCTCAATTCTCATCACCCAACATGCTAATCTTTTCTGTGTACATATATTTTTATGGTCTAGAAATTATTCTACAAGAAAAAGATAAGAATATATGTAACATTTTATCAATGAAATTATAATATGTTCTTTCTTGTTAAACAAGATACCTTGGAAAACCTATTTTGACTCTTTTCTTGTTTTTGTGGATTATTGCTGTGTCTACATTAAACAGGTTGCAATCTGAATTGATGGCTTTGATGGTAAGAACCATATTCATATCCTACACAACTGAGACATTTTTATTTTAGTTTTCTTTGTAATTTGATCAGAAAAATATGTATTATTTGTGTGGATCAATTGGAAAAAGGTATTAATATTATTGTTTGTGTTGTTGTGACTTTGAATTTCAGATGAGTGGAGATTCTGGTATATCTGCCTTTCCTGAAGAGGATAACATATTCTGCTGGAAAGGAACAATAGAAGGAAGCAAAGATACTGTATTTGAAGGAAATGAGTACAAATTATCCCTTTCATTTCCCAATGATTACCCTTTTAAGCCTCCAAAGGTTAAGTTTGAAACTACATGCTTCCATCCCAATGTGGATATGCAGGGAAATATATGCTTGGACATTCTTCAGGTAATGTGAAATGATCTCATGTAATCATGTTTGTGTCATTCTAAAAATAAATTTTAATCCTTTGCTGCATATCCATGCTCTTTTGTTTGCTATCTTTGCTTATAACAGGATAAATGGTCATCTGCTTATGATGTTAGAACGATTCTTCTGTCAATTCAAAGTTTACTTGGAGGTAACTTCAAGAGCTAAAATGTACCCTGACTTTTAGTATTAAAATGGGTTCCTGTATACCAGGTCCTTACTCTTTTTTGTACTCTTATTATATAGAACCAAATATTAGCTCGCCGCTTAATCCACAAGCAGCACAGCTTTGGAGCAATCAAGAAGGTATAAAGATTAGCACATTCTTTGTTATGTGGTTGATGAGAATTTGTATGTTTATATCTTGTGATTGAGCTAAACTAATTTTTACAAATGTTTTAAACAGAATACAGGAAGATGGTGGAGAGGTCTAAATAATGTTCAAGTGCTTAAGTTTGGAGTTAGAGTTCCTTTTTTGGGTCAAAAAAGACCCTTCTCTGTCTACTTTGGGGAAGAGAAAGGATGAATTTTTTCTGAGTTTCCATTCTTTTTTTAGACTGGGATTCTGACCTGAATTTTACATTTTGTATCTTTCTTTCAATTACAATAAAAACTAGAAGTTAAAAGTCCCTACCTTCCTTGTATCTTTGTTTGGCTTATTGAGATATCTTTTTCTTGGGCATATTAAACATGGTGTTCTACCTTACTTCCCCACATTGTAGTTTTTACTTTTTACAATATACCTGATCCTTTGGCATATGGAGAGATTTTCTAGGTTTTTATAATATCCATGTGTCTATTGAAGTCAATTAATCAAAATTCAGAGATAACTTTAAAATAATTGTAATAAATACTTTTTATAAGCAATTTATGAATTTGGTTCTTTAATATCATTAGGTTCTACAAATTTTGTTCAACACATTGTTACACCTCAAAATATTGTGGGATTCCGTGATTACATGAATTGGAATGATGATGGAAAGAATTTTGATCTCAAGAATCAGTCGTACAAACAAAATTACAATGATAATCATGCTAACTTGGGAAAAGGAGTTGGTTTGAAACTAAAATTAAGTCAATTTTTTGTATGATTCTGAATTCAAAGAATGGCCAAAATTTAGGGTTAGTTGAATTTTAGATGATCAAGTATAATTCAATTGCTACTCAATAAAAAAACATTAATTTTATAAACTTGGTCCTATTAAACAATTTTGATTTAGAAATAAATTCTCTAAGTTACATGTATAAACCAATAACCAATTCTATATTTCATAGCAGATATAAACAGAGACTTAATAGGGTTAATATTTGAGAGAGAAAGAGAGTATAATATAATGAGAGGTTGAGAAGAGGCTTGGTGTTCTCTGCCACCATCAACGCCAGGATACAATGCATAACAACAACCCTTCTTATAAATATTGCTCAAGAGTTACCAAACCCAGACTCCATTATTCGGGTTCAAATCTGTTGTCTCACTTCTTTGTATCACTCCATATGCTAGGAGATATGATTGACCATAAAAATATTTACCCATTATTCATACGAATTAGAAATGTCAATTAGCCATAGTAGTGATAGTACCATCATCTTATACATCCAAACCATCTCAACTCATTAGAAACATCAATTACATAAAATGAAATAAAAAATTACACGGGAAGATAACTTGATCAAAGAATAGACAAAGCTTCCTTTTTTACAGAGATATTAATAATTAAATATGGAGAATAATAAATTATGATTTACAGGGCTATATGTATATATAACCAATATATATATATATTTAGCAGCTATACCCTATCCACATTTTATGATGAATATGAAGCAGCAAGAAGTGCTGTTCCAATGCCTGATCCATCTTCAGTGACCTTTAGAATAACATGCTTTGCAATATCTTCTCCCAATATTTCTTCCAAAGCTTCATGCAAATATTCCTTAAACATTGTATAGCTAGAATATAATCCCCCTTCTATTGCAACTACTGTTCTCTTCATTTTCATATCACTTCTACTCCTTCCCCCTGTTATGCCACCACTCCCATCCCTGCCTATCTTCTTCAAGATACCAACTATACCAGCCGCTGCTAATCGTGCAGCTCTACGTGTCACCACGTCGCACACCTTCACCACAACTTTTCTTGCCTTCAAAGGAACATCCTTAATCTGAGACAGCAAAAACGCCCCATCATAATAAATAATTGTCGGACTATCACTCAATTAGACAATTGTTTGGTTCACATTATGTCTTCACAATCCTGGGAAACATTCCCAAGAATGTGCTTAAAACCATGCCGAAACTAAACGCTGACTTAGGGACAGAACTTAGGGTGTCGTCTAACTTGTTTACCTCAAATATGTCGTTAAGGATTCTCGCTACTTCTCTAAGATCAGGTGAATCATCCTCATGCATGACAGCCATCAAAGGAGTCCTGAAGTGTCATAAGGAAAGAGTTTAAATCTAAATCACAGAACTAACATAATATTTTGTATAGTATATATTTTCTCAGCGTTAGTATCTTTCTCCACATATACAGTGTGCGACTAAGATACAGTACACACCTCAGTATGAAAGGCGCTGAAAGCTTTGGAGAAATAGGTCCAAACAAATCCGATTCTAATGACATCCGGAGAATGACTCTCCTCACGATATCACCAAGATACATTCCTGATATCATTTTCTCAAAACCCTGCACCAAAATCTCCAAATTTTAGTCAATGCAAATCAAGCAACAGGAGTAGTGAGAAGCAGAAAATAACCTGATCATTTGGATTAGGGCTCTCAGCATCTAAATCAATGTCATACACTGTTCTCGGTAAGTGAGATGACCAAAAGTTTCCCCATTCCATATTGACAACCTAAAAGGCAGAAGGGCTATAATGAGTTCAAAAACAAAAACTGAAAAACAAAAGGCAAAAGTAGGATAGAGCAATACCATGTGACCAGATGCTGTAAGAAGACCTTGACACTTGATAATAGAATCTATTCGTTCCAAATAACAGGCATTTGTGCCTGTGCCAATAATAATTGCAGCAACGGTATCTGCATCGTGATAATGACCAAGAGCTAATGTTCCAACAGTGTCGTTAACCTGATTAAAATGAACATGATATCATGTCTCTAGTAAAGAAAAAAGGCTTCAGTTTACATGGCAGCACATGTTTTCCCCCAAACTAAAAAAACTCAGGCGTCCTATAAGAATAAATATATTCGAGAAAACACAATTCATTAAAGGCAAAAGTGATCTCAGAAATTGGAAGATGCCTTAATCCCAAGGGTGTCAAGATTATAAGAAAATGCAAATATTGCTTATGGTGGTAAAATGGGGGCGAAGGGGGAAAAGTTGAACCATAACTTTAGGGAAAGGAAAGTACTTCCTTACCAAGGCAGCCACCCGTACATCAAGGCCTTTTCGAGTCACGGCATCCTGCAAGCATGCAGCAACATCTCTTCCTACCTGACAACAAATAGTTTCCCTTCTTAATACCAATAATATATAGCTTTGATATTAACATCATCACTACTGAAAGACCAAGTGCAACTTGAATAGGATCTTCATCTTTATTTTGCAAATATTTAATAGGAACAAACACAAATAGCCTTTTTAAAGTATAATAATTGGGCCTTAACAGTTAGAAGCCTGCTCTAAGACACAAAATCAAGATCTTCATTCCACTGCACAAAAATCTGAAAACGAGAGGCTTAATTTTTTTTTAATATATTGTGATATTATATTTATAATATATATGTGTCTACTAATCAAACATTACCCTGCTTGAAATCTTTTCCCCCTTAATTGTGAATAAATCATCACTAAAGTGATCATGTTTTAGCATGGGCAACAAAGCAAGAATTGATGCCTTTCACAAAGTACCCTATAAAGATAAGCTTTCCACATAGAAACGGTTGAAAGTCAACTGACTAACCATATTTACAATGGAAAACCCTTTTGTCCATTTGATTAAAATGCCTGACGAAACTGACATTTGTTTGACAGGAAAAGAGAATGTAAATCCAAGTTCCCTTCTGTCTAGCTTGGAACCATCTCCTTCCTTCGCAATAAATTCCTTTAATGAAGATGCAATAAAATCAAAGAGATCCTGCAAGCCGATAAATCAATTAAACTCAATAATATAAAATGAAGACGTGGAACCCTAATACCAATCTTGTCAAGTTTAAAACAAGTTACCTCGGTTGTGCTGGTCATTAAATGTTGGGGGACGGGTTGTCGTTCTACTTCATGTTCCACTTCATGTTCTGAGATAGAAGATCGTTGACCATCTAAATGAACCCGCAAGACCCTAAAATTTGTACCGCCAAGATGTAGTGCATAGTATGTTCCTCTCTCAGTTCTGATAAAAGAAAGGCATAAATATATCAGTTTCATATGCAATCCTCAAACACAAGAATATAAAATAAATAACTTCACAATAAGACTCTAACATGTAAACAATCAAACATTGACATCTCTAACTAAAGGAAATGATGTTTGTAACTGCAATTGCGCTCACAGCAGCATCTACAGGTCCATCATATCAGTCTTTTGACCAACTAACACTCGAGTGGTTATAAATGAATGACACGCTATAAACCATTGTGACAGCTTTCACATTGCCAGGTGTTGACAACAGTCGTGTTTCACAATGTTGATTTTCAAAACAGTGCATAAACCATTTATTGACTGAGTAACGCTAAAAATGATAAACCACACAATATGAACATACAGATTTTGTAAAGTGTAACCATTATTAAAGCTTTCACATTGCCAGAGGATGCAACAATTATGTTTCACATTGCTGGTTTTTCAAAACATCATAGTACATAACCATTTGTTGGATGTGGCACAGTGCATGAGGCTCCATTTAGTGGGATCATGAAATCAGTTAGTATTGTCAAGATAACCAAAAATTCCCAATTTTAAAAATGTCATACACATGCACATGCTTCAAAAGTCAAAACATATACAAACCACAAATAAATGTAAGCATGTGTGTGAAAATGAAATTATGCACACAGCATGACATAAAAATTACAAGCACATCCTTTTTAAAAGGAAACTCCAAAAACAGGTAAACATTAAACTCAGAAAGAGTTACCTAAATGACACACTTGAATCAAAGATTTAAAGAATCAAACAATTTAAACACTTCTGGATCAACTAAACAACACTTCTGGATAAATGCTCAACACTTCGAATGCAACAAATCAACGAAAGGATAAAAGAAATTGGAATCCAATAATGCAAAAAGTAACAGAGCAATTACCCATTTGGGAGATTATCAACGAAAGTGAGAAGCATTTTGAGCTTAGAACCACCTTCAGATGCTAAACCAGCGTGCATCTCAACCGCCATAGCATCAACCACTTGCTTCAATCTCTCAACCCTAGTTTCACACCCTTCTTCCAATTCCCTCAGCACATTCACCACCTTCTTCCACTTCTTCCTCCCTCTCACTCTCTCTCCGACCACCAACGCCGCCACCGCACACGCCGCCACCGCTAAACTCACCGTCACTCCCACCACCACCGTTCTCCCCATCTTCAAAATCAATCAAGATTACTACGTTGTATTCGTTCGATTCCTCTTCCCCACTCTTCTCCAATTGTTCATAACAAAACGTCGCCGTTTCATCAACATGCACGCCGTTTCGTAAAACAGGGTTTTCTCTAATACGATTGCGTTTCGGTGAAGGTTTTATGTTACCGGTGACTGGGGATAACCGGTTTCTTCGGTGAAGGGGTTACCGGAAAAGTGAAAGAAGAGAGACGGCGGCGTAGTTTGTAAAATGAGATGAGTTGTTGGAAGAAGTGGAACTTTTTATAAATTCTTAAAAGACATATTTGCCCTTCAACACGTTCCTAAATTTCAGATTTAGTCACAGTATCTCTCTTTCTCTCTCCGTCGTTATATTTTACCGTTTATGACAGATATTCAGGTTAATGACAACTTTGACTTCTGTAGTTCTATTCCTTTCTTCTTCTTTTTTTCTTCCGCTGGTTCAAGCGTTAAATATTTGATTCCCTTTAAGTAAGGTGGGTTCGAGTCTTGTAGGTGAAAAATACTTGCTAGGAGAATTAATTTAACATATCTGTAGATATTTTCGGTTCGGATAGAATTGCATATAATACAAACATCCCGTGTTAAACCAAAAAAAAATAACACATAATTTTATTGTGCCAAACTATATCCTTCTATGATGTATTGTCAAGTGTGAAAATTTAACATTATTTATTATTTATTTATATTACTTTTTGAAAAATTAATGATAATTAAAAATAAATTGTAAATAATATAGTGATAATACATAAAATTTATACGCTATATTAGAGTATACAGTTTTTTTCCTCATCTATATATAGGAAAAGTTCACATCAATTATACTATAATGCTTATGTAAAAACACAACAGCCTTCAAGTTCAAGATGTGAAGTTGTCGAAGTTTAATTTATCAGTTTTGATCCGTCCCATGCTAGATTAATAAATGTTTCAAGTGCTTCTTTAGTTTTGAATTAGTTAATAACATTAAAAAAGTTTACCCAGCGATATGAATTGATGTTTTTGTTGATCAAGTCATTTTTTACTAATAATGTTGGTCATTGACCTACCTAATAGTAAACCTTAGTAGGATTATCTTATCTTATATATACTTTTATATAATATGTATCATTTATATCATTATATAAATCAAAGTAGTTTTAGTGACTTAACCACTCTTACAAAAAATATACATGGATTGTAATTGAAATATATGATATCAATCCAATTTGAAATAAAAAATAGTGAGTTAGGTAAAATGCAATTAAGTAAATGACAAATTTGTAACATAAAAATAAGAGAAAATGGAGTGTGCATTAGGCAATATGTAAGAAAATTATAATATTAATAACGCATCATTCATTCTTTATGTATATGAGTTTTAATTTGCTATTAAAATAGTTTTTTTTTTCAATATAGGAAACAAATGGTTAATGATGTAATATTTATGTATATGTAAACAAATGTTCATATCCTTAATACATATCTATTAAATTCAATCAGTAATGGTTTGAGAGAAAAATGATTGTATGTCTATATTTTTTAAGGTTAAGATCAGATAGTAAATTACAAGTGCTCACTTCTTCAATGCAAATGGGACGCATGGAGACAATGCAACGATAATCATATAAGAATTGATGTTGGTTCAAGTGGTATATATTTGATTATTCTTGAGCAAAATCTCAGGTTCAAGTCTTGTAGATAAAAAAATATTTGCTGGACATATATGTGAATGTTTCCGTCTCAGACAGAATTGTGTTTAATAGGAGGAGGGCAAGAATGTGATTTGGTGTCTCTGGACAGTGGTCCTCACATGTGTACTGGTCGGAATTAATTAATCAATTTCGAAGGAAACAGAAAATAGAAAAAGAAAAGAGAAAAAAGGGAAGAGACAAAAACGGCGACGTTAGCTGCGTATTTGTTACCGTACAGTGCCAGCTGGGTTCCGCTGAACACCAGCTGTGCCTGCTCAAACACACCAACCACGCATGTGTCAAATAATATAAACAAATACTCATATTTCATTTTTTAATACACTTAAATTATTAATAATATCAATTTTAGTGGTTAGGGAAAGTTAAATCATCTCTCAAATACGATATTATTTTACCAACGGACGTTGATTCAAGTGGTACATGTTTGATTCCCTTTAAGCATGAGAACTTGAAGAAATATTCATATGAAAGATGATCCAAATGTTGATTCTAGTATACAAGTATATTATGGACAAATAAAGCCACTGAGCTTGTGAAATTTAAACACATGATATTTTCATATTGTGTATTTTTATATTGTATTTGCCTTTAGTTTATGTTTTAGATGTTTTCAAATTCTAACTTTTTATTGTATATTTGTTTGTGTATATATTGTTGAGTACATAATTCATGGAGAGTAACATACTTTCAAATAAGTTTACTATATCTTTTGGTATGCATATGAGTTTTTTTGCAAAATCGATAGTTGAAGATTAATCCCTTCAAGACATATAGATCATTGAAATAAAATTTGTTTGTACCATCGAAGCCTTTTCCATGGAAGGATAAAAATATAAAATTTAACATTATACTCACTAGTCTCTCATTCAAAAAAACATGATAACAAATTTAAAAATCAAAATAATATTTTTATGGTTTACCAAATAAATAAACCAATTATATGCCCTCACAGTTCAACATAATTTTTATTGATTACTAAATCACACACCATGATATGTAATTCATGAGCATTTTTTGTTTAGGGTGATTTTTGATTTGCCATAAACAAATTATTATCATTTCTATCTTCTTCAAAATGAGTAAGTAATAAGTTTATTTTTCTGTCGATTATTATGTATCATTTTATTGGTTTAAATATCCTAATATTAAATGTGTGACCTTTTTATTAAGAATGATACATGTTGCGAGATGACAAATCTAAAATAGATTTGCTTAAGATATAATTGTTCATAAAAAAATGTTAACTTTTTTTGTTGTTGGGAAATCCATAAACATGATGCACAAGATTTTTTGAAGTTACAATGACTGAATTTCAGTAATTGAGGGAGGAAGTTGGTAAAAGAAATAATATAAACCCGACCCATGTGTATATGTGGAAATACCCGTAACGGGTACCCATAATAATAGATTATGAGTGGGAGCGGGTTTTGTGATACCCGTCCTGCGGGTACCTGTAAATTTATATATTTAGTTTTTAGTTAAATTTTTATATATATTTATTATTATTTTAAGATTATATATTATATACTTTATTATTATTTCATAATAAATTACACATATTTGATTGTGATCATAAATTTATCATATTAGTCATGTAACAATTATTTTGATTATTACAAATTATATAAATATATAATTAAAATTAAAAACTCATTGGGTACCCATAAATACCCGCTAGCCACACAGGTACCCGCAAATATTGTAGGTTTGAGAACAGAAAAACACTACCTGCACCTGACAGTTGAGGTTACCATCCCTAATGTTATTGTTCTCTTCAATCCTATTTACTAATCCAACTTTTAAAACATGCGACCAAAACTTCCCAACGCTATTCCTTCAGTCTCATTGTATCAAAGACAAATTATTACATATTCTATCATCAATTACTTTATTTATTATTGATTTTGAATAAATTTGTTTAATTTTAAATTATCAATACATGATTTACTTTAAATATTTGATTTATACCATTTAATAATTTTGCGCCATAGCATCAACCACTTGCTTCAATCTCTCAACCCTAGTTTCACACCCTTCTTCCAATTCCCTCAGCACATTCACCACCTTCTTCCACTTCTTCCTCCCTCTCACTCTCTCTCCGACCACCAACGCCGCCACCGCACACGCCGCCACCGCTAAACTCACCGTCACTCCCACCACCACCGTTCTCCCCATCTTCAAAATCAATCAAGATTACTACGTTGTATTCGTTCGATTCCTCTTCCCCACTCTTCTCCAATTGTTCATAACAAAACGTCGCCGTTTCATCAACATGCACGCCGTTTCGTAAAACAGGGTTTTCTCTAATACGATTGCGTTTCGGTGAAGGTTTTATGTTACCGGTGACTGGGGATAACCGGTTTCTTCGGTGAAGGGGTTACCGGAAAAGTGAAAGAAGAGAGACGGCGGCGTAGTTTGTAAAATGAGATGAGTTGTTGGAAGAAGTGGAACTTTTTATAAATTCTTAAAAGACATATTTGCCCTTCAACACGTTCCTAAATTTCAGATTTAGTCACAGTATCTCTCTTTCTCTCTCCGTCGTTATATTTTACCGTTTATGACAGATATTCAGGTTAATGACAACTTTGACTTCTGTAGTTCTATTCCTTTCTTCTTCTTTTTTTCTTCCGCTGGTTCAAGCGTTAAATATTTGATTCCCTTTAAGTAAGGTGGGTTCGAGTCTTGTAGGTGAAAAATACTTGCTAGGAGAATTAATTTAACATATCTGTAGATATTTTCGGTTCGGATAGAATTGCATATAATACAAACATCCCGTGTTAAACCAAAAAAAAATAACACATAATTTTATTGTGCCAAACTATATCCTTCTATGATGTATTGTCAAGTGTGAAAATTTAACATTATTTATTATTTATTTATATTACTTTTTGAAAAATTAATGATAATTAAAAATAAATTGTAAATAATATAGTGATAATACATAAAATTTATACGCTATATTAGAGTATACAGTTTTTTTCCTCATCTATATATAGGAAAAGTTCACATCAATTATACTATAATGCTTATGTAAAAACACAACAGCCTTCAAGTTCAAGATGTGAAGTTGTCGAAGTTTAATTTATCAGTTTTGATCCGTCCCATGCTAGATTAATAAATGTTTCAAGTGCTTCTTTAGTTTTGAATTAGTTAATAACATTAAAAAAGTTTACCCAGCGATATGAATTGATGTTTTTGTTGATCAAGTCATTTTTTACTAATAATGTTGGTCATTGACCTACCTAATAGTAAACCTTAGTAGGATTATCTTATCTTATATATACTTTTATATAATATGTATCATTTATATCATTATATAAATCAAAGTAGTTTTAGTGACTTAACCACTCTTACAAAAAATATACATGGATTGTAATTGAAATATATGATATCAATCCAATTTGAAATAAAAAATAGTGAGTTAGGTAAAATGCAATTAAGTAAATGACAAATTTGTAACATAAAAATAAGAGAAAATGGAGTGTGCATTAGGCAATATGTAAGAAAATTATAATATTAATAACGCATCATTCATTCTTTATGTATATGAGTTTTAATTTGCTATTAAAATAGTTTTTTTTTTCAATATAGGAAACAAATGGTTAATGATGTAATATTTATGTATATGTAAACAAATGTTCATATCCTTAATACATATCTATTAAATTCAATCAGTAATGGTTTGAGAGAAAAATGATTGTATGTCTATATTTTTTAAGGTTAAGATCAGATAGTAAATTACAAGTGCTCACTTCTTCAATGCAAATGGGACGCATGGAGACAATGCAACGATAATCATATAAGAATTGATGTTGGTTCAAGTGGTATATATTTGATTATTCTTGAGCAAAATCTCAGGTTCAAGTGGTATATATTTGATTATTCTTGAGCAAAATCTCAGGTTCAAGTCTTGTAGATAAAAAAATATTTGCTGGACATATATGTGAATGTTTCCGTCTCAGACAGAATTGTGTTTAATAGGAGGAGGGCAAGAATGTGATTTGGTGTCTCTGGACAGTGGTCCTCACATGTGTACTGGTCGGAATTAATTAATCAATTTCGAAGGAAACAGAAAATAGAAAAAGAAAAGAGAAAAAAGGGAAGAGACAAAAACGGCGACGTTAGCTGCGTATTTGTTACCGTACAGTGCCAGCTGGGTTCCGCTGAACACCAGCTGTGCCTGCTCAAACACACCAACCACGCATGTGTCAAATAATATAAACAAATACTCATATTTCATTTTTTAATACACTTAAATTATTAATAATATCAATTTTAGTGGTTAGGGAAAGTTAAATCATCTCTCAAATACGATATTATTTTACCAACGGACGTTGATTCAAGTGGTACATGTTTGATTCCCTTTAAGCATGAGAACTTGAAGAAATATTCATATGAAAGATGATCCAAATGTTGATTCTAGTATACAAGTATATTATGGACAAATAAAGCCACTGAGCTTGTGAAATTTAAACACATGATATTTTCATATTGTGTATTTTTATATTGTATTTGCCTTTAGTTTATGTTTTAGATGTTTTCAAATTCTAACTTTTTATTGTATATTTGTTTGTGTATATATTGTTGAGTACATAATTCATGGAGAGTAACATACTTTCAAATAAGTTTACTATATCTTTTGGTATGCATATGAGTTTTTTTGCAAAATCGATAGTTGAAGATTAATCCCTTCAAGACATATAGATCATTGAAATAAAATTTGTTTGTACCATCGAAGCCTTTTCCATGGAAGGATAAAAATATAAAATTTAACATTATACTCACTAGTCTCTCATTCAAAAAAACATGATAACAAATTTAAAAATCAAAATAATATTTTTATGGTTTACCAAATAAATAAACCAATTATATGCCCTCACAGTTCAACATAATTTTTATTGATTACTAAATCACACACCATGATATGTAATTCATGAGCATTTTTTGTTTAGGGTGATTTTTGATTTGCCATAAACAAATTATTATCATTTCTATCTTCTTCAAAATGAGTAAGTAATAAGTTTATTTTTCTGTCGATTATTATGTATCATTTTATTGGTTTAAATATCCTAATATTAAATGTGTGACCTTTTTATTAAGAATGATACATGTTGCGAGATGACAAATCTAAAATAGATTTGCTTAAGATATAATTGTTCATAAAAAAATGTTAACTTTTTTTGTTGTTGGGAAATCCATAAACATGATGCACAAGATTTTTTGAAGTTACAATGACTGAATTTCAGTAATTGAGGGAGGAAGTTGGTAAAAGAAATAATATAAACCCGACCCATGTGTATATGTGGAAATACCCGTAACGGGTACCCATAATAATAGATTATGAGTGGGAGCGGGTTTTGTGATACCCGTCCTGCGGGTACCTGTAAATTTATATATTTAGTTTTTAGTTAAATTTTTATATATATTTATTATTATTTTAAGATTATATATTATATACTTTATTATTATTTCATAATAAATTACACATATTTGATTGTGATCATAAATTTATCATATTAGTCATGTAACAATTATTTTGATTATTACAAATTATATAAATATATAATTAAAATTAAAAACTCATTGGGTACCCATAAATACCCGCTAGCCACACAGGTACCCGCAAATATTGTAGGTTTGAGAACAGAAAAACACTACCTGCACCTGACAGTTGAGGTTACCATCCCTAATGTTATTGTTCTCTTCAATCCTATTTACTAATCCAACTTTTAAAACATGCGACCAAAACTTCCCAACGCTATTCCTTCAGTCTCATTGTATCAAAGACAAATTATTACATATTCTATCATCAATTACTTTATTTATTATTGATTTTGAATAAATTTGTTTAATTTTAAATTATCAATACATGATTTACTTTAAATATTTGATTTATACCATTTAATAATTTTGACGTAAACTCTATACACTGTATAAAGATTTATACTATATCATTTACTGTTTATTTAGAATATTTTTTAAAAAGTAAACAATAATTAAATATTAATAGTAGATGATACAATAACGTTGTATAAAACTTATACCGTCACTACGTATGATTTATTTTTAATAATTTACCGGACCGTAGACATAAAAATAAAACCTGACTGCGACTTTAGATAACCTGTGACAAGGTCCATGATGAAAATGACAAGCGAGTTTCATATATAACCATGCATGTATGTCCCATCAACATGTTATTTGACACAATAAAAAACTGACAACCTTAACACACAAAAAAACACAACTAACTATTAGAAATCACATCATTATCGCATATAGTTTTTTTAGTTTAACATAATTTGTATACACTGAACTCATTTATCTGTATTTCTTATTTTTTAATTTTTTGTGTGAAATAGTACAGGAGAAAAACATTGGATACCTTATTCTTGAATATGTTAAAATTAAATGAAAGGTTTGTCATGAATGAGATATAATTAATCGTCTATGATCCTAGTTTTTTATTATAGAAAAATAGTATTGTTTTTTCTTCGTATAAGATACCAGTTAGAAGATTTTTATAAGACATTTTACATTTTACATTTTTATGTATTATTTTTTCCTAGTTGCTCCCATTAAAAACTTTCAGTAAGACGGCTAATTAAGGATCAATATTAAATAAATGTAGTAAAATTGCAATTTTATAATAATCTAGAAAGTAAGAAAAATAAACATTTTTTGTCGAAATACACAATAAAGAGGATTAGAGTGAGTAACAAACAACAACTGTTTCATTAAATTATTTTGTTGTCGTGGGTGCATCAATCATGTGAAATATCTTATCTTTATATCCATCTATAACTTTCATGAGTTAGGATTAGGAATGACAATAAAAACTGAACCTATAGTTACCCATCTGAATCAAATCCGAATTTAATTAGGAAATCCAATATGATTAGGTTCGAGTTCAGGTTTTACCCGAGTTTAAATTTTGGGTTCGGGTTTGATATATCAAAAACCTTAACCCGAAGCCCCCAAAGTAATATAATTCAATTTAAAATTGAAATTTCTATCATGTGTCAAATGTTTTTAATTTCTAATTTTACTTTAGATAGAATTGAATCTTCAAACATAAAAGAAATGAAATAATATAATAGAAAATAGAAATTTTAGAGAAAAATTACACGAAAATAAAATCATATTTTTCTTAATACGTTATAATTTTCGGGGCTTTTTTCGGGTTCAGGATAGTATTTTTATTTTCAACCCCGTTGAGTTTGGGTTCAGGTTTTGAATTTCGGATTTGGGTTTGGGTATGTGCAAACCCGACCCGAACCGCCTCGTTGCCACTCCTAGTTAGGATCATCTCCATTAATGGATAGATAAATGCTTCAAAAGGTAAGGGGAAATGCAACTTTTAATTACATATATATCCTTTTGATTATAATAAAAACACATTTTTACTACTAAAAACGAGTAAAAAATACGCAATTGTCTCTAAATTTATCCTTACTCAACTCTGATACATTAATACTTTTAAAATTTTCAATGATTAATAATTGTTTTTGGTTTTTCACAGCATCATCGCACTGGAGGCAATCCTGTCGGGAGCTGAAAACATCCATAAGTATATGAGGCTAATTCTCCCAGCCGGTATTTTTCATCTATAAGACTCAAACCTGTATCTTACTTAAATAAAATTAAGTATGTATCACTTGAACCAACACCCATCGGTCAATGATTAATAATTTGCAGAAAGAGTTTTGATGACAAAGTATTGGGCTAAAAATAAGAATGTTTTAAACTGAAGGATTGGCCCAAGAAGGGGGAAGCGAGTGCATATTTAGTATCTTTTCTTCTCTCCTAATTGTAAAACGACGCCGTTGATGCATCCCCTGTTAATGAAACAGAGCGGTTTAATTTGACTGATTGAGATTAATTCCATTCACATCGAAAGAGGAATTGAGAGAGAAGAAGATGAGTAGGAACGATTCCAAATACTTCTCTACCACCAAGAAAGGTGAAATCCCCGAACTCAAAGAGGAGCTCAATTCTCAGTACAAGGTTCCTTTTCTCTTCTTTCTCGATCCGATTTCATTTTCTTCTATACCTGATCCGTTGCGATAGATCTACTTTCCGTGTTTTTGATTTTGTAAAATTGATCTTCTATAACCTGCGTGAGTTAATTCAATGATACAACGTTGATCGAGTAATCGATAACTCGTGATTTGTGAATTGACCCTACGAATTCAGTGCTTGAACTGCAACCATAATAATTATTCACTTGATAACTACCCTTTCTTTTTTGGACCTATTTGCCCTGATTTGTTTTGTAATATAGCTGAAAAATGTATGCAAAAAATCATGTGATCTTCGCTTATTTGTTTCATGTTTTGTAGGATAAAAGAAAAGATGCTGTGAAAAAGGTTATTGCAGCAATGACTGTTGGGAAAGATGTATCGTCATTGTTCACAGATGTGGTGAATTGCATGCAAACAGAAAATTTGGAACTTAAAAAGCTAGTTTACTTATATCTCATAAATTATGCTAAGAGCCAGCCTGACCTAGCAATACTTGCAGTAAATACATTTGTCAAGGTACAACCTTATTTTCTTAGTTCTTTTCTTATTATTTGCTATCATTTATTTCTTGGATTTGTGGGTCTTCTTGACTATTATACCCTGTGAAATTCATTCGCAATCCATAACCTTTAGTTGATGAGATGAGATCTATTCTCCAAGAGATGTATTTATATGAAAGCATAGTCTTTATTGGAAAGTGGTGTACTTAACAGATCAAGAAGGTGATTTTTTAGTTTTTGAATGAAGACTTTGTTTTTTTTGGTTAGCAAAAGGTATCTTTTTCTTGATTTTAATATTCTGCACTTGTTCTCATCTGGAGCTGTAATGATACATTTTTCTCTCATGTCTTTTTATAAAACGCTGCACAGGATTCACAAGATCCAAATCCTTTGATTCGTGCCTTAGCTGTGAGGACAATGGGCTGCATTCGTGTTGATAAAATTACTGAGTATCTATGTGATCCCCTTCAAAGATGCCTGAAGGTACTATTGTTCAGTGCTGTTATAACTTATATGTACCTTTTGTTAACTTTGAAATTCCTCTGGTTATGACTTCTTAGTTCTTACTGTGTTGACAACAGTACCAAAGTTTTTTCCTTCTCTTTTGCCCTGATTGTAACTCTCATGTCTTTATGATATTTTGACAGGATGATGATCCATATGTTCGTAAGACAGCAGCTATTTGTGTTGCTAAACTTTATGATATAAATGCTGAGTTAGTTGAGGACCGTGGTTTTTTGGAATCCCTGAAGGATTTGATATCTGATAATAATCCAATGGTTGTAGCCAATGCTGTGGCAGCCCTTGCTGAAATTCAGGAAAATAGTACTAGACCCATCTTTGAGATCACTGTTCCCACCCTGACAAAGCTCCTTACTGCATTAAATGAATGTACAGAGTAAGTTCATATTGTATGTTTTCTATCCTAATTGAAATTGTAAACAGTTCTCATATTTTTATTGCACCGTTACCTGCTTAATTTGAATGTGCATCATTTGCATCTGATTTCAGGTATGATTTTGTTCCATTAGGTCTATATGTTTTGATCACCCATCTTTAATAAAGATTATAACCATAATAAAATAAAGTAACACTTGAGGAAATCTGTTATTATCTACAAGTGCTTCACTCCCCAACTAGTGGGATTAAAGCTTGATTGTTGTATTATCTACAAGTGCTTCTCTATCCTTTTCTTCACTTCTACCTAAGTACCTATTACATCCCGATATGTTTTCATTTTTATTTTTATCTTTTCCTACCTGTGCAGGTATGTGTAATTGGTGAAAAGTGTAAACACACTTTCTAATGTTATATGCCTGGGCCACTTTTTAGTTTGTTAGATTGTTCTGTATTTTATAGATCAACCAAACACTATTCATTATATTCTTCTGTTTTTAAGCTGTTTTATTGACTGTAAAATTTATTGGTTATTGCTTTACTTGTCATTTTGGATTGTCTTTGTCCATCTATGATCATATATTTAATCTGATCTTAACAGCACTTGCTTTTGCTTCACGTGCCAGATGGGGTCAAGTTTTTATATTGGATGCTCTTTCAAGATACAAGGCTGCTGATGCCCGTGAAGCAGAAAACATAGTAGAAAGAGTTACTCCACGATTACAGCATGCGAATTGTGCAGTTGTTCTTTCAGCTGTTAAGGTGCTTTTTTAATCCTGTGTTACCATATGTCGACATCGATGCTTTGGATACCATATTGTTTATGGTTTTCTAATAACAGTTTATAACAACTTTAGATGATCCTTCAACAAATGGAGCTTATCACCAGTACTGATGTAGTTCGGAATCTTTGCAAAAAGATGGCCCCTCCTCTTGTTACGTTACTCTCTGCAGAACCTGAGATACAATATGTGGCATTGCGTAATATCAATCTTATAGTACAAAGAAGACCAACAATTCTTGCTCATGAAATTAAGGTAGTGATTTGAATATTACTTCATCAAATTGTCAGAGTACTTGTACCCTTGTTCATTACTGAAGATTTTCTCTATTCCATTGTGGTGGATGTGATGCTTATGGAGCTCTTGTTCTATATGCAGGTGTTCTTCTGCAAGTACAATGATCCTATATATGTGAAAATGGAAAAGTTGGAAATTATGATAAAACTTGCTTCAGACCGAAATATAGACCAGGTAATTTGTCCATAATATAGTTGCCAGTTCATATTTTCCTCCTACTCCCTATCGTTTCTTATGATAAGAAGTGATTTCTGTAATGAGTACAAAAAGTTTCTTATCGAAGATATGGTAATCAGTAATCTTGTGATGGGGATACCCACAATTTTGAGCAGGATATCACATCCCCGATGATTCTCTCTAATGAAATCTATACGTTTATGTAAAAAACAATATACACTTACCATTTACTTGAGCCAATTAAGATGCGTGTTTTTTATTATAATTCTGCAGGTTTTATTGGAATTTAAAGAGTATGCTACTGAAGTTGATGTAGATTTTGTTAGAAAGGCTGTACGTGCAATTGGTCGTTGTGCCATCAAATTAGAAAGAGCAGCTGAACGTTGCATTAGTGTTTTACTTGAGTTGATCAAGATAAAAGTAAATTATGTGGTTCAAGAGGCAATCATTGTTATCAAAGATATATTTAGAAGATATCCCAACACGTAATATTATATTTTTTCCATCTGCATTCTTTTTTGAGAGAGAAGATTCAAGATAGCACAATTAGCAATTACTATTACACTTCAAACTTTGCTTGAATCATTTTTATACTCTGCAGATATGAGTCCATAATTGCTACACTTTGTGAGAACTTAGACACCTTGGATGAGCCGGAAGCCAAGGTATTAGTTTCTATGTGTGCCTTTTAACTGTCATTATGCTCTAGCATGCATTCTTATCTTCTCATCCTTTTTCCCTTGTGGATAGGCATCAATGATCTGGATAATTGGTGAATATGCGGAAAGAATTGACAATGCTGATGAACTTCTTGAAAGTTTCTTGGAAAGTTTCCCCGAAGAACCTGCCCAAGTCCAACTACAATTGCTGACTGCTACTGTCAAACTTTTCCTTAAGAAGCCAACTGAGGGACCACAGCAGATGATTCAGGTCCTGCCTCATAATGCATTTTTATTCATGTAGATAGGATTAACATGCCACTATGCTATATGTATTGATCTTTCGATGTCAAAATCAAATTGGACAACTCTTGTACCAAGTATGAATACGTCTTGTTAAGTGGGGCATATATAGCAGTCTATAGTTTTAATGTCAATAATTATATATTACACAGTTGTGTCTATTCCATATCTGCCTGTTATGACTTTGTGTGGTAGTTGTAATTTATAGTTTGTACATGCGTAGAGGCATAATTTTTCTATCCCTCCCAAAATGGAATCCTTGCATGATTGAATGGTGCGTGCGTCTTTGAGATTATGTCTAGAAAAAATTCTATAACTATCGGATTCAAATTTAAAAGACAAATCTGCCATTTTATCAGCATATTTCTTGGTTAATGACTCAAAAACCCTCCTTTTTATAGTGTCTTCTTCTTATTTTCCCACTATGGGAGTTGTTTGCATATTCTTCAGGCCATTCCAAGTTTCACTTAATAACTCATGATTACAGGTTGTTTTGAACAATGCCACAGTGGAGACAGATAATCCTGATTTGCGAGATCGTGCATACATATATTGGCGTCTTCTTTCAACTGATCCCGAGGTTTGATTTCTTCAATTTGAATCCAATCTCTTTTATTTGCACTATTGTCTATATGAGGTCAACATAATATTTGGATAAATGCTGACTCTTTGCAGAGGACCGGTTAATTTCTTTTACAATTCTGTGCAAAATATTAGCCGACTAGGGTTGACTGACCTTAACCATTAATAGGCGGTCTGTCTTTATCTAACCCCATGCAAATAATAGTTGTTTCTGAATTGTTTTCTTAAATTTTCCGTGATAAGGATAACCAGTATTGCTGTCCATGTGGTGTATCTACTTTGTTTTCCTCAGGCAGCTAAGGACGTCGTGTTAGCTGAGAAGCCTGTTATAACTGATGACTCAAATCAGCTCGAACCTTCTCTACTTGATGAGCTTCTTGCCAATATTGCTACATTATCTTCAGTTTATCACAAGCCCCCAGAAGCCTTTGTAACTCGTGTACTCTCTTCAGCTCAGAGAACTGAGGAAGAAGACTATGCCGAGGGAAGTGAAACAGGGTATTCTGAGTCATCTGCAAATCCTGCAAATGGTGTTGCATCACCACCTGCTGCCAGGCAATCAGCGCTTGCATCTGCAACAGCTGCACCAGCTACACCTCCACCTGTTGCACCTGTGCCAGATTTACTTGGTGATTTAATCGGCATGGATAATAATTCAATTGTTCCTCTGGATCAGCCAGCTACTCCTACTGGGTGAGTGATCATGGGATCATAAGTAAACGTAGCTAAGCATTACTTCTATGAAAAATCTATTGTAATTTGTCTTGAGTTTTAGAAGCATTGCATGCATTTTGTTGTGTGATGAAAACAATTTTACTTTTGTATAGAAATAGTGATTAACTACATGATAATATTAAATAGAGTCACGAGTTCAACAAGCAATCAAAATAATTTGAAATTTGTCAAACATTAATTACTTACTCTGTCCGTGAAGTCAGGCTTAATTAATAATTAGATCTTATGCTCTGGTTGCAGGCCTCCATTGCCTATTTTAGTACCTGCTTCAACTGGTCAGGGTTTACAAATCAGTGCACAAGTGGTTAGACGGGATGGTCAAATATTTTACAGTTTGTTGTTTGAGAACTCCACTCAGGTTCCACTTGATGGCTTCATGATTCAATTCAACAAGAACACATTCGGTCTTGCAGCTGCTGGACCCCTACAGGTTTATTATATTTACATGGTTTTTCCTGGATGTTTTTGTCAAATTAAGCTCTAATTGATTCTTCATTGCCTCAGGTTCCACAAATACAACCTGGAACATCAGCTAGGACACTCCTTCCCATGGTCATGTTCCAGAATTTGTCTCAAGGTCCTCCTAGCTCAGCTTTACAGGTTGCTGTGAAAAACAATCAACAGCCTGTGCTGTATTTCAATGACAAATTCTCATTGCATGTATTTTTTAGTGAGGATGGTAGAATGGAACGTTCCAATTTCTTAGAGGTATATCTTTTTTCATTCCTTTGATCCCTTCATAATTCTATAAATTTTTGTTCTTCCATGTGTAAAATCTTTTTCCTCCTTGCATGCTATTATTATTTTGTAGTGTGAAAAGAAGAACATGTACAGTGTGAAACATTTCACAAATTAAACAGCTTTGCTACTTTCTCTGATTAATACTTGAACGTATTATAAATTTATAATGGATACATGATTATAACTGTGCTGCAGACATGGAGGTCCCTTCCTGATTCAAATGAGATTTCCAAGGACTTCCCAACCATCGTGCTTAGCAGTGCTGAAGCAACACTGGACCGACTCGCTGCATCAAACATGTTCTTTATTGCAAAGCGCAAGAACGCGAATCAGGATGTGTTTTACTTCTCAGCTAAACTCCCTCGAGGGATACCATTCTTGATCGAACTTACCACTGTGATTGGGAACCCTGGCGTCAAATGTGCAATCAAGACTCCAAACCCTGAAATGTCTGCACTTTTCTTCGAAGCTGTTGAGACTCTTCTTCTGGGTTAAAATGATTTCTAAAATTACTCTTGTCTTTTATAATTTTTGTTTGTATATTGTTTTTGTTGGCATATTTGATAAATATTCTGAATAGGCGTGTTGTATCTTATTTGGGGAAAAAATCCCATTGATTATCTATCATATGCCCTTATCAGCTGTATTTCAATTTCACTGCTACTGCCATTTTGGCCTTTATTGAAACCCTGCAATAGGTTTGATTTTGATGACCTGTAATATAGCGTCCTGATTACATTACATTGATGCTGTTAGCATTTTATGTGGATTAATTGATTTCCTTTTTTTTACATTAGAGGTAACCATTGACACCATCATGTCCAAATCCTCAAGAGTTTTCAGCGGGTACAACTTGAGCAATATATATTATCGTAGAATTTTGTCTCGCCAAAACGGTATTATTAAATTGTCATAGAATTGCCATATTATATTTTATTTTCTATAATGTTCTGTTGTTTACCATATTACTCTAGCCATATAGTGTGGATATCATTGATTGTACTAACAAATGTTATTATCTATTTCACTATGTTATTCAGCTTATTGTTTTTTTTTTATCTAGCATTATAGTATCATTGCATGGGTAAGAGTACATGTCCAAGTAACAATGGCTCTCACAAACGATGAATTATTGTAATGGAAGTTAAAGATTTTAATCAAATTCTCATTATTGATATGTATGCAGTGAGTATACATGTTAATGGTTGATGATTGTTGACTTTTATACTGTTAGTGTATACATGTTAAATCTTTATTGATAATACATTAATGATTTAGAACTTAATAAATTTATTGTAAATCTATGAATGAATCATGATTTAAACAATTAATCCTGAAATATATATATTTTGTCCAATTATGTTGTCGGCAGTTTGCAAGATTATTTATTAATAGAAACCATATACTGTGGCAAGACCATGAACCTTCATTACTTGAATATCGGAGTTTCAAGGTCATGAAGGTAACCATGATGTTATACATGTTTGATGGAGATGATGTCCTCTTGTTCATTATTTTACAACAACTCTAATGGGTTGTTGTTTTTATCTTCTAATAGCAATAGTGAATAGTATCTAGTGTTGGGATACAACTCTTGGTTCTTTGTATCCCAAACACAAAAGGACAAGAAATATTTGATAATCAAGGGCTATAAATGAGAATGTAAGAATATGACAATGTAAGAGGTTTTTCTTCTTTCTGGAGAAGGGAGGGGCATTAAGTGGAGTGTTGGTTGGTGTAATGAAGGACTAGAATTACAGAACAGTAAGTGTTCCACACATTCATTCATTTCACAGCTTCTTATTCATCATGGCTTGAAAAAGAGTATCTTATTCATCAAGTAATATAAACTTATATATACAGTGTTACACAAGAGAATATAATATCTTTTTTGTACCTAATAATCAACACAAATTGAATTTTTGTCAAAGTGACCAATTCAAGTGATGAATGACTTATCTGAAATAACGACAAGAGGGTCCATAGAGGATGTCACATAGGAAGCATAAAAAATCTGACCACCTATTATGATCTGAATTATGTACTGGTTTTGTCTTTCCTGTAATAGAGAGTGTAATAGAGAGGATTCCTACTCTAAACATTCACAATTTTTGTAAGGGCGTCATCATTTCTTCATGATAGACTGATAAGAGGCTTTCTAGACATAATTAAGGATAAAATACATTACAGTGTTTAAACTGTCACACTCACCACTCATGTCTCATCTCACCCTCTATCTTAGCTATGTGTATACATATTTGTTGTTCCATAAGTTATAGACTTTATGTACCATATACTGTGATTGACGACTAGAAAAATAATTAATTATTAATTTTTTAACTTAAATATATTTTTTTAACTAATTATGAGTCAAAAATACATGTAGTAACACAATTTATGGGACAACAGATGTACTCTCAAATTTGAGGAAGCATTTTTCCAAATGCATTTCCTTCTTTTTTTCTTTTCATATTCTGTTTTTTTTTTTGCTTTTGTGAAAAGAAGCAAATTGGTGTGTGACCTTAATAGAGGAGCACTAGCTACCAATCTAATCTATACATTAACACATACAAACCAAAAAAGACTACTCCTATAACTATAAGATAGTTTAAAGATAATCTTCTACTGAAATGTTCAAGGCCTTCCCTTCTCTACAACCATCTTCTTCACTTCCTTGAGAATCATCACCCAAATTCTCCCACCATAATAAATCACAATCATCATCATCATCATCATTTTTCTTCTCATATTTACTTTGTTCTACAACTACCGTACTTGTTTTTCCTGCAATGTTTCTGGCATCAACATCCATTCCAACATCAGAAGCAACCTTCTGAATTGACTTTGGTGAAATGTCATCATTTCTATTTTGGAAACCATAAGAAGACAATGTCTGAGGAAAGTTGAGTTTTTCCAATAATAAAGAAGAAGAAGAAGGCTTTCTTAGACAATACACTGCCACGTCATGTGCCACCGCCGCAGCTTCCGCCGTAGCATAAGTACCTAACCACAAACGTTGTCGTGTTCCTGGAACACGAATCTCAGATACCCACTTGCCCCATTTTCTACGTCGAACACCATTCAACTTCTTCTTTGTGTTTGTAACTTGATGCAGCGATGAACAAGTACTACTACTCCAACTACTCATTGATGGTGAAAAAGAGAAGAACAAGTACTACTTACTACTCTTTCTTTGTTTCTGTGTATTGTGGTGTTTGGAGAGGTGATGATTGCTTTATAAAGGGGTGGACCAATGAAGCAAGGTCAAATTATTCAAAGGTCAAAGTTAAATAAATGGGTTTAGAATCTGTGAATGTTACTTTCGAAAGTCCTTCAACTTGGAGTTAAAACAATTATGTTTTTTCTTCTCATTATTTGTCTCATTTATATGACTATTATTGTATTCAATCGGAGTAGGTTGAAAAATATCTTAGGATGTGATCCAATGTTTTTATATATAATTAATAATTATGTATAATTATATTTAAGTAATATTCTTATCTTTTTATGAACTGAAATGAATAAATATTTTCGTCTTTTTTAAATTATGTTAACAGTTCAGTTTACTTTCTGAATTACTACGGTTTAATCGAGTTTATCATGGTTAGACTACAATATTCTTGGTTCAAAGTGATATAACCTCTCATTTGGTTAAGACTACAAACCAGAATCATTTTCATGTTCGATTAGTGGTCGGACTGGTTAGACCGCCTCATCCGATTAGATTATCATAACATTGATTGTATCATCAACTATTTATATTTTATTATCATTAACTCTTTTAGAAAAAGTAATACACATAATTAATGAATAATATGTTGATTATGTATAAATTTTATACTGATAATTGACAAAGTATAAATATTATATTTCATTTTCTTTAAATAAAGACAAAATTAACCAAAAATTATCCATCAAATTAAAATTGCTTTTTCTAACATATAGAGAACTAAAGTGATGAATTTAGTATAACAAAATACTACTGAATAATACTTATGCATAAGAAATTTTTATATCATCATAATATCATTTATATATTAATTATTATTTATTTTTAAATAAAATAATATATTATAATAATAGATATGTATTGAAAGTGTATATAATAATGGGTGAGGAAGTGAGGAAATAAGGTAGTAGAGTAAATTAAAGATGTTGATGTCCTGGATGAGAAAAATATGTATACACCATAGTATAAGAGTTTGTATGTTATCATTACATTTTCTACCATTTATTTTTAATTATCATTTACTCTTCATAAAAATAATTCAAATAAATGATAAATGATACACTAACTATATATAAATTTTTACATTGTGGATCGATCCATATAGATTGTAGATTTCAAGTAGATTGAAATTTGGTGTATGCCATTATATTTGTTTGTCAACAATGGCACAAGGATATTCCAATGCTTCTATTTTTCCAGTCGTGGATGGAGATAGAGATAGTATCATATTATGTCACCAATGACGTTTCATGTCACTTGTTCTTTATCCACTTTGCTAATTACTATATATTCCATTCACATAATTACAACACACAACAATAAAATTATTACTACCAAGTATTAGAGTAACTTCGATTCAAGATTTATGTTTATGTTATAACCTATAATAATAATTTATTATCAATTTTTGGTATTATTAAGAGTGTCTCTTCATATTTCTTATGAGATTCTAATCTCTTTTAGGATTCGTGACTGTCTCTCCCAATAAGTATCGCTCACAAAAATCAAACTATAGAATCTTATACTACTAGACCAATACATTGTTGATTAATCCATCATCAATTAATAATAGATCAGTTTACTGGGCCGTAAAATCTTATAAATATAATTTAAAAGAAATATAGCTACTGTTTTTAAAGTCTTATCATTAATAATATTTTTTTGGTACATCTTGATAATAATATAATATAACGTGTTCTACACTTTTTTGGCACATAAAAGGAAAATAGTCTAGAAATATTGCATTAAATAATGTATGTGGTAACTATGCAAGTGATTTAATGTATGTATATAAATCTTTATATTGGTAGAGTATAATTTTACATTAATTTGTTTTGTGGGTTTTCATTGAAAATGGATGAAAAATAAGGAAAATGGATAAAGTTCTCTGTTCTAGTGGCCAACTTGTATTTAGATTTTAGAGTGTAGTTGACCACTTCAATTTCGATTTCAAACTTTTATGACTAACCATAAATATCTAAACCACATCATACACTATGTCTACGTTTACTCACAAAATAATGCAATTTTATAACACTGTCTTCCTTATCATATCACCATTTTCTTTAAACCATTTTCTTTTTCACAAAAAAAAAAAAACATCATATTTCTATAACTTTTATTTTTAATTAAGTAGTAGTTTTTAATTTGATTGGGATACAAATAAGGATAAGTAAGATACAAGATCTCCATTTGAGGTATTAGACACATGTTCGAATCAAGTATAATTCAGTGAGAAGAAAGAATAACCAAAATTGTTTGTGATTCTATCACCATCTTGTTTGTATAAAAATTATTTAAGTTTGTGATTCTACAATATAATTTACCATTCTGAATTTCAAATCGAAACATTATGTATTTTAAGATGAACAATGAATATTAAATAAATTGGTTAAGATTAATTAGAACTTAGAAGATAATTATACTGAATTTTTAATTAGTCATATAATTATTATAGAATTTTTTTGTTTTGGCCATCCATATATATATAATTATACATAATTATAATACTCAATATTTATTATTCTTACTTTGTATCGGATTAGCATCCCTTATATTATTATAAATGCATTTGCACGAATACATTTTCGAACAAGGTTTAAACTAGGTCAATATAGTCGTGGACCGATAATTTTTGATAAATAAGCTGATTGATTGGACCACTTCATAATCATGACAAAATAAAACAAAAAGTAGTTTTCATAAATAAATAAAAAACTGAATAAAAAGTGACATACAATAATACAACAACCTTAATAAGACAATTTATGGTGATTGTCTCCAATGTAAAATAAGAGAAGCAGCATGAATCGACTATATAAAATTTGAAGTCCATTTAAAATGTAAAGTTAAGCCATTACCATATCTATATATTATCACACGTGGATAACCCTATGAAACAATGAGGTGTCGATGATAAGACAAAGATGAAGTAATAATAGAAATAAAAATGAGGATGGGTGAGGATAAAAGGAATATTTTGATATGGGAAATGACATAGGCGATGATGTATAATTGAGAGTGTTGGACTAGACTATGATCATGGAGTCTTTAATTAGCGGGGAGTTCCATTGTCATCAGAGAGTCATAAGTGAAACATCACATCTTGAACAAAAACCTTAAGACATTAGTTCTATGAGTCTTTCATTTCCTACTTATAAACTCTTTCACTTTTAACCGCATATCCAATGTGAGACTTCACACTTGAATAAACCGAATAGAACGTATATTGGTCCTTAGAGTTTCCATAAAAAATTGACGTAAGATCATTCATTTGATAGAATCAAGTGAACCTTACACAAGAGTTTCAGGAGGTGCACCTACCATGCTAGTTACTAAAGTCTTCTCTTTTTCTTCATTTATCCTCTGAAACTCAATTCCATTAACTCACAATCGAAAATTACGGGTTGATGCGATTGAGGTAGTAGTAAACCAATTTGATGTTGAGTGCATTTAACTTCAAAACCAGATGCTAATTTGATGGAGAGGTGATGATTGCTTTATAAAGGGGTGGACCAATGAAGCAAGGTCAAAATATTCAAAGGTCAAAGTTAAATAAAAGGGTTTTGAATCATATTAACTACTAGTTGCTGATTGTTACTTTCAAAAGACCTTCAAGTTTGAGATAAATTAAGAGTATAATTTAGTATAAAGATTTATAAGTTTTAAATTTATGTATTGACAGTGTGATATATAATTAATGTATCTTTTATCGTTCATTTGTATTTATTTTTTTGAAATATTAATAATGATTGAAAATGAATGTTGGATGATGTAATGATAGTATAAAAATTGTTACATTATCAATATATATACCTTTTCTCAAGATTTATATATAAATAAGATTTAATAATAATTAAATATGAATGGTTGTAAATGAGAATAATAATATGTCATATGACACAAATATCACAAACTAAAGACTATAAATTAAGCAATAATTATCAAACCAATTAAAATTGCTTTTTTAAAACATCAAACAATAAAGTAATGAATTTGATATAACAAAATTTAGTACTGAAAAATATTTATATATCCATACTCATATTTTAACTATTATTACTCTTAAATAAAATAATACAAAATAATGTATTGAAAGTGTATATAATATTAGGTGATGGAGATATTGGATTAGGAAATAGGGAGGAAGCAAAGGAAGTAGGGTAGTAGAGTAAATTAAAGATGTCATATCCAAGTTTCCAATTACATTGAAATTTGTTGTAGACGATGGACGGGAATCTTCAATCATGTCACTGACTAATCACAATGAAGCAAAATTAATAAAGTTATGAATATCGAATTTTTTTTTAACTGACATAACATAATATGATTGGTTTGGGACAGAATTTGGGACAAAGTTTAGAATAGTAGATCCTTATCCGTCAACACAAGGATATTCCAATTCTTCTATTTTTCATAAAGATAGTATCATATTATGTCACCAGTGACGTTTCATGTCACTTGTTTTTTACCCACTTTGCCATTTACTATATATTCCATTCACATAATTACAACACACAACAACAAAATTATTACTACCAAATATTAGCGTAACTTGGATTCAAGATTTATGTTTATGTTATAATAATCCATAATCAATATAACGTGTTCTACACTTTTTTTTGCTAAAGTATATTAGACAAAAATATCTTAGAAAAAAATCTAGTGTTGCTAAAAGTCTTATCTTAATAACAATATAACGTCTTCTACACTTTTTTTTGCCACATGATAAGAAAATAGTTTAGAATTTTCGCATAAAAGAATCTACGTGCTACCTATATAAAGTCAATTTTATATTTCGATAGTATTTTACTTTTTGACTTAATCTCATATGATAACCAACAATATATTAGTTTAGTGATACAAGACTCTAATAAATACTCAAAGTTTAAGGTTCGATTTCTGAGAGTGACACTTGTTAGAAAGAGCAAACATAAACTCTAAAAGATATTAATTTATTACCCAGAAATATGAGGGAATATCCTTAATAATACTAAAAAAATCTCATTAATAAATATAATCTAAAGACCTAAACATAATTTAAAAAGACTGTACAAATTTTTGTAATAATCAAAACAGAACTCCTTTATATAAAATGTTTGACCTACTTAATTTGTTTTGTGACTTTTGAGAAATTAGAGAGCCAAACCCAGAGAAGTTCTCTGTTCTAGTGGCCAACTTGTGTTTAGATTTTAGAGTGGTTGACCACTTCAATTTCTACTTCAAACTTAAATGACAGACACTGCTAACCATAAATATCTATGTTTCCTCACAGAAACTGGAACATGTTTCTTATTACATTAAACGATTAACTTATCCTAACGGAACATATTATCTCATATAGTTATTATATATAAATAGAAAGTTTTATATAGTTGGTAATTAAGTAATTTATCTCTTTTGTTTTTTTTGGACGATAATAAAAATAAAACATTAAAATAGTATTATATTATTTTTAACTTTAAATGAACCATCTAATTCAATTATGACTTATTCCAGTTTAAATAAGTTTAATACAGTTGGATCAGCATTTTCCCTATTCAAAACAGTTCAATCACACTTTCATAGAGATTTTCTTTGGCAATCAAATGCGCTAAAATGCGTTATGGACCTCATATATTAGACACATTTTAGAATCTTTATAATTAATCTCATGGAAGAAAGAATAGCCAAAATTGTTTCACATTTTCACTATTTATGGTTCTGCCACATTCTTGTTTATAGAAAAATATTAAGTTTTAGAATTCATGAATATGTCTTAAGACTTTGAATCAAAATATCATTTTAAAAAAAGAATGGGGTCTCAAAGACAATTATAGTTTTTTTACTTATCTCCAAAGAATATCTAAATCTATTCAGGCTTCTTTTCCTAAAAAAGGAGTGAGGAATTACATCTATGATATAATTAATTATTACCAAAGTTAAATCAAAAAATTTATGTATTTTAAGGTGAACAGTGAATATTAAATAGATTGGTTAAGATTAGAATATATGTATAGTGAATTTTTCAAGTAGTCATATTATCATTAAGATTTTTTATTGAAGTCAGACAATTTAAACATGAAGAATGAATGTGGATAAGGAAGATTCTCAGAGGGTATATTTTATTAAAGTCAGACAATTTAAACAATTTATTGAATTGACAAAAACATATTTGAAATTTGTATAAATATATAATATATATTTTATTAGATGAAATATATGTTAAACTAATATCAGGAGAAAATCTAGAGCAAGAAAGATATAACAAAAAATATATTTAGAAGATGCAAATATATTGGATTGTTGTATAAGTGTAATATCTCTACATTGCAAGTGTAAATATATATATATACACCTCATTATTTATTTGTACCTATTCTCTCTTCTTTGAAGATGCAATGATAAAAGATAAATGATATAATGACAGTTTATAAAATGAATGCACTATCAATCCTCTTGTTGTGAGTTGATTTTTAGAGGGAAAGAAGAGAAAGAGAGAGTTTGAGAGTCATCTTAAAAGTGTATTTCATGGCTCCGGAATTTTTCTCTCCCCTTGCCTTCCAAAAATCAACTCCCAAACAGACCTTAAGACGGATAGGGCCAGTCCCATTCCCCAAAGGGCAACCGGTTCAAAAAGCCCATTGTAATCCGTAGCCAACAGCAACAAAAATAATAATTAAAAAGACAAGTTGTAGTAGGAAAAGTAGTGAACTGGGCTACTTCTTAGTTATTAGTTTAAACATTTTAGACAAATTTGAGAGCAATGATTAGATGGTGATTGAGTGAAAAAGTTGGTGATCATCTACGAAAGTGAATATTTACAACAGAAGGGTGCAAGAACAGAGTCTGTTGAACAGAGAGAGCAAGTGGCAGAATTGGATGAAAAATAAATGAAGATATATTCTTTGCACGACCATCCATACTACCTCCTTCAGGACCTATCAAAATCATAATCAAAGTAAACAAAAACACTCATAATCAAAGTAAACAAAAACAACTAAAAAAATACCAATTTTCAATGGTCAATTCCTCTCATCAATTATATCTCAAGTGGGTAAGGATTTGTATGATTTGTATGATGGTGGGTCTTACATAGACAAAATTAAGCCTGTGGTGTCCGTTTAGGGAGCTTTTAGAAGGTGTTAGACGATGTAAAAATATTACTTGAGTTCCTTAAATTATGTGTATCAAGTATTAGCTTTGAACCCATATAAGCAATAGGTTCTCAAACATCTAGGCTCTTGAGACTCCCTCACGTGAGCCTTTCTTCTCATAAGATTACTTTACCCCTATTGCTAAGACTCTACAGATTCTACTGCCACGCGAGGCAAGAGTAGAGCGTAAATAAATGGGATTTTGGGTTTCATGAGTATGTGGTAGAGTTTTAAGTTAAGTTGAGCCTTGAAATTAAAAGAGTTGGATTGAAATTCTAAACGAGACTCCGCAAAGCATTGCTATTAAGACTCGGCTCTTAACATAAGCCTCCCCACAAGACTCCCATTCTGGGTACTCCTCAAGGCGGTTATCCAAGAAGCTATTTTACAAAACAAATAGTGCTAATTTTTTATCAACAATTACCCATTGCACTTTACGGTATAAAGTGCATCATCCCCCATTGCATCTTGTTATTTTGATGTAAATAAGGCAATAAGGTTGAACAAAAAGAAAATACACACCTGGTTTGATTTTAAATTTGAGAGAATATGGATGCCTTCTTAAAATGAACTTGATAGGATGATCAGTTGATTGCCTATGCCGATCAGTTGCAGAAATCAGCTGCAATAACGGGAAGAATAAAAAAGATAACTCTTAGCAAGTGAACAATGGTCTCACTGCATGGCAACAAGACAAGCAAACATGAATATAAAGTAAACCTTATCATCAAATCGGAAAAGAGATTGGTCAAAGTAAGGAGAAGGACTCTGTGACTGACAGCTGAAAGGCAAAGAGGCAAGCATCTTCTTCACAAACTGCAAAACAAGAAACAAAATTTACACACAAAACACATCATCATGCCACACATTGACAGAATATCTCTTTTCTTTATCTTGAAGGGATGGAGGGAAGACGTGATTACAAGGTAACAACCGCCATCCACAGTTTACCTGTGATGAGCTGCTAGCCTTATCTTTTATGCTCCGTAGTTGTTCCAGTGCATGAACATTATTTGAATGAGATGATATGAAATTCATATGCATTGAATTTCTTGATGTTGCATGAAAGTGGTCACAGAACTGCTCGAACAACAGATAAAGTTCGTCTGCTGAATTCTGACAGAATGTAAACAATGAGTCAGAAAAGACACCAAGACACTGTAAACACATAATAAGCACGAGAAGAAAAACAAATTTACCTGATAAAAAGAAACTATTTCAGTTGTGTCCATGTTATATACTGCGACGAAAGCTGGGTGGTGATCAGCATTTCGTGACACCTGAGGCTTCAAAACATGAAGGGTCAACATATTTGTCATGCTACTTCAACAAAAGGCATAATGATTCCACTCTAGTATCCAGTCCAGGTTGAAACTTTCTGGAATATTTAATCAGTTAAATAGCTAAGAGTAGAATTGTCTGAGGCTATGTGGCTCTAGTTCAAGGAGGAAGGGAGCTAGATACTCAAGCCATATCAACAAGACATTATACAATTTTTACTTTATCTGGTTCTCTCCTCATGTTACTGTAAGTAACTTATATTTTTACTTACTGAGTGACTTTGAAGGGTATTACTGAGAAAGTAGAATGAAAAGAAAGTAAATAAAAAAAACATAGAACTCACCCCTCCATCTACACTACCAAACTTGATTAGCAAGTGGTGTCGGTCCAAGAACTGCACCTGTGCAGGAGTTGAACGCATGCAACTTGTTACATGACTTATTGTATGCGCAAAAAAAAAATAGTGTAAAAATGATTGAATCATTAATAAAATGTTCTTGTCAGGATGATAAAACTATGACAAAATTGTTGTGTAAGATGAAAATGTCTCAGACTCTACCTTCCAGATAATCAGATCAGCGTAATCTTGAAAGTGGAAGTAAAATTTCTTCCGAAGTGTTTGAATCCTCTGGTAGACACGGGAAAACATGTAAAGCAGAATAATAAAAAAAATGAATCATGTAAACCGGAAAAAAAAAATTGAGAAGATACAGAGCTTAAGTCATGCAGATAGAGAAACCCAAAAGTCTTCTAAAACCATATCTCAGAAACAGGGAAAGTCGAGATAGCAAAAATTGCAGAACAGTAATTAGGAGAAATAGCAGGATAAACATTTGACAAGGTATAGAGATATAGCTCTCATTTACCAAGCTCCATTTTTAGTCATTTACAAATATGAATTGCTTTATACTACGAAAGGATGGGTGATATGGAGATGCAACAAATGGAAAATAACATAGTAGGAATTATTGGTAAAAAATTATAGTTTAGGAATAATTAATTCCTCAGTTAGTTAAATACATAAATTAAGTCAATAAGTGGTCACACTTTGAACACAGCTCATACACTAAGTGGTTAGATAATAAATACTTTATAATTGGAAATCTTTTTATTAAGAATTCCTTTGTTGCAACATCTCCTAAATTATCCAAAAAGTGTGATTGCATTATAATGGACGTATCGGACAACAAACCAGTCCACCCCCACGTACATCTGCCTGTAGACACAGAAATATGCATGTACGTATAGAAACAAATAATGTCCATAAACATAACTCACAAGCAAATCTTAAAATGATTTGCTGTGAAGAATAAAAGGAAAGAAATTGAAGCTTGAAACATCATAGAAAAAAGAAAAAGAAACTAACATTTTGAAACAGACGATGTGCCTACGCCCTTCCAAGATAAAATAAAAAATGCCTGAATCCGTAACAAAAGTGAAAAGCCAAATGAAACATGGAAAGAAGGGATTGTGCAGTAAGTAAATTTAGAAAACTAACCAAGTTATCATCTCTTTCTTCATTCCATATGCTCTGAAATATGAATGAAAGCAATCGCTGCTTAATACCACTTAAAAAAGAACTCCCCGGATTAGGCTGTCCTTGATGCACGTTATTTTCAATGTGGCCCCCAGGCAACTGATGCTGTTTATTTTTGTCAGAAAATGCCATGCCCTGTCAGCAAATTACTGTCTTTTATGCCACAAAACCATCAAAACAGTGTATGAAAGTACTTGATATAAACTACTGTAGATAGAATTTTGGTTGACATGTGGAATAGTATAAAGTTATATATCAAAATTGAGCTCGACGATTCAACAATCAGTAAAGGATGATTAAGATGCAATGACAGACATGCAAGACCATAAAATTATTATTTTTGAATCACTGTAACAGATTTGAAATGCATTTCCAAGATGTTAACCATACGCACCTGTGATTTTAAAAAATGGAATTGTGAAAGCATTCTGAAAAGAATATTTAATGCAATAAAATTTATGGAGTTTTCACCCCAGAACCCACAATTCATCTAATGGCACACACAGCAAAACACTAGTCCAGTAAAGCCAAACCAAAAGCTTGAAATAAATAGCACTGACCTGAGCATTTGAATTGAGAAAAAGTTGATCATCTTCACGGCAGAATTCCCCAATAGCACGTACATCAACAAGGTTCCCAGAGTCTCTAATTTGGAGAATGTGAATTATTTGATAGCGAAGTGATACAATTGCCAATAGGTCATCATACAAGAACACACCCATATTATGGGTCAAATTAACAAAGTCATTATAGAAGACCTTATCATCAAGGATAACTCCGTCTTCCAATCTAAAAATAACAGGCTAGAAATCAAAACAAAATAAAGAAAAGGACATAAATACAAATCAACCAAATATAAAAGAAGCTGAGTAAGCACCTCAAGAGGATAAAAGTTATCTTTTCAATTGAAGGGACACCCTGGATAGCTCCTCCAACAGCAGGTGCATCATGTATTTGAGCCGTAGAAGTGGCAAATAGTCCAAATTGATTACCCTCCATGTAAAGAAAGAAGTCTTTACATATACGTTCATTGCAAGAAGCAAGTGATACAGAGTATAATTGAGTGAAAAAGCTCTCAAATCTCTTTGCTTTGGATGGCAAATCATGTTTATCACAATCTTCATCTTTGCAAGAAAAAGAAAGCCATCGAGGACGATAAACAATCAAGTCTTGGTAATTTCTGCTGAAAGATATAAGGTATTGACCATCATCAGTGAATTTACGAAACGAATGGTCTGGGCATTCAACCTCATATAGCGTGTAACTGGGTACCAAATTTTCATAGAATCGCCGGGCATAATGAACCTGCAAGGATTAAATGACACCTGCAAAAATTAAATTCAATTCAGGTTCCTTCAACAGAGGAACAAGAAAATAATTTGGATAAAGAAAGTAACTTTTCCAATAAACATAAGCCAAGTCATGAGAACCATAAGAAAACATTGACATAGGTAAACCTAGAACTTAGACACTTATGAATTAACCCTACCCACTACGAATGCACATATGTTGTCCCACACTTATGACCTTATTATCGATTAGAAAATTACTTCAAAATTAAATTTTAACCCTACCCACTACATATATTGATTAATGGGTAAAAGAAAAAGAGTCTTACAAACCTCTTTGTTGTTTGCATTAATTGATTGTTGTTTTTATTAAAATAAGAGTTGGAGAGAGAGGAAGAGGAAATTACAGTGGTGGAAGGAGGAGGAGTGCGAATTTGACGATCGAAAATCCTAGCTGCAATATTGCTGCTACACTTTTTTCTGTAGGAGGACATTAATTAACGAACTTAATAGTTTCTGCACAGAAAGTATATTATTTTGATATCAGATAATTGCTGGTTTTAATATTCCTATATATATATATAAATAGAAGAGGGGGTGGTTACCTATAAGCGGCGTTGAAGAAAGTAAAGGGAAAGAAAGAAGAAGAAGAAGAAGAAGAAGAAGAAGAAGAAGAAGAAGGGTGTGAGGTGTGAGAATGGAATTGGAAAAATTGAGAGAATGAATAAATGAATGAATGAGATTTGGGGATTTGTTCGAAGAGGTGTGGAGTGATGGGTTTTTGTTATTGGGTATGGATATGGATATGCCACGTCACCCCCACCTTACTTTACACTTCTAATCTTCTTACCTCTACTCCCCAACCACATTACACACAACTCCTTCTCATCACTCAGTATAACATTATTTACTTAACAATCATTATATGTTTGGAAAATTTCTACTTTCATATCTCAAATTTATTATATTTTACTAAATAATAAAAAATAAATTATTTTCTATTTTTATGATTTTTTTAATTAGTTAATACTTTTTTATTAGATTGAGACACAATAAAATACTAAATGTTGGCAAATACTTAATTTGAATTTATTATTATACTAGTATGTTGATAAGTGAACCTACATTTTTTTATATAGACTATATCATGTTATATTTTTTAACAAAAAAATATTTAAATATAAGAAATGTAACATGAAACTCAATTATTAATTATTTGAAACATATGATAGTATTTTTGTACCATTAAGAGTATTTTTTTTACCTTTTTTGAGTAAGGAGTTAACCATTTTAGGATTCATAAGTGTTTTTTCTAACTAATGTTGCTCCCACAAATTAAATTATTGATCTTTTAGTCATCATGAGAATCTAATGTGACTTTATACTACTTAATGGTGAAACATGTAATAATTGAAATAGCACACAAGAAGCTTCATCATCTTATATCCCTAATAATAAATTATCCCTAATAATAAATTGATGGAAAAGAATGAATATATTTAAAGAATTTGTAAAAGTTTCTTGTACTTGTTAATGGAGAGGTAAAAAAAAAAAGATAAATTTGAAATATAAAAAATTATATAATGATGGTTACTAATTGATTTAACTTTAAATGCATTATTTATGTTTATTGGTGTAAAGATTAATATACAATCAGTATATCATCTAATGTTCATTTATATTACCTTTTTATAATTAATCATGATTAAATATGAATAATGTAAAAAAAAAGTATAAAACTCACACTATTAGTGCATACATTTTTTTTCCTCTTAACTTTATTGAGATATAAATATAAGTATATATATACGTGCAATATTTATATTACCCGTGTAATGGTGTCATTTATTAACAAAAAAAAAATATAAGTATTAGTGCACACTATATTTGAATTTATTATTATACTAGTATGTTGATAAGTAATAATATGTGATTTGTGATTATTCGAAGTCATATAGGTCACTTTTCCCCTTCAGAATACCCGAGTTTGAAACAGCCTAATATTGGAGGTTAAGATGTGTTAGTTCAAGTGGTACATACTTAATTTTCTTTAAGCAAGGTCTCGAGTTTGAATATTGTGGATGAAAAAAATATTCGTTGGAGATTTAGCCTAACATACCTAATGTTCGTGGCTCGGACATAATTACTTTCAATACAATGATATTTATGAGAAACAAAAAAAAATGATACCCTTGCACTATAAATAACTACTTTCTTTTAAGGTATGTGATTGTCTCTTCTGCTAAGCCTCATTTTCATGAATACACGCTATATAATACAGTTTGAGAGTTAATCAACATTATATAAAATGGTTTGATCACAATATATAGATAAGGACTTTTTTTTAAAATCAACATTCGTCCACATCCAAATTTCCCTAACATAGTAGCATTCCTAACATCTTTCAATGTTGGAATTCAAATTCACATATCCGTAAATACCATCACCAAAATAACATACAAGGAGGAACCGGCAATCATGGCATGGGAACTTATGAAATGAACAACGTTGTAATGATTCTAGCAAAGCCACACAGTCTTGGAAGTAAGCCTCATAACGTGAACTGTTGGCTAAAGTTGAATTTTCACATGGAATGTTTCTTAAAAATTATTTTTTTATTTTAATGATAAGAGAGAAGTAACAAAAGTATTGCTTTGTAAAAAATATGATTGGGTACTAACACATTACAACAAATAAACCCTTTTACTTATCGTATAAATGGACATTGAAATAACTGTATTTTAGGATGGCAAAGTGATGAAGCACGAATGGATTTCCTGCAAAGTACAGAAGGAAACAGTGGAGCACATCTACTGTCCCACTTTTTGTATCATCACCTCTTATTGGTTGAAATAAAATTATTTAAGTTAAAAATGCAATTATTAAATATTTTTCTAATAATCATATCTCTTGGCACAAGGAGTTACAATTATTAAATATTTTTCGAAGAGGACTTGTTTTTTGAATGCTTATACACATGTATAATTAACAAATAGGAAATCAAACACAATTATAGGCATTTGATACGGAGAATCCCGGATTAGAAGTATATTTTAAACATAATCAAAAAAATTCGGGTATTACAAAAATGAGCTTTCAACTTCAACATCTTACGCCAAAAACAATTGAAAATGATCCTCTTAATTTTCCTTCAATATCTATTACCTAAATACCTTAGATTCAGGATTTTAAGATACTCAACATTTAGGATTCCTGCATACCAAGGACATGTTTTCACTTCTTTTTGAATGGAGTAATGGTAAAAAAAAAATAGGGAGGTTTACAATTACAAAAGTAAAAAAAAACCGAAGTATATACACAAGGGTCAAATAGAAAAAATGGGAAAAGGAAGAAAGAACATTTAATAATATCAAACTCTGAGGACAGCCCCACCCCAAATAAGAGAGAAATTAGATAGATGAGAAGCTTACACATTTGTAAACTCAGGACTTGCTTCCTTGGAAAGAGGATGACAGTATCCTAAAGAGTCCATCTGGGTTATCAGCATGTATCTGGTGGTAGAAAGAAAAAAAATATCCTCTTTTAAATGTCATGAGCAAGCTTCCCAGAACAAATTCATCCTCATGATATGTTTAATACAAACCCTCATGAAATAAATTCCAAACTTCATAAAATAGTGCACACAAGAATATTGGACAATAACAGAATATAAGCACGAGCTAAATCATTACAAACATGTACTAGTCAAGTAATCTTAACAATTTTGTATCATTGCTCGCAATGCATGATTATTTAAACAAACCCCGCTCTCACTTCTGAATGATGAGTGACCAAACATTCAATATCTCATCATCATGCAAGTTTTCAAAATCCACATCCTTTTTCGTTCTAATTATGGGTGAGAAAAACTATATTTTCATAATTGGATCATATTATTAGCAAAAGATTCTGCATTTAGTCTGTTAGCTTAAAATATATATGGCTGCTCAGAATACTCCCTTTTAATCTGTTTGTTTTTAGTTTATTTCCGTCTTGTCCTAAGGGAGGGCGTTTAGTCACACAGACATGAAAAAATGTACGTGAAATGACCAAGAGACAGGCCAAGGATCCTGATGGATAGCCTGCCATATTGGAAAACTCACCACCCACAGCTATTCTGTAAAACATGTAATGCTCTATAGTTACCCACATTATAATCCACACTCTAAACATTATAGTCATACAAGATATAACATACCCAGTGGCCAGCATCTTCAAGGACATGCATATTAACTCCTGCTCCTTCTTCGGCGGCCAGCTCCTCAGCAGCATGGATTCGCTGAAGGTCTTCAAGAGCCCACCTGTGTAAGCTCCTTTCTGCTTTCAAAAAGTTCACATGCACACCACTAGGTACATCTTCAACAATTTTCCTATGAACACAACCATCAAATTTTATTGGCTCCACACATTAACCATGGAATTATTTCTTCAGCGATATAGACCATATATAACTTTCATACAAGACCTCACAATATCACTAACATTCATACTGAAGGCAGGATGTGAGCCCCATCTCTCAATCAAGGAATTGAGGCTGATAAAATAAATATATTACAGCAAGCATTGTTATCATGGATCACAGTAAGTACCACAAATTTGTTCCTTCATACGATCGATACATTTCTGCAATCCCCATCAGGTCAAACGCCCATGTGAAGCTAGACAATTTAGAATCAGTGGAGCTGGTAGGCCGTAGGTTTGTCACTACCCACTACATGAAAAAATAAATAATAGAGGGACATGAGGCATCAGCCAAATGAACATGTGTTGTTTCTCTCTCAATTTCAGTGTGAATAACTTAATCATCAAGAATTCAAGACATCAAATCTCTTTACATTATTTTAATTATTTACTCAGCCATCACTTGAAAATATCACACACACAAACACACACACATATGTGACAACTCACATTTTACTAATAGAAAAGCAGAGTAGTAAATGGATAATGTCCTCTAAGTTTTAGCTTCACCAATCATGGCCTTGTTTATATTATCATCGAGACAAGGACAAGTATACAGTATCCACCTATCAATAAACACAATTTTTTTGTACACGGATTGAAAACTGATCAATACCAAATTATAACATGGTTCTGTACCTGTGCCACATCGTTGGAAAACCCTTGATGAATAAGAGCTTTGACAACATCCCTCTTTGAAGAGACCTTCCATAAGTAAAGGATCAAAAAACAAAAAAATAAACTTTTTATAAACCAGAAGAGTAAATCTTGATGTCAATTTATTTCTGTCGAAGAGTCCTAGATAATGTAAAATAACTATACAACAACAACCAAGCCTTGAATAGCTCTAGGTGGGATAAACTACATAGATTGAATGACGCCATAATGTACAATACCTATAACAAACTGAATAAGCATAGTGGGCATGCACATAATTGCTGAAAACTGTATTTTCCCTCTGTATTTATTCTTTTCCCTTATCTATAGTTCCCTATGTCACCTTTCCTCAATTCTCTCTTTTATTTGACAGTGGTTTGTCCGAGACCACACCATACTCATAATTAGGGAAAAGCATCACACAAAATTTGACATGGTTTGACTAATACACATACATCAACAATAGACAAAGGATCAAATCTTCTATCCAAACAAGGTTATAGTATAATATATGTGGGCATTCAGAAAACTCTGAGAGGGTCTTGCCCCAGATTCCCTTCAAGACAATCAATTTCACTCTTATTTTCACTGACAGTCTTATATTCCTCAAACTTCCCCAATGCAAGGATTTATTGCCCATGAGAATTTGTGTGACAAGCAACCTCTTCTACACACTCCAATTTCCTATTAAAAACAAATAATCTCATATCTTTACCTCTTCTACACACTCCAATTTCCTATTAAAAACAAATAATCTCATATCTTTACCTCTTCTACACACTCCAATTTCCTATTAAAAACAAATAATCTCAATATCTTTAGGCATACGTTAATGTTAATAACAGTTCAAATTTTGAATCTACCAGGAAAACAGGAAAGTATCAATTTCAAGAGCATCAGTGCAACACATTATCTCAAATGAATACCACCACCACATCCATTTTCTCAAAAGACATTTTAATTGAGAAAAGAAATAGAAGAATCAACTGAATAACTACCTCCTTTGGCAGAGTACTCAGAAAGGATATGAGTTCTGCTGGGTGGTCCTCACCGTCTCCTCCTGCTCGAACTTTTCCAGGGGTTGCATCTAGAGACCATACCTTGAAATAGTATAACGTCAAGTATGCAACAACTCAGAGGCACTCATACATTATTACAAGAAAAAGGAGAAAATATAATCACAACCCATGTCAACTTCGACTTTTCTTCCCTACCAAGCTTTTAATAGGCTTAATCTGTCATTTAGTTCAGTTTTTAAGGTCCGTCTTGTAAGATCTGGGAATGGGTTTCAAACATGGTCCGCATTCAATCTCTATGGCTTTCACATGAACCTAACTGGATAGAATCCACGGATGAATGGATATTCTTTTGTAGTAACTCACACCCAAGATAAATAACTTGAAAGACAGACTCAATCTCAGATTTTAGAACCAGTGAAAAGATCCTTAATTAAATTAAATGAGAAACTCATAATATGCAATTTCTCATGTATTTAATCCGATCTGAAAATCTATTCAGAAAAACTCTTCTGTCATTACATTCTCATGATTAACATAATACCTAGAATAGTATAATAAATAGAGACTGAAACACCTAATCCTCTGCAGGTTTAAGTTAATGCATCGTCACAATAGTCAATAAATTCTTATTATGATGGGAGATTCTCCTGTGGCTTCTCAAACATATATTCTAAAGTATTAGGAATTAGGATACTCAAGGGAAACTACTTTCAATACAAAGAAAAACACCATATTTTAAAAAGAAAAACAGCACTGCATATTTTCAATACAAAGATCAAACAGTTTTGAAGTTAGCTCAACACAAGCAAATAGTCATCAAATTTGGGCCTACTTTCACTGGCCGAGCAAGAGGTTTTGCAGCTTGGTCCACCATGCTCAAAGCAACTGCAAACAGAACAGTCAAAGGTAAAAATGACTTATGAAGGAAATGCAGAAAAAAACATAAGAAATCAGTTAACAATGTACCGTAACTAACCTTTTCCTCCAAAACTATGACCAACTAACACACGAGGTGTTATTCTTAGTTCTCTAACCTATCCAGAAGACCAAAGATGATGTCGTTACAAGACAGGAAAAATAAAGTAAATGCATGCTTAACAATATGCCCCCCTAACAGGTTAGTGACAGCATTCTCGAGGACCATAAATCATTGCATCTATCTACAATAGGTTGGATCTAATTATTAATCAAACAAAATCTAGTAAACACAACAAGAAGCTTTGGCTACAACTTCCAAGGTTTCGTATGATTAGTAGAATAATTCTTAAAGACAACATATTTTGATTCATTCTTACAAAATAAAATAAAAACACAATTCTAATACCAAGGAAATTGGTGTCATTTAACATTTCAAAGTCAAAGAAGTACAATCTATTGCAACTAAAAATCAAGGGAACTGAACAAGTAAAGCCGAAACTAATCGCAAAAAAATAATTTGGGAATTCATTCAAACTATGTGGAGATCATAAATCATGAAAGACAAAAGAGGGGTCAGGATGAAGCGGGAATCACCAAATGGAACCCAAATGCCAAATGGTTGAGCACTGGGTATTCCTATTCCATTTTCTAAAACTCTGATTCAAATCCCATTAGGAATGATAGACCCCTTCTCTATTCTAAAGCATGCTAACTACATAAATATGATAATAAAAGATGATAAAGAAAGTGGACCAGTTTCAAAACATCAAGAGCAGCAGATTGAACAGTATGGGGACCTCTCTTCTTTATTGACGCTGAATCACCATGACATCGCATGTCTACTAAAAGAAACTGTCAATAAACATAAAAGAATCAAACATGATTCAGATTGATGTAAAACTAGAATGTTCTTGTATTGCAATCCCTATAATCAGAATTTAGGATGTCCAGAATACAAACTGTTAATAATACCTACCATTTTAAAAATTTGGCCCAACCTTACAAGGTTTTCACTTGAAGTAAAAGAACAATTTCTTAAATTGGTGGCAGTACATGGTAAATATTTCTATACTGGGGAGGGTAGAAGTACGTAGTCTTACCCCCACAGGCGGAGAAGTAAGACTTAATGCCTAACATAATGTAAGTGGATCAAAATTAAACTCAGCCATAATGCCTAACATAAAATACTTATATGGAAAGCAATACCTATCAAAGCTTAGCATTGAAATGTACTGCAAAATACCTGCCATGTAGGAAACTCTTGTGCCAATCTCCTGGCAAAAGATCCTGAAATATCAATCTATCAGCAGTGAATTTTTTAAACCAACAACTCGTTCTTTCCCATTTATATCCCCTAAGAACTAGTCATACTTCCTTCAAACCCGGACATCGTAAATCACATGAAAACTATAAGGAGGAAATTAAAACAAAATTAATGATTTGGCCTCATAAGGAAGCTAAAGGTAAGTAATCACTTGTCCTTTTGAGTTTTGACCAACATAATACAAACTATTCCTTTAACAAAATCACACATGCTCATGGATGCTAGTGATGAACTGCCATGTTATATATATATATATACATATATATATATAGAGAGGCCTGGGTTAATCCAAAATTCTTGATTTCTTGAGAGTGTGTAGAGAGATAAAAGTAGTGATTAGGACGAATATGTTGTTGCCATATGATAAGCATCTACATTATATACAAACAAGCCACACTGCAAAAAATGTATCATATAAGGGTTGAGTAACATGCACGCACCCCAGTTTTTCCTGCAACCTAGGATTCCATGCAGAAAAACAGCTGTTGGTGGAGCAGGTAAAGACCTGTCCATAACAGAACTCCATCTCACCTGCATAGCAAAGTTTTTTCCTATGTATTAGTCTTTTGAAAAGAATTTGCTATCGTATCCTCTTTGTAACATTACCTAAAAAGCATAACAATGAGATTCATTCACTTCTTGAATATGAAAACTGACTGTTAGACATAAGGTTTGAACTGTTCAACATTTTACAAACTTTAATCTCGACATTCTAGGACATATTTTAATCTTAATATCAGTAATCAGTGAAGTATTGTGAGTAATAGTTTAGCTATTTCATGAAATCACGATGGTAAACTATCTAATTGAGGTAGTAAACTATTAATTTTAGTTCTTTTTTCAGAAGATACAATCTTTAGCTTCTCCAAAAGTATTTCCTTTTGTAAAAAAAAGAACCCTTACACATAAGGGAAGCTTATACACTTAACTTAACATCTAGCATTCTGCACTAAATAATCTCAACTGAAACACAAATCTTATGTTTAGCCTAAAACATGGTACAAGTGAAATAGAAGCCAATGAAGAATATCTTCTTGCATTGTCACTTTGTCAGCAAAGAACAATTAACCGATATATGAATTTAAAAATGAATACACCACTCTCTGACCCTAATAGATGGAACAGAACACAATATGACAACTAGAAAGTGAGAAAATTTACTCTCTGAAACAAAATCCTAATAGATAGAATGGAGAACCAAGGAATATGTAATACTTACAAGTGCCCCTTGAATCAAATCATATGCCTGCCAAAAAAAAAACACTTAGTTATAACAAACAATGATAGAATTATATATACTTCTTTTTGTAATGGAAAGAATGCCATAAAGATTTTCTCACCAGTAACTTCTCAGTCCTTGTTCGTTAATCTGCCTACTCAACATATTATACAAGATCCATGGTTGGCTTATTTTACAACTAAGAAAATGCTATGAAGTATTTTTTTTAGTGTTGTTGTGTTGTTATCTTTCAGTGCCAAACCATAGCAAATAAATTAACCAATAAAAAATGCATGCAATGATCAGTGACATTACCAAAGTACTAGAAGAGGTGGAGACATCTCCCCTTTGTCCCAGAGCACCGCCAACTAATGCCATTGATATGGTCCGGTCTTTAACTCCGCGGTTAGAGCGGCTAAGAGCTAACCGAGAGACATTGAATTTGTCATTCTACAGAAAAAATGCAGAGATAACTTATGAGAAATAGAGTGCCAGTACTTGTACAAAATTTCATTTGACAACGTGAAACTAAATAGGAAGCTCTGAAGGAAACAAAAGCAACAGGATATTCACTTAAAAAGAAGCGTTCATATAAACCGATTTAGTGGAAAGATAGTGATTCTGTCACACATCTCAAAGTGAAGCGAAGCTCAAATGCCTAAATTTACCATGACAAGCAAAATTCCCAATGCATAGAAACAGTTGAAGTGACATAACTCTTTGCAATAATGAATTTGTCATTCTACAACAAAAATGCAGAGATAACTTATGAGTGTCAACATATCAAAAAGATAAATGACCTTATAATTGTACAAAAAACTAGTTGATAATAGTAGAAAATTTAAATGACAAAATTGCAGTTAAATAAAACGAAGTTCTGATTTCAACATTAGCGACATCATATTTGGTTTGCAACAATCATATCAACCGATTTAGCAGTAAGATAGCAATTCGACAGGTCAATAATTTCTAATGAGCAAAGTAAAGTTCAAAAGTTATGATAACATGAGCAAATCTCAAAACCGAAATTGACTGCTACATATGTCAAATTTTCAATGCATATACTACAATACTGTAACGGTAACATTAGCAACATCATATTCGCTTCAACCAATACAACAGTTACAATTAAATATAGCTTCACGCCTAGACTGTACTCAAAATCCAGCACTGTTGCCATTGAAGTAACGGTAACAAGTAATTGAAATCATAAAACGTTGTAAGGGATGCGGAAATGCACGCACCTGAGAGAGGCGTAGAACTGGAGAGATGGCGTTGGTATTCATCCATGAATTAGATGGAAACTTCGGCCTCCTATTCGTGGCGGAGGCGGCGGCGGCGACGGTGGCGTAGGAAGGGGAACAGTTGGAGATAAGCGACATGTGAGAGGAGGAGCGAAAGGAATGGAGAATGCAGATCGGAATCGAACCTCGCTGGCGAAGCAATCGAACCTTCTTTTCTCTCTTCACAACGAGAATGAGCAAATACACGCGCTCTTGCCGACTGGAATGTTGACCGTTTTTATGCTTAAATTTTGACCTCTATAAATGGCAACAGCGTTTTTTTCTGTTATTATTACTCATATGATAACAAAGTCTAGGTATTCACGCCTTTCACAATTTGTTGTTTGTTTCTCACATATCTTTGCAACTTAGGCAATTATACTGAGCCGGAAATATTCATAGGTATGTAAGATTATTTTTTCTAACGATTATTTTTTCTATTCACAATATTCAAATTTGAGACCTTATTTGAGGAAATTCAAGCATGTATCACTTAAACCAACAAGGTATACCTTTTACAATTTAATCATACTTCTAGTTTTTATTTATAAATTAGGGAAAACACAACTTAAAACTTTATGATACCTTTTATAATTAGTTATCATGAGACTATTTTTCATCCTACTTATTCTTTAAATTGTAATTGTTGTTCAAATTTGTCAACTAGACCCAATATAAAAATAATATTAAATTAACAATAATAAAAAATTATGTCATATATTTTATTTTAAATTCACTACAATATATTACAATTTTGTGTCTATTTCTTATATAATTTGTATGTTTGTTTTAGTTTATATACAAGGTAACATAATATTAAGTTATATATATTTTTTATGGTGTATTATTAAGGTAAATGTCTAGTAGTGCAATGACTCATTAGATCCTTAAGATGATTAAAATGTTCAAAGTTTGATTCGATAGAACGACATTTGTTGGGATGAGCATTCGCATACTCTGAATTAGTTCTTTACCTATAAATGATGAACGGGTATCTTTGATATATCAAAATATATTTTCTATGATCCAAGACAATGTTATAAGATCTTTCATACAGTGAATTCCTATTCGAATGACATAACTGCGTGAATAAACTCACTAACTAATCAATTTGGGATTCAGTGTTTGTTTAATTTAAATATTTGGATCTATAGACAAAAAAAATAATGTATTGTTTGGTGATTTAATTTTTAAAATGACAATTTTTTATTTATTTTTAATTTTACATTTTTAAGTAGTTATTATTTTTTGGGTATAGTTATTACTTAGAACATCTCAATGATGCAACTTCTTTTTCGTTTTTAAATGAATCTTACTGATTATTTTATACTTGTTTATACTTTCTAACAACTTAAGCAACTCAAACTAAAATCACGCCAAATGGTGCAACTCTATTTCGTTAAAATTTGGACACACAAACATAATCACATTTATATTTTTCTTGTAATATTTTTTTTCCATTTTTTTAATATCTAGCTTACCGTTGCGAAATAAGAACAAGACAACTCTTTTTCTTCTCCAGTAATAAACTTGAACAAAAAACATATGTATTTCACTAATAACGATTTTTTTATTACCATTGTGGGTGCTCTTAGGATTTCTTGTGAGACAATAAATACTTCGAAGTCTTAAATATCTGAAAGATGCAAAACCAAACAGGTTTTTTCTGAACACTATAAGCCCAACCCAAGCCTAGTGTGTACAGCCCAGGGTCCATCAGATAAGGGAGGGTGGAAAGAACGTTGACACCGCTTATGCTGCAACTTCCTTCAAGCCGCCACCGCCACCACCACCACCACCGTCGCCGTCTCCGTCGTCGTTATTATGCTTGCTCCAGGTTGCTCCTTTTCTCCATTTTCATTCACAGAGTTATGTTTGCGTCAATTATTGTTAATTTCGAATTTATTATTAACCAACTCCTTCATGTTTTTTTGGACAGGGTTGTTAATTAATTAAAACCTTCACAAAGTGTTTCAAAAACTCAAAATTTAGTGAGCTATTTATTTATTTATGATTCCAAATCCAATGTTAAAGAAGAAATGTGGTTGCTTTTTATCAAACACACATTTTGTTTATGCCATCTTCTACATTTCATTCTATACCAAAACAACTTTTGTTGTATCAAATCCAGAAATGCATACCCAATTCATGGAAACAACAACCCAATAAACATTTTGAGAAATCTACTCATGCTTCTATGGTTGCTGAACTCATTGCATCTCTTAAACATTTTGTGACTCAAGGTCATTTACCAAATGCATTCAATGTTTTTTTTCACTTACAACACCATGCAGCAATTTCCTCCTATGTACTTTTACACCCCATTAGTTCTCTTCTATTGGCTTGCATCAACGTTAAATCATTGCCACTGGGTAAACAGCTTCATGCTCAAATCATTTCTTTGGGTTTTCATCAACATCCTATATTGGTTGCAAGGCTTGTTAGTTTTTACTCAAATGTTGATTTCATTACCGATGCTCGTGTTGTCGTGGAAAAGTCTAATACTTTGGATCCTTTGCATTGGAACATGCTTATCTCGGCGTATGTTAGAAACAGCCTCTTTGTGGAGGCTATTTCTGCTTATAAGAAGATGTTGAGTAAGCAGGTTAGGCCGGATGATTTCACTTATCCGACTGTTCTCAAGGCTTGTGGCGAATTACTGGATTGTCATACTGGAATGGAGATTCATAAGTCTGTTGAAGCTAGCTCAATTGGGTCGAGTTTGGTTGTGCACAATGCACTAGTCTCCATGTATGGTAGGTTCGGGGAACTTGAGGTTGCACGACACTTGTTTGATAATATGCCGGTAAGAGATGCTGTTTCTTGGAACACTATCATCAGTTGTTACGCCTCTAGGGGTATGTGGGAGGAAGCATTTCAGCTATTCGGAAGAATGCAGGAAGAGGGTATTGAAATGAATATAATTATATGGAACACCATTGCTGGAGGCTGTTTACATTCAGCCAATTTCAAGGGGGCTCTCCAGCTTCTTTCTCAGATGAGATCATCAATTCATTTGGACAACGTCGCATTGGTTATTGGATTAAATGCATGTTCCCATATTGAAGCCCTTAAATTGGGAAAGGAGATTCATGGTCATGCCGTACGAACTTGCTTAGACAGGTTTGAAAACATAAAAAATGCATTAATTACAATGTATTCCAGGTGTAAAGACCTCAAGCATGCATATATGGTGTTTCATAGAATGGAAGAGAAGGGTTTGATTACTTGGAATTCCATGCTTTCTGGATATGCTCACCTGGATCAATCTGAGGAAGTCTCGTTTCTTTTTAGAGAAATGTTACACAAGGGTGTTGAACCTAATTTTGTGACCATTGCAAGCGTTCTTCCACTCTGTGCTCGCGTAGCAAATCTACAGCATGGTAAGGAGTTTCATTGCTATATTATTAAGCGTGAAGAGTTTAAGAATTATTTATTGCTGTGGAATTCCCTTATTGACATGTATGCAAGGTCCGGCAAAGTTGTAGAAGCCAGGAGAGTGTTTGATTCGTTGAGCACAAGAGACGAAGTCACATATACTACCATGATTTTAGGATATGGTATGAAGGGAGATGGAGAAATTGCTCTTCAATTGTTTGAAGATATGTCCAAGTTCAATATCAAACCAGATCATGTAACAATGGTTGCAGTTCTAACGGCTTGTAGCCATTCCGGTCTTATAGCCCAAGGTCAATTGCTCTTCAGAAAGATGATAAATGTTTATGGTATAACTCCCCGCATTGAGCACTATGCTTGCATGGCTGATCTCTTTGGCAGAGCTGGTCTTCTAAACAAAGCAAAGGAGGCAATCACAGGGATGCCATACAAGCCGACTCCAGCGATGTGGGCCACCCTTATAGGAGCTTGTCGAATCCATGGAAATACGCTTATGGGAGAATGGGCTGCAGGAAAATTGCTGGAAATGAAGCCTGACCATTCTGGTTATTATGTGTTGATTGCGAATATGTATGCTGCAGCTGGTTGTTGGAGCAAACTAGCACAAGTGAGGACTTCCATGAGAGATTCGGGCATGAGAAAGTCTCCTGGTTGTTCTTGGGTTGATGTTGGGAATGAGTTTTCTTCATTTTTGGTGGGGGACACTTCCAACTCTCATGCTCTTGAGATTTACCCCTTGATGGATGGATTGAATGAGGTCATGAAAGATGCTGGTTATGTACATAGTGAGGAGCTTGTTTCATCTGAGGAAGATTTCGAGGAGTTGAGTATTGTAGGGAATGTATACTGATTAGGGGATTAATTATAGATTATATAGATTCCTGTTCTTGTACTGTTAATGCTGTGCAATTTGTTTAGAGATAAAATCCATGCATATATTATCTCTTTATTTATATCCACTCAAATTTGTTCCTTCATTCTGTTGACTGAAGTAAGCTAGCAGAATGAGCTTCACACTGTTATCTGTCTATGTAGCTTTAATTATTGTTCATCTTCTGACATAATAAAATTGTGAGATGACAGTGGATTTTGTTGGTTGATATTTGATCACTAAAAAATTGAAATACATGTTCAGTAGTTCTGAGTCTCATACTTAATCCATATTTTATGCTGGGCTTCATGGATTAAAGGATGTGTATCCATAATGTAAAAAAAAATTGTCCTGATTTTTTTAAAAAATTTATATTTATTTTTTATTTTCAATTTCATCTTTTATGTAAATTTGTTATTTTAGTTTTGTAGTTTATAATTCATTTTAATGATTCAAAAAAAAAAAAAAAAACAGTAACTTTGTAGAATTTTCAGTTCTTAAACTTCAGCATTTTTCATCTTAGCATCAAGTTTGCACCAAATTCTACCTCTATTACTCCTTTGAGAGACCAATACAGAAAAGTTGTACTTAACTACCACTTATATGAAACACATACATGTAAAATGTACTTATCTAAGATCACATAAATAATGTCCTCTCAATGGTTGATACAGTATATAACTTAGATCTTGGTCTTTATGGAACATTTTGTATCTTGTTGCATTGTGCATGCAAAAATTTCACTTCATAGAAACACCTTATGAATGATGATAAAGAGAGGAGGAAAATGAAGCATATTGATGGAATTGTATACGGCTGTGTTTTCTGGCAAAATCAAAGATTGATATGGAGTTCTACCAAAAGTCATTGCATGAGCAACTTCCATCTTCAAAACAATGAAACCTATTTGAATCTCTCACTGTTATTTTTCTTTGCACAATCTTTGATATATACTTGATGGCGGTGTGACAATCCACGCAAGTTCTTAAATTTTTAAAAACCTTGATTGGAGTTCCAGGCGGGGTTGAAATGATTCCGAAGGCAACAGCAAGCTTCTCACTGTGGTAAAAGAGGTTTTGCTCTTTCTGCTCCTCCTCCACATCATGTAGCACAAAGTTTGTGTCTGGAACATAACCTTCTTCCTTCATTTTCTTTGAGAGTTCTCCAAGGAATTCATGTATATCACTTATTTTGGGGTGTGATGTATCTCCTACTAGGAACACATGCACTTGCTTTTTAATCTCAATCCAACTCTTACCAGGCTTTTTCACTATTCCTCTATTTTCCATGGCTTTTCTAACCTTGGCTACCTCTGGCCAAAGACCAGCATTAGCATAAATATTAGCTAGAGTGATATAGGTAGCTGGGTTCTCTGGCTCTATCTCAAATAATGCTTTTGATGCTCTTTTAGCCAGATCAATGTTCCCATGTATTCGACATCCTCCGAGTAAGGATGCCCAAAGGAACTTATCAGGCTCTAAAGGCATGTTATCGATGATATTCTCTGCCTCTTTGAAACGGCCAGATCGTGCCAATAGATCAATAACACATGCATAATGATCTGCAGTATGCATCAGTCCATGCTTCTCCTTTATTGAATGGAAATACTCTAACCCTTTATCAACTAACCCAGCATGAGTACAAGCCGAAAGAACTCCTACAAAGGTTATCTGGTCAGGCTTAGGACCTGATTGAAGAAGTAATTGGAAGAAATGGAGAGCCTTGTTTGGTTCACCATTCTGAGCATAACCAACAATTAGAGACGTCCACGACACTAAATCTGGCCGAGGCATCTGGTTGAAAACCCTTCTTGCATTCTCAATGTTCCCACACTTTGAGTACATATGAACGAGGGCACTTACAGCAAATGAAAATGGGTCATACCCTACACGCATCATGTACCCATGTACCTCCTTCCCAACGTGTTCAGCAGCAATGTCAGCACACGCATTTAAAACTCCAGCGAATGTATACTCGTTTGGTCTAATGCCTGACCTCATCAACTCTCTGAACAATGAAAAGCCCTCCTCTCTTCTTCCATCTTCAAAGCATCTATGAATCATTGCAGTCCATGAAACAACATCTCTTTCCGCCATCTTGTCAAAAATACCCCTAGCTTCATCTAAACTCCCACACTTCCCATAAAGATCCAAAAGAGCACTCCACACCACCTCATCCGAGTCCAAACCCGTTCTTATCATGTACCCATGAATCTCCTTCCCATTCCGTAAACATGGAATTGCAGCCGATGCAGCCAAAGCACTAGACAACGTAAACTTATTCGAATTTGAACTATCATGCCTCTGCATCATTCTAAACAATTCTAGAGCTTCTTGCGGCCGATCATGGCTAACATAACCGGATATCGCAGCGTTCCAAGAGAAGTTATCTCTTTGCGGCATTTCATCAAACAGTTTCCTAGCTTCTTCAAGCCGTCCAATTTTTGCATACCCAGCGATCATAGTGTTCCAAGAACACAAATCCCTGTTACGCATTTCATCAAACAGTTTCTGGGCATCAACAAGGCTCCCACATTTTGCATACAAATCAAGCAAACGGTTAGAAATGAATACCCCAGGAACAAAGTTAGAGGCTTTAGTGTGTGAATGGACCCTTTTACCCTCTTCAAGTGCTCGATTCCGAACGCAAGCAGCAATGAGAGTTGAATATGTACGAGCAGAGGGTTGATCAATGTGATGAAGCAATTCAATGGCTTCTTTGAGGCGCTTTTGTTGGCATAAAAAATCAATTGCTTCTTCAAATTTGTTACCTTTGCAGAGTCCACGGATGATGGAGTCATTGTTAGGATTGGAATTTAAGAGATTGTTGGGTGAAGAAGAAGAATCGTGATTTCGGAATTGAGAGGAAGTAGAAAATGTTCTACGGAATTGTCGAAACTTAGTACACATAATGCGTGAATGTTATGAAACAAAAAAAAAAGTGAGAAAAAAATATGAATTGAGAAGAAGCGTTGGAACTGAGACAAGTGAGTTCTTTAAATAAATCATATTTTTCTTTCCATAGTCTGTAAATTATTAGAAAATGTGAATCTTAATCAATAGTTAAGGATGTTTAAACTGGCGAAATGGGTGCTAGTTCGAGTGCTACATGTTTAATTCCTCTTAAGCAAATTCTCGGGTTAGAGTCTTATGGATGAAAAAATATTGTTGAAAAAGTTAGCTATGTAAACCTGTTAGGTTAGAATTGATGGTCAGAATGAGGAGTAAATTTAAAAAACTTAGATACCTCCTATTTTATGTTAGTTATCAATATTCCTTTGGTTAGTTTTTCCTTCTTTGTGAAGGGAAAAATATTTTTGATAAGCTTCTTTTGATACAGAATTAGTGTCTTTCTCACCAAGTGACAGTGTGGAACAGTTAGAAGGGAATAGTACAATGCTACAAGTTTTGGAATCAGTTAGGCTTAAAATCATAAGCAACATTTTCATTTCTTCAATAACATAACAGACACAAGGTTCTTACTAACATAGTGTGTCCAAGTACAGAGTGAGTTTACAAATCTTTTGTGCTAGCTGAAACTTACCAATAAAGTAGTTGAACCAAATGCTTTGATTGAAGATAAGTAACACATTCATTATCAGCACTAGATATGTTACATAAACATGTAATGCAAGGGGAGAATGAAGGCGAAGAGTTTCCGCTATAAGCGGTCGGCAAGCTGAGGGAATTGCTGCAGAAGCCATGTCACACTCCTGATTGCTGCCTGCACATTTATTGGAGGATCAAACTCAATCCATGTACAAATACAATCAACACATGCAGAGACAACATTAGTGTTCATCTTCGCGATTTTGTGAATTCTGCGCTGAGAAACAAGTTGAAAGAACACGATAACAAATGTACTACAATACTTTTTGTGAATTCTGAGCCCCATTTAGAACTGATATAGGTGAGAAATTTGACAAAATGTCAACAATGCATAGACATATTCTGGCATGGATGTTAGATATATTATTAGTTTAGTAATAGTCATGACTTTGGTTTATAATAAAGAAGAACAATGGTCTTGAGACAAATTTTTGGTCTGATTTTGCAGCAATTTGATTAAAATGAGAAAACAACATAGGAACATTGTTTTCTAATCTTCTATAACAATAGCACCAGTTTTTCCATTTTTTCTTTTCTTGTGGTAGGATCTATGCATCAAATTAAGAAAATTCCACATACCAAAGCTGCATCTCCAGGCTTGATTGCAGGTTCAACACTGTCTCGCGCGTATCTGTTTTCAGAAAATTTAAGATATATCTGTAAACTGCTACTGTAAAAAAATAAACATAATCATATAACCATCATCTAAACAAGAATCAAGCTATTCTCATTGACATTGAGTGTATTCAGCAACACTTTCAGAACATAATGAACATGCCCTTAGACTAAGTTTGTCAAACTAGTTGCCTTAAACCTATACAGTGAACTAAATACATCAACCAAAATCATTATATATAAATGTTAAAAACTTAAAATGTGGTATGTGTCATGGATGAAACTTATTGATGAATTAAGAAGTATGAGAAAGGAAGCTTAAAGAAAGAAGAAAGAAAAGAAAATGAGAATCAAAGCTTTCGGTGAGTAATATTTCTCATTAATGAATTGAGTATAAAGATTATGGGAATACCCTTTTATATACAACAACTATTAAAACAGAAATCGTTAACCAGATAATCGATTAACTATGTTGATTAATCGATTATCGCACACAAAGTTCACCTAAACAAACTGCAACAACAAATACAGTGTTAATCGATTGACTCTTCCAGAATGTTAGTTCTTCTAATAATATCTAGTTAACCACATAAATTCAGAATAGCAGCACAGGAATAGAAAACAGTGTTAAACATACACTATTTGTCTCTTGCCATTGATCACCTCCAAACGATAAAAGCTGCACCCTTTGCTAAAGGGGAAAGGCTTCCCCTTCCATTCTGCAGCCATTTCCATGTTTTAGTAACACACTTGAAAAAGTATTAAAAGAAATAAGAGTGAATACTTATCTTAGTCTCTCATATTTTTCGACTTTACCAGTTTAGTCTTTCAAACAAAATCTAGAATGGTCCCAAAATTTCAAATGTAGGTCAAATTAGTCATTTTTAGCATGTAATATGGACGAATTTAACCCACATTTGAAATTTTTGGGACCATTTTAAGTATTTTCTTTTTTGAAGAATTAAACTGGTAAGATCGAAGTAAACTATAGTTTTTGAAAATAACATGGAATTGAAGGCATGCATTAGAATTTGATAATAGACCTAAATGCCATATGACCCCAACAGATGAGGAGTCCTGAGTAGACAAATCATCAATAACAAACTGCAGATCTATGCTGGTAGCATTAGTGAACTTTTTGAAGAACTCCAGAATTTCCTGCACACAATAATCATTAAAACTAAATTCATTCCTTAACATACAACAATGATCACCAAATGGTACTAGTTAGACTCTTATGAAATAATTGAATATGGATAATTAGAGCATTGAGTGATTGCCAAATAATGAAATTTTATTTATTGTATAAGTTGAGTTGTTGAAAAAAGTAACAATTTTTAGTGGCCTATCAAGCCGGATACGTTTGTCGGATACGATATGTATCTGATACGTCGACATGTATTTTTTATAAAATATAGGATATGATACAATCAGTGATACGTTCAGGGATACATGTATAAAATAGTAAAAAATAAATAAAATATGATAAAATTATAAGTGTAAATCAAAATATGTAAAATATAAAATGTAATGAAAATTTGTAAACCATTGTTATTCAAAATTCCAAGTAAGTAGAATAATTCATAAAATTGATAAAACGTATTTGATGTTATCCTATTTTTTTTTTGTTGAAAACGTACCAGACTTCATCTCTATTTTATTTTTTTATATTTTTAGATACGCTAAAATACGTATCATTCACGAATCCAAACATATCTGTGTCGGATACGTGTTTGACACCAACACATGAGGAAGTTCAACTCATCCATGCTTTAGACTTAGTGGTCATTGGATACCTTAAAATGTGGGGTGGTAAGATAATGAGTAGTACCTGACGACCCACAAAGGGGCGAGGAAAGACAAGGTCTTCATAGACACAATTGTCGGAAATAAGGTCTTGTACTGAATCAACATCATGAACATTGATTCTTGCATAGAAATTCCTCACTACCTCGGAACCTGGCTCTATAAGGTTATCACCACCACCATCATCATCATTATCAGTGTTTACCACTGTAACTGATCCACTCACTCTTCTCATCCATTTAGTGTTTCTTCTTCTTCCACGTAGTTGAATAAGTGAATTATTATTATAAGGAATTTTGAGTGACGAAGGAGAAGAAGAAGAAGAAGAAGAGTTGAAAAGGAGAAGCACTGTGGAAATTGAAGTGATACTACTACTATGGTGAAGGATAAACATTTTAACATGAATGAGTGGTTGCCTTACAGTGGAGAACTTATTACAAGGACAACGATCACTTATTCATAGCCGAGTCTCATTCATCATCTCAAGTCTATCGTACATTCACACCTGAATAAAAGAAAATTTTTAAAAATAAAAAATAATAAAAAATTATATTATGATTGGCTTCGACATGAAGTGAGACTGATTTTAGAACAAGTAATCTCTATCCCTTATTACACTACTTCACCAATGCTTTCAATATCTCTATTTGGAATAGATTATTTTATTATAAGTCATTAAGTTAAGATTTTATTACAACTAATGTAATCATTTTTTCTATAATTACAGTTCATTTTTATTAATGCTTAAAATAAATACATTTAATTTTAAATCTTTAATACATCATCAAACAGTCTCACAACTAAGAGCAACACATTTAATTTGATTGGAATATTCTAGGTCATGTAATAAACTTTGGTATAAGGACAACAAATATTTATTAATGAGAAAGCCCATCCTCTAGGAAATGAAAACAAAACTCATCCCAAAAGATCAGATTCTCTCGGGATTGTTTTTACTCTTAATTTTAAGAATAAAAATATCATTATGAACATATATAAAAAAAATATAAATGTTATTATATTTTCTTTTTTACTTTGTTTTTCACTTCACTTTCTTCTCTTGTATCTAAAATGATTCTTAGCAACTATAGAATGCTATAAAAAGTAATGGGAGTGGAAGAGTAAAATTATCAAATTAATGATATAATGATACAATAAAGAAGAAAAATGAGAGTGGAACTTCATCTGACAATTGGAATTCCATTACATCAGCTGAATTTATTTAATGAATAATGATACAATAAATCACACCACACTCTTCCACAGCTTATAAAACACAGCCAATAAATTAATCTCACCACTCCCTATACATTAAACTTTTTTGAGTACAAAATATGATGTACCCATACACCACCTATACTAGCTTCTCAAACAAATGGAATCTCTGCTGATACATGTATTCAATAATTGAACAGTTAATAATATCTGATGTAATACCAAATCACATATTACCATATATAATATATAAACTAAGAAGGTGAATTTATTTATAACAAAGTTAAGTTATACTAGTTACATTCAATCTTATATATTCATTTTCTTAAATCTAATGGACCATAAAGATGAGTGAAATAAATGATGGGAGATGGAAAAAAACTTAGATAACTTTTAAGTTTAACTCATTTGGTTCATTGGACGTAAGAAAATGGATAGTTAAAATTGAGTGTAACCAGTGTAAGTTAACTTAAGTGTAAACGTATCCCTCCTTATAAAGTAATATTCATTTACACTCAATCCAAGGTGTTGATCTTATAGCTGAATGAAAATAAGATTAACAGGCTAAGCGATTGAGTGTAAATAAAAAACGACATATTTGATATTAATAGTGATTGTATTTGATATTGCCTAAGGATCCCATAGAGAACTATTATGCATATTCTCCCACTCATTCTCCTCCTCATCAAAGGGCATATAGTCATAACCATTATTAGTAAACATCATAGACTGATCATCCAACATGAAAGTATCTTGTGTTTGCAACCACATATTGGGTGAGTCTAGAGGCGAGTCATTGATGGCCTGAATCTGACTAGGGGAAAGTCGTACTCTCCCTATCGAATTAGATGAAGAACCATCATTATCACCACCACCACCATCAGGCGGCTTTGTAGTTAGGTATGAATTAGTCCTGGACTTCAGGGCAGCCTCTTGGGCAGCCATGCGAATGTGGTCAGCATTGTTACTCATGGGGCGAGGAAGCGTGGCTGCAAGTTCAGGGAAGTTGAGCCTCGCTTCCTTGCCCCTGAAATGCAATGCTGCCATGTCATATGCAGCTGCAGCCATCTCCTGAGTCTCGAAGCTCCCTAACCAGATTCTGGTTTTGGTGCCAGGTTCGCGAATTTCAGAGACCCATTTCCCCCATTTTCTTTTGCGTACACCTCTATATGCAGAAGTGGCAGCACCAGTTTGGGTTGAATTGGAACCCATGTCCATGCAAAATGTGTGTTTATTTATTTTGTAAATGTTCAAAAAAGTTAATACAAGGGTTGTGTTGTGAAAGTTAGTGTAAGGTAGATATTGGTATTTATAGAAGTGGATATATGTGTGACTTTGAATTGAAACGTGGCTACTTCACCATCATCCTCACTCAAGAAGTAGCTTCCTGGTTGATGCTACTCCTGCACGAGTGAGAAATATTATTCATATCTTATTTGGTGTCTCAAGTGAATGAGAAAGTTTTATTCATTTTGAAAGAAAAATTATAAAAACAAAAATTAATATTCTAATATTATTTCATAAAATTTGATTGGTTCGGGATATAGAGACATGAAAAGGGACAAGTGATCCTTCTCTGTATAAATGCTGCTTACTGTTGCAATTTCTTTATATATTGCAACCAATAACGGGAATGTTGTTGTCTCTTGTGTCATCCATTCATTCGTTAATAAAATACAATTCAATTCATTTAGAGTATATGAGATATTGAATGACATGATTCTGTGTTGTGATTTATATTTAAGAATAGTCAAAATCAAGTAAGAATTTTCTCCCAACAGTAAATATTGTTTTCTTCTTAAGAATAGAAGTATCATCTCATTCTAATAGAAAGTGTGGAACAAATATCTTTTATCTGAAATAATGAAGTGAAAATAACATTAGCAGAGAGTGAAATGATCTTTTTACACTTAATTTTATGATAAAAGTATCATTACAAAGTGTAAATAAAAGGATATAATTGTCTTTTTATTTTATTTTGTACAGCACTTCCTTCTCTAAAAATGGAGAGGAGTAGTTGAATAGTGTATCTTTTCATTTTTGTTTTTTTTAAGGATTCTCCTCTTTGGAATGGGAAAATATCATCTTTTTAAAGAATGAAGTGTAACAACTTTATATAGGAAAATATCATTTAGTGAAAGGAGAATGAATTGGGAGAAAAGCAACTAATGAGAGAATGACATGTGTGTCAAATCTATGAACACAAAAATGTGGAATTGGATTGGCACAAAATTGATGGAGAAGAAATAAAGAATTGGATTAAGTGACAAAAGAGTTTCATGTGTAGAACGCGTTTTTAGAACTTAGGTGGCATGGTTTTGAAAAAGCATTAATTCAAATTGGTAGAACCCTCAAAGTTTTTGGAAATCTTATATCAGCATCCAGATATTATATAATAGTTAAGCAACACATACTGGGATCATATGATTTGTGTATCTTGCTCTATATATTTTCTTGCATATAAACGTTTTCAATATAGGTATTTCGATTCACGTGAGATACACTTGTCTAAAGACACAGTTACGTACCATAAAAGGAATTATTTTTTTATTCTAACGTGAAAAGTATAAAAAAATACAAGTTTTCAATATGACACATAACTGTTAGATTATTTTTTTGTACTGCCAAGAGTATCATTCACATTTGGTAAGGAACTAATCCATTTTGGGATACGTGGTTGTTATCCATCCTAATAAGTATTGCTCATTATAATTAAACTCTAAACATTTTGGTCATCGAATTTAGATGGATCTTGAGGCCCAACCATCAAAGCAAACTAGAGACATAGAGATTAGAGAGCGTAGTAATAATAGGAATGTATCAACCTAGCAAAAATAAGTTAAAGATGGTAATGTTTTCTATCAAATCCAATATGATAGTAATAAAGAACTATTTGTCGATATTAAAATATTTATTAATAACATATTATGAATGTTATGGTAAAGATGATATAAAACTGATTAAACGCGCTGAATATAGTGGACTACAACAAATCACCATATTTGGGACTATATTGGAGTTCAGTAATCATATATTCATTCCAATTTTTCAATATATCGTATTATAGTAATGCATATTATTAATAGCTCACAATAGATCATTATGGGACAACAATCACTGATGGAGTGGGTCCAGCTTGTTGCTTTAACAAGGATATGTTGTCTCAAACTTTGTCTAAAACCAATTATATTATGTCACATTAATTGAAAAAATTAAATATTTATAACATTATTATTTTTGGTTCATTGTGATTAATTATAGACAAGGTTCTGGACAATAGATCTTCATCCGTTTCATATAAGTTTGGAGTCAAAGGAATTGCATTGTAACACTTGGTCCAGAGATCACTATACAAAGGATATCAAAGCCAATCAGAATATTACATGAACAACCAGTGGAAAATATAATAATTGTGGAAAAAAACTCTTACATTTTTATTACATATATATTTTTGTATATTTAATTACTAGTGTATCTTTAATTTAATCATAATACAAATGAACTGTTTAACGATGCATCTATTCCCTCTAAATTCTTACACTCATAATCAACAAAAATTACACTCTTTAATAAACCGTGCTTTTAGCTTTATAGGAAAATGAAAAGAAAAAACATATCACAGTATACTGTATTATTCATTATTTATATCTAATCATAATATAATGATTATACATAAATATTTATGTATAAATACATAAATATTAATTCTTCTATCAATACTACATTATCCTATTTATAAGGCTGTGTGGGTAAGAGCACGTGAACCAAAGAAACTAATTGATATTGCTAGTAATATAACTACTTATGTCAAAATTACTTTTAATTAATATTTTTATTATCACTCAATTAATTAATATGGTTTACATATGTGCTAATGTTTTTTTACACGAGTCCACCATATATTAAAAGAGCTGATTTTATTAAGAAATGGATATCTCACTCTATTTTAAGGAAGAAAGAAAAATATTTTCCCTTTTCACTCAATTAATATAAAATATTTTCCCTTTTCACTCAATTAATATAAAATATTTTGGTAGCAGAAATATTTAATTAATACGTCTAAAAGACTGAAACTGTGAAAAGACCTATAAAATAAGCAAAACCACAACCTCAAAAAAACTTATAAAAACATCAGAAATAGTAACTATTTATATATTGTAGCATTTTATATTTCTTCTGTTTCATTTTTACTATAATATTCATACTTCATAGTGTGACGGTGCTTTTCAAACCACTTCATTTTTCAATTGCTTAAATATTAATTTAAGGACATTCATGAGCATTTGTTTAATCAACTTTTAAACTCAGATGTTTTCCTCGTAACTGTAATGCCAATAAGGACTGTTAATTAGATGCTGTTAACAAACCTCGATAATTCAAATGGTATATGTTTGATTCCTCTTATACAAGGTATCGAGTTCGAGTCTTGTGGATGAAAAAAATGTTCACTGAAAGAGTTAGTTCCACGTACTTGTTGATATTTCCAATTCAGACCGAATTGTCTCTAGTACGATGATACATGTTGAAAACAAAAAAAATTACATTCTATTAATAATCCAGTCAATCACTCTGACATCATGGTTGTTCAGTTGTTCATTGAATGAAGGAACTTTGGTTAGACCGACACAAGCTTTTCGATCAACAATAGAAATCATAAAATAATAAAAATGATTTTGATCTCTCATAAATCTTATTTGTGCTAATTTAATTCTAAAAAATTATGAATCTTAAAAGGATTTAATATATATACATAGATATTGTAATTATTATACTGTTAGCAAATCTCCACAATTTATATGTTAACTATTATTGATTTTCAAATAAAAGTAGTATTACAATGATATACTGACAGTGTAAAAAACTTTACAAAATGAAAGAAGAAAAACATAGGCCCACTTTGATTCGCCAGTATCGAATTCAAGGACTACAAGTACAAAGTACCTGAACAGATAGAATAGAAGAAGAAAATGTTTTGCGGTACAGAGGATAAGGAATTAAAATTGGTAAGTTTTAGTTAAAATTTAAAGATATAAAACTTGTGTTTTTTATAATAATATCAATTTCAAGAAAAATATTTATTTATGAGTTTTATACCCTCAGCATTGATGCTAACAAAATCTATAAAAAATAAAAACATATCGATTTGATTAACAGTAATAATAAACGAGTAGAACATAGGAGGGAAACAGCTGCAACACACATAAGACTAAGTAATTAATTAGGTTGTAAACGACATTATTCCACTTTTGACTCAATTTGGTTGCCCAATCAACCACTAGTTGGTGGCTATCTTGGTAACGACCAGGATGTTGTGAGGATGGTCCCAAAAAAATCGATATTGTTTAATAGTATTTTATTAAATAATATAAAATATTAATTTATATTTTTATAATTTTTTTAATTAAATGACATATTTTGATTGATTTGAGACATTAATAGATACACAAGATCTTCATCTATTATGGGCTCTTTGATAGAAGTTAAGTAAATGTAAAAGTTTAGGAGGATAGAAGACAATCACTACTAATATAACTCACCATTGTTCTATAAAAATCATTAAAAGATATTATGAACCGTAAAATCTGCAAACTCAATCAACATCAAAATAATCATCAATCATCGTTATTCTCATTGTTCCATTAAAATCTTTGAAAGATATTGTGAACTGCAAAATCTGCAAACTCAATCAACATCAAAATAGTCATCAATGTGAAAGACAATCACGACTAATATAATCATCAATGTGACAAAAAGGCGCCACCCGAATCATCATTGGTGAGAAGATAAACCATTTATATAATCATCATTGGAATGATCATTGATGAGAAAAGATGTTATTAGTGACATAATTCTTCAATGGGAAAAAGGCACCATCAGAATCAATGTTGGTGGATATAGAGCACAACAATATAATCGTCATCAGAATTATCGTCGGTGGGAAAGAAATCACTACTAACATAATTTGTTAATAATTATGTATGTAATATGTAATTATGATGAGTGAAAAATGATAAAGTCTAAAGAGAAGATAACATACTAAATGGAGATGACTAATGGGATTTCAAACTTTTGACATCTCAACAAGAGAATAATGAATCAAACAGGTCACAAATGATGAGATGATGTAATCACTTTAATACTATGTAGACATTTATGAATGGTAATAAATCTATCACTCAAATATGAGTTACTATATGTAGTTATTAATTTTAGGGAAATTCAATGGTTTGAATTATAGCTAAATGTAAATCATAATATTTCTCTATAATTTATGGTTAGGATTGAAAAACTCACTATTGGAATAAATGAATCATCACTCTTATTATATATAGGAAAAACTAATGATAACATAATAACGATCGTAACAAAATAAACAAAGTTAATTAAATCCTACATAAAATATTAACAACAAATTCAAATTAAGCAATTACAGGATGTTAATTTAGGCTGATTCGGGTGGATTATCCTCAATTAGCTTCTACCATTCTAGAACACAACTTAAAGTCAAGCATATGGTGTCTACTCTAAGTAAGCACCCAGATCTTTAGGATTGTTTTATGCAAGTCTTTCATATTTGTTAACTACTATCTTTCAGGGCATAGTCTATAACTACATCCCACTCATTAAAAAAGTTGGAAACGCGTCACTAAAATACGCTACATCACTCGAGTAATCAACCAAAAACTTGGCATACCCTCCATATGTGGGAACTCTCAGTTAAGAAGAAAAACCGATCTTTCTCATCTACAATGTCCTTTTATGATCCAAATAAGAGAGACATACACGTGTACACTGCAACTTATAGAGCAGAGTGCAGACTAAAAACACAAATAAAATGACAGTATAGTGCAACAGCTTAATCCTAAGATTGAGATTGAATCTCACACCAGTACTTACACCATTGCAATTCAAAAACTTGGATCTTAGTGTGTTTAGTTAAGCAAACCAAACAAAAAGCACGAGTAGTGAACGCAGCTAAACACAGTATTCAATAGTGTCTCTAGTCAACCAAATACAGAAAACAGTGTTTCCATGTTGAACAGATCATTTGATTGAACGTTATACCGGTCAATATAATAGGGTGTCCTCCCTAGAAACAATGCAAAATAGCATTGCAAACAAATGTAGTCTACTTTATTTGCCAAATATTACAGTAACGACAGAAATAAAAGTCTAAATAACAAATTTCCAGAACTCCAATAGCACACTGCGAAATTAAGTGTATAAAATTTGATTACTGTGCAGTGGATTCTTTCAGATATGCAATGAGATCAGCACGGTCCTGGGGCTTCTTAAGACCAGGAAATACCATCTTTGTCCCTGGAATATACTGCACAAGTTATAGAAAACACAAGTGAGCCATGTGTCACAATGAAACAAATGTTCTGAATGTCAACTTGCAATGGCAGTATTTACCATACAATTTAACAGTGCATTACTATGGTTGCAGTACAAAACATTAAATCCCATAATGAAAATCTCATTAATAGAAATTCAATACATAGATATGATTTTAGGTAGTACCTTTTTGGGGTTAAGCAAGTAATCATATAAAGTCTTTTCCTCCCAATTCACAGCCATGTTCTTGTTAGCTGCTGAATAGGAATATCCAGCAGTAGTGCCTGATTGCCTTCCAAACAAACCATTAAGATTGGGTCCTGAGATTGTCCACAAGGTAAGCATTTTAGTCAGCACAATAGATAGTTACATTATTCAAGAAAGGGAAACAGTAAACAGAAAGTTAATTGCATTATATAACTGCAAAAGGAGAGTATGACCAGATGAGCTCCAGCATGATGAACTCATGAAAGACATAAACTAATAAACACGGGGCAGAGAAGCAATGTATAAATTCGTGAACAAGTAGAATTTGTTCATTCCATTACGTCACAAAAACAATGATGAAACTCAACATAACAAAACATAAAACAAAGTAAAAAAATGCCAGAACAAAACCAAAATTGAAACATTTTCAAAAGAACAAAACAAAAAAATATAATTTAGTGAGACACTCTTGATTAACCAAGGACATAACATGATTGAAGAGTCTTTAAATCAGGAACTGCATACATTATTATTACATTAACTAAAAAGCACTATAGACCTTTTTAAAGGATGATAAATATAAACATCACCCCAAACATGATCTTCAACCCAAGAAGACCAATCATGTGATAAAAATAAAAAGGAGCCATCACTTGAAGTCACCAAAAAGATGACAGCACCATAGGTTGTGTGTGTGGTTCACGAAATAAGTCATAGCTAGCATCAATTAAATCCCAACAATAACCAATGTGGCGATGTACTTATTTTGGTTACACAAGTCTTGAAAAATGATGAATGGCCAAAGTAAACGGAGTTAATCTTGTAAGTCATAAATTATTGTCTGAATAGGTATGAAATCATAAAAATGATAAGGATCTCTCATTTGAAACAAATGGATGAAACACTTTACCCTATCCAATCATTGATTGTAGAAGTTTTCAACTTCAGTCCATAGAATAGATAATGACATTACAGGAAACAGTAAACAGAATTTTTATTACATTATACAACTGCAAAAATAGTATAATCAGATGATGGCCAGCTAATGAAAGAAGTAAACTAATAAACATGGGAACAGAGAAGCAATGCATAAATTTGTGATAAAGTAGAATTTGCTCATTCTACCACTTCACAAAAATAAGAACGAATCTCACCATGACAAAAATTCAACAGAGAAAAAAAATCATAAGAACTAAACACAAATTACAACATTTTCAACAAAAAAAATGAGAAAGTGGGAAGAACTCTTTTTGAACCAAGGTCATAAATCTCATAATTTAAGAACGTTTAAATCATTACTGCATTCATTTTCAGAAACTAAAATACATAATAAAGTTTATAAAGGAGGAAAAAACATAAACAGTAACCCTATCATGCACTTCAACCTAAGAAGACCTATCATGTGATAAAAAAAGAACAAAGTAGAGATGGCAAAATTATCCATAATCCACAATTCATACAAATGAAAGAAAATTAAATTCATCCATTAAAGTTAATAGATTTAAATGAATATAGTACAATGGATAATTTTAATAATTGCTAGATTCAAAGCATCCATTATATCCAATGGATATATACATGGTGATGGATATTGAATCCATTCAAAAAACAAACATTCACAAAAGATTTGATTTGCTTTTCAATTTTGTTCATTATCTCACTTGTCACTCTCACTTTGATTTTCAATTAAATTAAATTCTCATAACATATATCCTTAGTAGCACTTGTGAGATGTTAGTGACATCAATGGTACGACCAGTGTATGTGATTGATATTAAGTTTCTTCTTAAATCCGAAACATGTATAAATATTTTATGCACATATAATGTTAAATATTGCATGCTGGTAGAATGTTACAAAAAATGTGATTTTTCAAAACGTTCAAAAAATGACTTTTCCAAAAAGTGTTTCTAAAAAAGATAAAAACGCCATTTTAAAATCATGATTTTATTCAGAAACGTTTTAGTTCCAATTCAAGAAAAGGAAATGGAACAGATATCTATTCATCCAAACCATTCTGATTCATTGATGGATTAATATACATCCGTTAAGTTTGGATACTGATGAATTCGATAGATAATTTAAAATATGATATAATGGATTTATTCGGATTGACTTTCCGTTTATACATTAGAATCCAAATCCAAATTTCTTCCATTTGCCACCCATAGATTAAACCATCACTTAAATTAGAATTATCAAATACTCCTAACAAATGATATGGTAAAATATAATTCTACGGTTTGGTTATCAAACATCTTCTAAGATGAAACAGCTACAAATAAAAAAAATATAAATCAATATTAATCAAAACAATAACTACCGTGCGATTTCCAGATCTAAACCTTATTTTGCTCAAAATCAACAAACAAAACAAATAACAATATATAAATCGAAACTGACCTTGTTTGTGACCGGCACCTTTGTCGACGGTGTGGCACTGAGCGCACTTGGTCCTGAAGATTTTCTCGCCGACCTTAGCATCGCCGGGAGGTGCCTGATCGAACGACGCCATTGATAGAAGCTGTTTGTTTATCGAGAAAGTTCTGAGAAAACGAGACAAGAAGGTTTTGAGAGAAACTGTTACGTATAGTGTGGAACGGTTGAATGAGGATATTTATATTGATGGAGGAAAATGAAGCGTTCTCCTAAGCAAACTCTAGCTTTTTTTTCGATGACGTGGACCGTTTATTGTGCTCCAATTTTTCTTCATTGGTGACTTGGCGTTAGCGTTACGCGAAAGTCAAGATTGGCATGTGATATTGTATTTATTATAACTCATGCTTTTACCCATGTAAATTTATGGGAAATACTGTGCCACGAAGCTGTAATATTATATAGTTATTATTTGTGATTAATTGAAAAAATATTTTTTAAGTTAAAAGTTTAATAATTAAATATTTTTTGATCAATCATATGTAGTAGTATATTTTTTTGGACAGAAGATGTCAACCCAAATTTATCCTTTTATGTATCTTACTTTTATTAAATCTCACAAATTCTATAATGCTAAACCCATATTTTATGAATAGAATAAAGTATATCATACAAAAATATTTAATCATAACTTATATCATTTAACCACTAAAATTATAATATGTGTCATATTTATTCATTTTCTACAAAAATATACTAAAACCAAATAACACAGTACACATGTCATAATTTTACTAGCTGAATTAGATAAATTATCTTCTAGTATGAGAATATATTTTATTCCCTCTTATAAATGTTATTAGTTGAGCTCTAATCCAGTAAGATAAAAATAACTAACTTGTGTTCATACAAAAAAAATCTTATAAGATAAACAAAGTTTAATTGTTAATACCTAAGATAAAAAAATATCTTATGGGATGATTAGGATGTATATATTTTATGCTAAATGCACTGAATTATTAACTATGTGTAGTTAACTAGCTGGGTATTTTAAATGTGGGTTAGTAGAGTCCATGTATTACAATGTGTAAAAATGATTGAATTGAATGGGCATGTAAGTAGATAGAGTTCTGGTTCTAATGACTAAAGGCTTTGAGTAAATATGTAGTATCAAACTTACTTATATTTTTATTTCGTTATTTGGACTCAACCTTAATAAGCGTTCTTAAAGCTCGTGGTTCGACGACTCCATCAAATATTGAAGCGACAAATATAACAAGTGGTTAGTAGATCAATGTGATATCTTATTATTTGGACTCTCAATCCCAACAATTGATATCATAGTTGATGGTTTGACGACTCAATCAAATACTGAAACGATAAATCTAACAAGTGGTCGATAGATTCACTAGGAGGTCCTTATGCCAAATGTCTTTTTGATAGGACATGAGACATCATGTTCCGTTGATGGCAAGGCAAGCCAACCATAATACATGTAGGGTTCTTGTGTCAAAAGTCTATCCGACGACAGCTTATATAACATGGTTAGTGTTAATAGGATAAGTAATCAACAATATAAGTATATAAATAATTGAACTCTATTTCTCCTAATGGTTGAAAAAGATAAGCTTAGTGAGAAATTATGAGTATTCTAAGTGTGAGTTGGTGAAGAGAAAAAAATGACACATTAGATAGAAGTGAGTAAGTTAAAATGTTTCGAATATGAGTTAGTTGCTGGAAAAGTTAAACATTGTTATGTGTGAATTACAATAGTAAAAAAGTATATAAATTAGATAACGTATAATTGAATGAATCCATGAACATAATTCTCGTATGTTCCTTTCGACCCACTCATGTAAAAATATTTTATATCATATATGAAGTTCCTCATTATTTGGAATCTCAACGAATGATACTATTATAAAATCAATGTAAAGAACTACTTCCCCTTTTCTAAAACTTTTGATGTTTTGATTTTTTATATATTATTTTACATCTCTTATATTTTAAAAATCAAATACACATTTATAATTTTGTTCCAATCATATATTTATTTAATACTCATCTTTCTACATCCAATAAAAATTATAACATGAAGTATATCCAATAAAAAAGATTCTAATTCTCTAAAATAAAAATTACAAATTTAACACTTAATATTATAAAATAAGAATATAGGTCGGCAAACAAAAATTATTTGTGATACGTTAGTTGTTATAAATTAAATATCACATTTACAAAGATACTAATTTCGTAAACTAATTTTTTTATTACAATTATTACGTGTCATTACAAATTACAAATGACAACATTAAGTACAATTTTTTTGATATATCCACACACAAAAATTAAATCCAAAGTAGGAGGATTTAATATTACTTTTTTCCGAGATTATGCATTATGTTAATATATTTTTTTTTGTTCTTGGATGGATGCAAAAAGCCCATTAGCGAGGGCAATGACCTGCAGTTATAGGCCGTGTAACCCTAAAATCTGATTTCATAATCCATTTTCATTCACTTCACACACATGGCGGAGGAAGAAGTTGTTGCACCCGCTGTTACCGTTACCACTCCTCTTCCTTCTGATAACAAGCGCAAGATCCAAGATCTTGAACCTAACACTGATTCTAATCCCGATTCTGAACCTAAAGAAGAAGACACTGACGACAACGCTGATGTCACCGCTTCCGATGAGACCGAAAACAAACGACCTCGTATTGATGACCTAGGTACCGTATAATCTTGCCATTGTATGCCATAGTTATCGTGTTATCATGGTTTTATTCTGCATCTAGAGCATATACAATTTGATTCTAATTGGTGGGTAGAAGTGTTTTTTTTATGTTTGATGAGAAAGTAGAAAAAAGTGTTGTTACGATTTACTTTTATTGTGAGGATAAAATTTGGTGTTGATGCTTTGTGCTTTGTGATAGTGATAAATCAATTTTAACCAGTGTGTACCAAATGTTTTGATATAAAATTTCATATTTTTGATGTGTTGTATTTGGGGTTAACAGATAATGCAAATGGGCATCAAGACGAGGAGGTTCACGAGCCTGTGAATGAAGCAAAGGAAAATGTTGTATTAGTGGATGCTCAACCAATATCCAATGGTCCATCGGAGGAAGTCACTAATGAAGAAATTGCTAGTAAAGTTGCCGAACCAGCTGATTCTATTGAACCTCCTGTTAATGAGGATGCTGTTCAGGAAAATGCTGCCGAGGAACCCTCTAAAGAAGCTGAAGAACCATTTAAGGATTCAACAAAGCAAGATGCTCCTGCTGGAGATAAGCAACCCGATTCTGTTGAGGTTGTTCCGGATACTGTGGACTTTCCCCATAAGGTGTGTTGATTAGGAAGCTGAGCCCCCCCCCCCCCAAAAAAAAACATATTATGTTTTAAATACCAAAACTTTCTCTATGTTCTTACTTCTAACCCCATTTTTGTTTGGATATATACATTATCTGTTTTATTTCCTTGGATTTATTCTACTTGCTTTCAGCAAGATGCTTCTTCTGACCCACAGCAACCTACATCTGGAGCTGAGACAATTACACGGAAAATTGAGGTTCCTAGCAATAAGGTATTTCAATTTTCTTATGTAGCTACATAAATTCAACTTATTTATGTTATATAGAAATATGATAATTTGTTATTGTGGGTACCTCTGGACATTTTATAGTTGATTAACAAGATGCACTCTTGATATTTCTTTGTCACCACATGTAGTTTGCTTATTTTTCATACCTAGTATGAAACTATCAATTTATTGTCCAATATCTGCTGGACGTACACCCATCTTAGTTTCTGCATACGAAAACTAAGCCATTGCTATGCATTTTGTCAAAATCAACATTTTAGTGCCACAATTGAGTAATTGCTCATGGGCTGCAATAAGGAACTTAACTATAGACACCAACATCCACAATTATTTTGATAGATGTATTCAAGAAAGCAATTTTCCTGATAGATATGTATTCTATTCATTTGCAGGTCGGTGTACTTATTGGAAAGGCTGGAGATACTATAAGATATCTGCAGTACAATTCTGGTGCAAAGATTCAGATCACGAGGGATGTGGATGCTGACCCCCAATCTGCAACAAGGCCTGTGGAACTAATAGGAAGTTTGGAAAGTATAGAAAAGGCAGAAAAGCTAATGAATGCTGTAATTGCAGAGGTCAGATATGATATCCAATCTTTGTCCCAGTCCCTTTCTCCCTTTTATGTATTGTTTTTATTCTTACATTTTTGGGGAAATATCATTTTTGAGCTTCTACAGGCTGATGCTGGGGGATCTCCTGCACTTGTAGCACGAGGCCTCTCTCCTGCCCAAGCTACCGTGGGCTCTGAACAAATTCAGATACAAGTTCCTAATGAAAAGGTGATAAAATGATATTATATATTCATTTTTTATTTTATTTCATGTGTTATTGTATGTTCCAACCTTTAGTCACATAAGTTTGTTTTATACAGGTTGGATTAATCATAGGAAGAGGTGGGGAAACAATTAAGAGTCTGCAGATCAAGTCTGGTGCACGCATCCAGGTAGTTGTTATCGTTTACCACAAACTTGTTTCCTTCCCTTTTTGTATTAAACATGTGTGGTCCAGATGAGATCTTTGTTGGGAAAGGACTAACTGCGAATTTTTAGCTTTTATGAATCTTTTCAATTCAATAATAACGACATCTAGTTATGTGTTTATGCAATTTGGTTATTTGTTTAAATAAGAGAGCTGCTTAGGTGTTTTGTGGCTTACTGAGTTGCATACTCTCGTTTCTTCAATCTTATGGAAGACATTACTGAGGCATTGAGGCTTTAGAGATAGAGTTTATTGATGGTTGTAGGATTAAATTCTTGTAGACCTTCTCCCTGTCATCTTTTTTGGATTTGACATATGGAATCTGTTTTCCCCCTTTTTCAGTTGATTCCTCAACATCTTCCAGAAGGAGATAATTCTAAAGAAAGAACTGTCCAAATTACCGGTGACAAAAGGCAAATTGAATTTGCACAAGAAATGATAAAAGAAGTCATGAGTCAGGTTTGTTTGACTCTAAACCTTTTCCTGAGAATGATTTGCGTTTGTGTTTCTGACATTATTAGTAATTTTTTGCAGTGTGTAATTTAATGTTATCCTTTTCTATTTTGTGATATTCTTGTCATATTTTAAGATATGAATATATGATGCATGGATTAGTTTGGTCTTGTTGAATTTGCCTTGCATTTAAATTTTTGTTGCCATGGAGAGAAGCGTTGTTTATCTTGTATACTACATACAGAGCCATAATTGTGCCAATATGTTGCTTTTCTTTTCCTTAAGTGGGAAACTGATGCTTATAAAGATCATGTTCAATACGGAGTTATTGGATAATTAACTTACATCATATGTTGCTGGTAGAGTCTTGTAGTTCTTGATTCTTATTACTAAAAATTGTGTTTGTACGAAACTACTGGAAGTACCTTGCAGCAGGATGCTATGTATTGCTCCAGATTGAAAGAACACATTACTAGTTCAGATTTGATATTGGTGACTGATTTTGGGAATTTTTCTATTATTAGGAAGTCTATTAATCACTTTATCTGAAACTGTAGTGCGAAAAACGTGTGAAATACTCAAGAATGTTTACTTTTATACATGAATCCATTTAAAATAGGTTGCTATACATTTCCAGTTTCGTGCATGTGAAATAGGGATTCCACAGACAAAAAGTTCATATTTGTATGTCCGGTTTTGATTCAGTGCTGCTTCACCATAGTTTTTGTGGAAGCCACACAAAACATGATTATGTTCAGGGAACTATACATGTCTTCGATGCCTGTATGATTCATGTTTGGAAGTGTTGTATCAATTGTTGCCATAGGAGATAGGTCAGCTGAAAGTGTCCGTGATTGTGGAAATTGATCAATAATCCTTGCCAAGGTCAATTAAATTATAGGAAGATCGTATATGAAAAACTGCAATGTCAGTTGCAATGATTTATTTATGTTGAAGGTGCCAATTTCGAATTGGTTGGCTTTAAAAATTGCAGATTTGGCTATTGCCTTTACCCAGGGGTCAGCATTGCTTGCTTGATGTAGCATAGACAACATAATCACTCTCATCCATTGAAGAGAGGTGGCAAGCATTAAAACCCTGGATTGCAGGATGTTTGATGGTTGGTAAGATTGCTTCAAGACTTAAGTTAAAAATCATGATTCAGTGAGACTATATTGTACTGGCCTTGGTGCTCAAATAGAGTTGCTATGTGATTTGCATGAGACATGTTGGAAGGCGTAATACCTGCTGATGCCATGACATCTGATACTTGATTTTTGTCGGAGTTGTATTCATCTGTATATAAATCCAGTTCTGCTCTGAAAATCTTAAATAAGTAGTTAATATCATTTGGGGTGCATCAAGGTTGGGAAATTAATTTGCTGTAGTAGTCATGTGATCTTGGATTAGTGTAACTTACCTGCTCTAATCTTTTGACCTGATGATACTCTTGGTTGAAAGGACTAGCACATTAGATAAATGTTATGTTGGTGCTAAATTGGTTTTGTATATATTGAATGCTCAGATGTGCTTCTGTCAATCTTGGTGACATAGTTGAAGGCTATCATGCTTAATCTTTCAGTATTCAGTTAACATGAAATTTTATTCTCTTCTGGGATTCTGTATTTAGTTTTATTGAATACAATTGTCACTCCCCTCTATATCTACTTGGTATTTGTTATTCAGTTTTGCATGCTATCCTGTTTTAACCATATTTTTTATAGAATGTGATAACATGTTGAATATAGATTCAAATTTAGCTTGTTGTGCATTTTTAGTTTTGCTCTGGCATTGTCAGGCTCCTTCCTTTACCCCCTTCTTTGCTGAGGTGAGATCTTTTTTCTCCAAGACACCATCAAACATATGCCATTGTTTATTTGTATAGTGTTTAGTTGATTCGCCACTAGGTTGAGCTCAATATGAGGCGACATGCTTTAAAAGTATGTATATTGCATTACTGACAGCCCTTTATATGTTATTATGCCTGTTCATAACTTTATATATACTGTTTCTGCTCTTACCATTATAAATGTTCTGATGACACTGCATATTTTATGATAATGCAAATGGTGAATGTAATCCCTTTGACTTTAAGCCAAGCAAATTCTTTTATTTATTTTTCGGTGGAGTACATCTTTTAATGACAAATTGGAATGAAAATTTGCTGCTGAGGTTGACTCAGCTGTGTGAAAATTATTATACAATTCTATAATAAATAATGGGACTATTAAAGCAGCATCTTGCCACTGAGTTCTACTTATACTTATCATAATATTCTGATTAAGAAAACTTCATGTTTACTGACTTCTTCCTCATGTTTTGCTTGAATAGCCTGTCAGGCCATCAACTGGTGGTTTTGGCCAGCAAGCTTACCGCCCACCCCGTGGACCTGGTGGCCCACCTCAATGGGGTCAACGAGGTTCTCATTATGGCCACCTAACAGCATATGATTACCAACATCGCGGCACATATCCTGCTCAGAATCAACCATATGCACCTCCAGCGTATGGAAATTATCCTCAACAAATGGCTCCTAGAAGCGGCTATGGTTCTGGTTGGGAGCAAAGGCCTCAGCACAGTATGCAGGGTCCACCTTCACACAATGGTGGTTATGACTACTATGGAGGACAAGGTGGCCATGATGCTCCACCGCCCACCCAGCATCCCATCCCCCCACATGGTGTTGGACCTTCCCCTGTCCCTTCTGTGGGACCATCACCAGCTCAGGCAAATTACAATTATGGACAGCCACAAGGCCAGGATTATGGTCAACAGGCACCTTATAATACTCAGACAGGCCATCCTCAACACGGCTATGGACAAGGATATGGTGAATCAAAGTTTGATAATCATGCTCCAGCTCAACATCCCTATGGAGGTCATGTAAATTCACAACCAACACATCCACAGCCTGGTGTTCAACCTAATTATGCTGCACCGCAGCAGTATGGGAAGCCATACTATGGCATGCCATCACAGGGACAGCCTCCCCAATCTTCTGGTCACCCTAGAGCTACTCAACCAGGGGATATTCCATATCAAAGTTCTGCTCCTGCCCAATCATATGGTGCGCATATGCAAACACAACAGCCATACCCATATGCATCCTCTGCACCACAGCAAGCAGCATATCCTACTTATGGGTCAGCACCAGTTACGACAGATAGCTACAATCTCCCACCACCTGCATCTGGCCAAGTTTATGCCCAGCAAAGTTATGGTCAACCAGGTGTCCAGCCAACAGCTAGTTATCCGCAAGCGGGTCCTACTGGTTACGGGTCATACCCATCTTCACAGCAAGGTTACCCTGAGCAGCCAGCTCCTAACAATGCAGGTAGTGTCTACCAAGCTGTGCCCCAAGATCCGGCTTATAGCAGTGGCACTGCACCAGCATACAGTGCAGCACCAAGTGGGCAGCAAGGTTATGTCCAACCTGCTCCTGCTCAAACTGGGTATGAACAGCCTAACCCGCAATCAGCAGCAGGTTATGCAGCTGTACAAGCAAGTGCCCCAACTGCATATGTCAATACTGTATCATCTCAGCCTGCTGCAGCTTACCCCCAATATGACTCTACTCAAGCATATGGTGCTCCTCGATGATGTTATTTTATTTTAAGACCAAATCATAGTATTAGCTATTTCTAGTATGATGGTTTCTTTCACTGTAAACTTTCTTTGGAGTATTATCTTTTAATCTCTACTGTCTTGAATTTATGAGCACCATGAAATCTATTTTTCCCCAAGTTGAGTAACTCAAATGCTATGGTTTCAAGTAAATCTAAGGTGAGTTGGTTTTTTGGTTTGCCTCTTCCCAATAAATGTTTTTACTGGATAATTGATGAGAAACTAATCTCTTGCTATGATTGACCACCTAAACTAATCTCATAAGAAAATGGCTTGCTTTGCAGTCAAATATAGCGGCAAACACTGAAAACCAAACCATGGGTTTTTCGTAGTTTTTTCCTTCGGTTCCATTTGTCTTCACTTCTATTCCCTGATTGTTATTGGTCAGGCACTTGGATGGTTTAAACCAAAATTGAATCTTTACAACACTGGCTTTTATTGAGGAAAGGCCTCTTGGTACTTTCAAGTATGGTTTTGATGGAAATGGATGATTCAGTCATTGGGAGGACCCAAGAAACATGAGATCTTTCTGGATTACTATGTTAGTGCCAGAAGGTTGGAAAATACTTGTTTAATGATCAATGAGATGAAAAGAAAGGGATTTCAACTTAACTCGTTAGTGTATAGTGAGGTTGTTGGGCTTTATAGAGACAGTGGAATCTCTTTAGACACACATATCTATAACAATATTATTGATAACCTTGGGCAAAAATATGATGAATTTAGTGAAGCATTGTTAAGAAAATGCAAAAGAAGGTGAAAGGCCAGTGACATAATTCTAACTGATCAGCTATAACCCACTGATAACCAGAACATATGGAATAGTTCCATTACTGTGTCAAATCTTGCCTATGTAAATCATTTCAAAGGAAATATATTTGCTGAGAACACAAATATAGTTGTTTGATTGTTATTGTTATTGCAGTATATATTTGCTCTCATACATTAAGCTTCTACTTTCACATGAACATGGAAAGAGTTTCTTAGATACAAATCTCAGATTGAGACAACTCTGGAGGACAGAAAAACATAAAAATAAAAGTGTTACTGAAGACCATAAGTAAGCAATGCTCCAATTGCACCTAAACCAGCCACAAGTCCTATAATAACTCCAATAGGAGGCAAACCCCCACCAATAGCTTTTCCAGTGTTAACATCATATTCAGCAAATCTCTTCTTAGGTGCTTGACATTGGGGGCATCCATATGTGTCCGGCTACAAACCATAAAATAAACGAAAATGACAAAAACAATCGAGTAACGATATTCTATCACTTTTCACATCTATTCTATAGTCCTTTTCCTTGATCAAAGAGACTAGCTTTAGAAACAACAATGATTGAGATGAACATTTTCCGAAATAGTCAGCGTGTTGAAAAATCTAACTTCAAATAATATCATCTATCCAGAAGTAAGTCTACCGGGACAAGATTTGAAACTGAATCATGCATCTTTTTTTAGTTGGAGATATGAAAGTTGGATTTTACTACCGTTATCAATAAATCACTGGCAAGTTGTAAAGCACAGAAGATAGTAAATAACACAATGATCTAAGTCTAGCAAATGATGCTTTGAATACTGCAGGTACACTGAAGAGACAATGAAAACCATTGGATTCAAGGGGAAAATGCAGATACAATATCATAATGAATTTAAAATAAAAGGTATCCCATCTTTTAAAAAACCGTCTGCACCAGGAGGACGAGGGGACAAATAAACACACACACACATATATATATAGTGCCCTTACCTGCTCATCAAAAGGCTTCGGTAAGGTGTATATGAACCCACAATCAAGGCAAATGTGAGTAGCTCTAGCCTGCATGGTGGAACACTTTATTAACCATTGAATGTGAATGGACATAAACATCATCTGGAACCAATACGATAAATAAATACAAGTAAATAGAGGTATGCAGAAACGGAAGTAACTTCGAAATGATTCTTACCTTTTGAGCCTCGGTCAATTTTCTTCCAAAGCGAGGTGGAGCCGGACGCTTCGGAAGCCTTTTAACATCTACTTCAGCACCTCTTCATAACAAAAACATGAAGATGTTTCTGCTGTTAAGTAATTAATTTAATAGCTGGCATGATCACATGAACATCAGTAATGATTTATTCTCCTGTATGCAAGATTCTCATCTGTGATATTGAACTATCGTATTTCGTATCCTTAATATTGATTTCGGAAATAGAGCAACACTGTCAATCCTATGAATCTTAAATTTATCAAATCACATCCTTATTATGTAGCATATATACTTTTTCTTTCCCAAAATTTGTGTAGTACCATTTATTTAATCATAACTAACACAGAACATGGACCTCGATTCAAATTAAGATGCTTATCTTGACCATTGTGAATTATATGTAAAAGATGGAGTAAAAATACCAACCATGAGTGTTTAAGTATCATCTGATTGTTCATAATTACATCGTCGAAACCAAGACGGACCTATGATTGATACAAATGCAAATACTCGGCACTTAACATGCTTTTGCTATGAGAAACATTCCACTGTCTGGCTTACATTTCTATTAAAGTTCCATCTTTTACCAATAATCAACATCCCCCCAGAACAAAAGAAATAAAAAATAGAATGACCAGTGTCAGAGAGAAAGAATGCAATTAAGAAATCGGAACAAAGGTCGATAGCAAAAGGAGATAAAGAGAACCTGCTGACAACAAAGTAGACAGAGTCTGGCTTTGCTTGGATAGCGGTTTTAGTGAATCCAAGCTTATCCGCGGGCCATAATTCATCTCCAAAGAAACTGCTAGTGTAAAGGACTTGATCGCCGGCTTTTAACCCTGCTTTCGCTGCATTCCCACCACCTTCAACAGCCTAAACAAGATAACTAGTATCCATCAACTTAAATCCTCTTTTCTAAATTGCAATCACCCCCTCAAACTTTACAATGTTGCATTGAATAATTTATTAACCCTTAATTCAATCCTTGAAAGGTTATGGTATCATCACATAGCTCTTTGAAAGTTTCTTGTCTTTACATATTTAAAATATGTCACAACATTGCTACTTGTAATGTAAGTGTTAAGGTTACGATGTGAGACGTACTTTTCAAGTACCCCCTCCACATAAGCCTGCTGGACCAGGCCAAGGGTTACCTTTGACCCATAACTAAATACCATCTTTTGGCCCATGACAACCGAAAAGAAGTTGGGCTCTAGCTCTGATACCATGTTAAGGTTCTATCTCAAAACCAATTGGCTATGAGAGGAGTAGCCCAACAACTATTTAAACCATTCCCGAGACAATGAGATAGGCGATGTGAGACTTACTTTCCAACAGTAAGGACTTAAGTCACCTAATAGTTCAACAGTTTGACACTATTTTACATCTATTAAGGACTTAATCTGTGACCAAAACAATGTTGCAACACTACAATCTTTTGAGAACTAAATGGATGATTTACTCTTTACTAATAATACTAACCGTGATGACAACACCACCACTGGATTTTTGACCCAATGTGAGACCAAGTGGCTTATCAACCTCAGCTTCAATTGTCTTTGAAGCACCAGCAGCTCTTGCTGTGATATCAAACCTCCTTCTAGCAATGAAAGAACCACCATTGTTATTGTCACTAACAGCAATGAAGGAATGTGAGACACCCCTTTTAGCTTCATGAAGTGAGAGACCTTGTAAACATGTTTTCTGCATGCAGATACAATATAAGTACATAGAAGTAAATAAGAGATTCTAAATTGTAATATGAATAAGCAAAAAATGAAACCTGTGATTGAGGAATGAGTGCATTGGAATGTGTGGTCCTAGTGGTGAAAGTGGCACAACATGAAGAGGAGGAACTTGCTGCAACAACAGTTGACATGGTTCTTATAAACTCAACTCTGAACAACCACTTTCTCAATACACAGCAAAATGAGTTTTTGTTTGATCAAAACTACTATGGTTTTGGTGAAGTTGGTGTTGAAAGGAAATAGTTTATTTATTTTTGTTGAAAAGAGAGATAAGGTTTGGTTTAGTGGTGGAGACTAAGACACCAAATACTCTCACCCAATGGTCTAAAACAAACATAGACAGGTGCTTTCACCGTAATGCATGCAGTTCACCAAATATTTGAATGGTTTTTTTTTAATTTATATTTCTTATGAATTGCATAACCTTTATTTTAGAAATGAATAATAATAATATATAATTTTTTATAATGACAATATATATATATATATAAAAGTTTAGTGGAAATATCAAACTCTCTCATATTGTGTGATGTAATTTCAACTAATATTCATTCAAAATTGAATCCAAAACCCTAAAAATGAAATTCCCCCAAATCTGAATGCAACGTTGGGCCCTAACCCATTTCCCACTTATCCGACAATCCAACACTTTCGACGACGGTTACCCCATCCTCCTCCGCGAATCGCTATTCTTCACGGTGGCTGATCCACCACCACCACCACCACCACCACCACCGAGAGAGAAAGGAAAAGGGAGAGTAGTGAAAGAGAAGATGGAGAGTTATTCTCCAGCACTGGATTGCGGTGTTGGATCCATTGTATGGGTCCGAAGAAGAAACGGTTCGTGGTGGCCAGGTCAAATACTCGCCTCCGATGAACTCTCCACTTCTCATCTCACTTCTCCTCGCTCTGGAACTCCCGTTAAGCTTCTCGGTAGGGAACATGCCAGCGTGTAAGTTCTTTTTCTTTTTTATTTTTCTGATAATTTTATTTCAATGATTCATATATCGTTTCGATTCAGTTCGATACACGTGAGAATGCCGAATATATGATAAACCAATCAGAAAGTAAGCTAATAGTAGTAGGAATGAGATGAGCTGACGCGCTAGACACGGTATGAGTAAGAATGAATTTGCATTGGCGAGCTATGAAGCACGGATACGGATACGTGTGTCGGATACGATACATATCAGATATACCGACACACATTTTTTCTAAAATATAGGATACGATACGTTCAAGGATACGTTTCCGATATCAACACGTAAGGGTGTTCAACGTATCCGTGATTCAGAGTTGGCGAGAAAGTTGGTGTAACATTTATTGTAGAAAAAATGGTAGAATGTCGCCTAGGTAGTTTGGGTATGCGTGGAGGAGGCCTATAGGAAAGCCTCAATAAGGAGAGTATATAGGATGGAGTTTAGTCAAATTTCTAGTGGCTAGGGGATAGCAAGAAAAACAGATAAATAGTATGACATCGTTTGATCCATGTAGCTGGCTGCACCTAGTGGGAATAGTTGTCGTTGTTGTTGTGCAACCTTTTGAAACAGATAAGTATTATGACATCGTTTGATTCATGATGTGCTTATCAGATGCACTAATGTATCAACATTCTTAACAGTTATTAGTAGCTTTGTTGATTAATTGCTATTTCTTCATAGGGATTGGTACAATTTGGAGAAATCCAAGCGTGTGAAACTATTCCGCTGTGGTGAGTTTGATGGGTGTATTGAAAGGGTGGAGTCTACCCAGGGTATGCCGTTAAAGAAAAGAGAGAAATATGCACGCCGAGAAGATGCTATTCTTCATGCTCTCCAGCTTGAGAGGCAAATGTTGAAGAAGCAAGAAAAATTAGGTATTGCTTTTGATTCAACCAACTTTAGATCATTTGTTTAAGAAGGGTATAGTTGCACTACTTAAACACTGGGTAAAGATAAAAAATAAAAATCAATATCACATACAACATCCTACACAAGACTCTTACAAAATTAAGATTATGATAGTTACTAAGATGTTGCAATTGATGACCTCTTTATTGATAAAAAAACTTGCAGTTGGTGGTCTTTGAGTAAATTAGAATTCTAGTTAGTGGTACAAAATTTAGACTAAAGAAATACTAAATGAGGATTTGAGTGAGGAATATTAATAAATGGCAATTATCTTTGTATTTATTTAAACTAGTGAAAATTGGGTCCTTAACCTGACTCTGATTCTGTTTTCGGGAGAACCACAATTAGATGTAGCTTGCCGAGCAAAGAGAAGCAGATGTGTGTATTTGCCAGCAGAGTCCAGTGATTCTCTGGATTACAAAGAGACTCTATCCCATGTTGAGATGTCATCATCCATACCCGGAGGGGAGTATCCTTATCACAATTCTTTGGCTGAAGAGAGTGAATCTGCTTTTATGGATGATGTTGAATCTGATTCTTCTGAAACATTTTCTAATGATTCCAAAACCAATTCTTCTGAGACAGAACTGGACAAGGATGAAGAAATGGCAATATTTTCAGGTGTAGTTTCTACCTTTCTTCTTTTGTGCTATCCTTATTTTATGCCACCACTTGAAAAGGAAAAACGAAAACATCCCTACCCTGGCCATCCCATTGTACGTTATCCAGCTTTCCCATTTTTTTTATTGGTTTTGATGCTTTGGGATCGGGAATTGAGAATTGACTACTTAGGATTGTTGATCCTAGTGCTCTACATTCTACCAACATGTGTTTATTTGAATTAGTTTACGTCTGTCACAATCATATTTTTCATGGCAGTATTAGTTTTTTTCTTGCTGCATATTGCGTGGATATTGAAATCATTTCTGTATGCCAAAGTTGACATTCTTCCTTTTACTTTCTTGCATATCTCCTTACTTTTTTTTATAACTTTGAGTAGGGGCTATGTATTGACAAATGGCTTAGAATAATGTACCTAAAAATAAATGGCTTAGAATTCAGCCTACCAAATTCACCATCCTTCTTCCTTTTTATTCCAATGAAATCAACAAAAGATTTGTCAAGCTCCTCTAAAAAAGTTTTGGCTGGCTAAATCTTATTCCGAGTTTTTAAAATTTGTGAACCAACCACCAGCCTATGCGCCCTGAGAGTATAATTATGTCATTTTTAGGTCCTTTTCTCCTATTAAACTTCTGTTTACATGTGTGCTCAAAACCTTAAAGAATAAATGTCATGACAGGTCAAATGTGAAATCTTTGAGTCTATCTCTCATTTTCATTTGGACCACTTGATAAGAAAAAACAATATTGAGGGTTCATTCCTCTGTGAGGATACCCTAGTAAATGTGAAAATTGTATATTTGGGTTTGGCTATTTTGTGTGGTTTTAGTAATGCTGTATCGTTACCTCCTCACCCCCTCTGAGTAACTTGTGAATTGTGATGTACACATGTCAGAATTTCAGGGACTCCATAGATAGGATTTTGTATATGTTAATAAAATTTGAATTGTATGGTACTGATTTATTCTTATTTCCTCTTATTAGAATTCCTTACATTATGTTATGGGGTGAGATTATTCTTGTACTCCTATTGAGTCTCTTTGTTTTGAACCATTTTTTGTGTTGTCTCAGGCTTATAGTTTTTGTTCTATACCACATCATTGTTTTTATACCTTCTGATGTTTACTGAAACTGCAGAAACTTGTCAGGATCATGATGATGTTGAAGAAGAAAGCACTAGCAGCGATGAGCATGATGAGTTGGCAATTTCCGGTGACATGCCTCACTTTTATCCTAGTGACCCTATAACATGTAATGAAGCTGTATACAAATGGCAATTTAAAGGAAAAAGGAACAATCGTAATCTAAAGAGGTCCGTGGGTGCTTCTGATGGGAAAGGTGATTTATATGGAGTAGATGTTGTAAGACAAAGAAGTCATTTGAGCCACAAGAGATCTGACCGTGATTTGTGTTACTATAGAAATGATTTTGGTGATGCTTTTGACACCTACCAAATGTTTGGATTGGAAGATGAATACCTAACTTCTAGAGCAGTATCGAAAAGTCAGATTAAAATTCACCATGGTGTTGATTGGGATGATTGGCCCTGGGAGGATCAACCTCCTTTGAGAAGGTATTGGGATATTAAAGGGTTTCCTCCAGTATGTGGTGATCGTTATCATTTTGATGAGAGGATGAGGTCGATGCTGGTAGATGTAGACTTGAAAATTCAAGCAAGTTATCGAAAACAGCCCGTTCCAATCGTTTCGCTCATGAGTAAGTTAGATGGGAAGGCAATAATAGGGCACTCAATCCAAATTGGAGTCCTTAAGGATGGTTCATCTGATATTCTGTTTTCTGCAATTGATGACTTTGGTAATGATGGGATTGGCTTCGAGGGAAGTAGTGTGAATCCACCTGCTTGGAGGACCGCAAGGAGAACAGCAAATTTTCGTGTTCCTCGTCCCCGTGCTGAAGCTGATGCAGATTTTTCATTAGATGAAGAGAGAAAATTTGGATATAAGAAATTAAATAACAGGAGTTCCGGTCATAAAGCAAGCCTTTCAAGGAAGAGTAGCCTTAACAGTCATTCACTATTAATTGACAAGAAATCCTTGAAAAAGGTGCCGACGAAAGTGAGCTTGTCATCTAGCCAGAAAACTAAAACTCTATCCTCATTATGGATTGAACAAAATCTTAGTAAAAAGCAGCCATTACTGGATAGGTTGGTTAAAGCAGAAGTCTCTGGACTCACTACTGTAACTTGCATACCAGTGAAGTTAGTGTTCAGTAGATTACTTGAGGAGAAGATTAATAGGCCACAGCATAAACAAGCTAGTAATGCTGCTGTTGAATACTGGTGTTAAGAGAAATTCATAGGTCATGTACATTGTTATTATATAGGAGAAGAATAATGTTACAGTGGTAGGGTATGTCATTCATGTTTCAATTGGTTTTTAGCATTTTAAGGATGAGTAAGTATAGACTCAATTTCATACTGTAATTTGATAAATACAATGTAAATGAATTAGTTTAAGTGCACATTTCCCAGATCTTGGTTTCCTCAAGGCAAGACCATGTGATATACAATTATCAATACACGAAAATGATGTTACAACAATATATAAACATTTTACTTTGGTAGTACAGTATATATTTTTTCAAATTTGTTACATATCAAATAATAATCATAATATTTAAGAAATAACAATGGACTAACTAAGAAGAGAAGATATATGAAGATATCCTCCTTGGTAGTCATTCTATCTAATGGGTTTAATATTTGTGTAGGAATGTCTTGTACTAAGAAAGTGACATATATCACCAATCACTAATAAATAAAATATTACTTTATGACATATGTCACTTTTTTGTAGGTAAAATACTTAATAGGAGGATATATAATTTTTATTTTGTCATGCTATTAGATTTCGAGAATCTAATTAAAAAATTATGTGTTAATACTCTTATTAATATAGATAGACGATAGATAGGTTAAAAAATAAAATCAAAATAAAATCTCCTCAATATTGAAACTAAATTTTATAATTATCGAGTCACAATTATTATCTATTAAATTTTATATTATATCAAAATTTCTCTATCAATAATATAACAATTATCTATTTAGGATTCTCTTTTTCTTTTAACAATTATATATATGGCTAAACCACTTTCAATTTTTTTAGGTGGTGTTAATAAGAAAATACTAAGAAATACGTATTGATATATACAGGGTAGAAATGCCATTGTGTGTAGTAACTTTTAACTTATAAATACGTATTGATATATACTGATAATATAAATTTTTTTTATATTGTCAGCAATCATTTACTGGGAGAAGAAAAAAAGATATACATTGATATATGAAATAAATATCATTACCAAAAAAATATATATGAAATAAATATCATTACCAAAAAAAATATATGAAATAAAAGATGTTTGAATATAATTTGTAATTATAAATGGGAGTGGAGTATATATGCAGCGACTAAACTGGATTGTGAGATGTTATCGTGTGTTATTGTTTTATTGTGATTTTGCGACGCTCTCTTTTCTCACACTTCGGTTCGCTTCTTTATCGTTTCATTCTTCACATTACATCACATATATGTTCTTTTCTTTTTTCAATTCGCTCTTTTTTCTTATATCTTATGATTAGGGTTTTATTCATGCACTGTTGTTTTTGTTTATTGAATTTCACAATTACTAACTAACACGTGAATCTTACGTATTAGGTTATAAAGAGAAAGCAATGGATGAAGTTAAGAAGCATAAGTCAAGGAAAGATGGGGATTCTAAGCGGAGTCACCGTGATCCAGATCGTACTGCGGATAAGAGAGATTCTGAGAGCCGGCGACATGAGAAAGACAAGAATAGTGATTCTGAAGATAGGTATGATAGAGATAGGGAGAAACGTAAGGATAAGGAAAGGACGCGAGTCAAGGATGTCGATAAAGATCGAACTCGAGAGAAGAAAGTCGAAAGAGATAGGGAGGACAAGGAAAGGGAGAGGAGTGATAGGGTGAGAGAAAAAGAAAGAGATAAGGTTAAGGAGAAGAAACGAGAGAAAGAAAGGGAAAGGGAGAGGGAAAGGGAGAAGGAAAGGGAGAAGGAAAGGGAGAGGGAAAGAGAAAGGGAGAGGGAAAGGGAAAGGGAGAGGGAGAGGGAGAGGGAAAGGAAGGAGCGTGTGAGGGAGAAGGAAATAGAAAGAGAAAAAGGGAGGAGAGGACATGAGAGGGAGAAGCGTAGGAACGTTGATAACAAAAACAGCGATGATGAATCGAGGGAGAGAGATAGGAAGCGGCATAGGAAAGATGACGATGATGTTTACAAGGGGCGAGATAGGGAAAGGATTGTCAGCAAGTCGCACAGGCAAACTGAGAATACTGAAGCTAGCCCAAGGAAGAAGAGCAGTGAAGATGAGGATGGTACTAAAGATGATGAGAGTAAACCTACCCGTGAAGAGGAGATGGAGATTGAACAAAGGAGATTGGACGATGAAATGGAAAAGAGGCGGAGGAGAGTTCAAGAGTGGCAAGAGCTTAAGAGGAAGAGAGAAGAAACAGAAAGAGAAAAGCAAGGTGAAGCCAGTGCTGATGAACCTGAGTCGAGAAAGACCTGGACCCTTGAAGGGGAATCTGATGATGAAGAAGGACCGGCTGCTGGGAAGCAGGACACAGCTATGGATGTAGATGAAGATGAAAAACCTGCTGACGAGGGACCTACGGATTTGGTGGTAAGTCATGATAATGGAACAGTTGCGTCCGACTTACAGGATGGAAATACTGGTGCTCCTGAAGATGAAGAAATCGATCCATTGGATGCTTTCATGAATTCTATGGTTCTTCCTGAAGTTGAAAAGCTGAACAATGCTGCAGCCTTGTCACTTACTGATAAAGCTGCTGACTTGAATCCCAAGGATAAGGAGGATGAGCAAAGTCGTGGTGGACAGGCAAGGAAAGGTTCAAATAAATCAATAGGGAGAATAATTCCCGGTGAAGAGTTTGACTCAGATTATGCAGATCTTGAATTTGAGGGGGATCCATCCGATGAAGATGATGATGAGTTCATGAAAAGAGTGAAGAAAACAAAAGCTGAGAAGCTTTCTATAGTTGACCACTCGAAAATTGATTATATGCCATTCAAGAAAAACTTTTTTATTGAAGTGAAAGAGATATCGAAGATGACTCTTGAAGAAGTTGCATTATATAGGAAGCAGTTGGAGTTGAAGATACATGGAAAGGATGTGCCAAAGCCTGTAAAATCATGGCACCAGACTGGACTTACCAGCAAAATTTTGGAGACAATAAAGAAGATGAACTATGAAAAGCCGATGCCAATTCAAGCTCAGGCGCTGCCAATAATCATGAGTGGTCGAGACTGCATAGGCATTGCTAAAACTGGTTCCGGCAAAACACTTGCTTTTGTTCTGCCAATGTTGAGGCATATTAAGGATCAGCCACCAGTTGTTGCAGGAGATGGACCTATTGGGCTTATTATGGCCCCCACAAGGGAGCTTGTTCAACAGATTCACAGTGACATAAAGAAGTTTTCAAAGGTAATGGGTATCAGGTGCGTGCCTGTCTATGGAGGTTCTGGTGTCGCTCAACAAATTAGTGAGTTGAAACGCGGTGCTGAGATAGTGGTTTGTACTCCAGGTAGGATGATCGACATACTATGCACCAGTAGTGGAAAAATAACCAACCTGCGTCGAGTCACTTATCTGGTTATGGATGAGGCTGATCGAATGTTTGACATGGGATTTGAACCTCAAATTACACGAATTGTTCAGAATATCCGGCCCGATCGTCAAACGGTTCTCTTCTCTGCTACCTTCCCCCGCCAGGTCGAAATTCTGGCTCGTAAGGTGTTGAATAAACCTGTTGAAATACAAGTTGGTGGGAGGAGTGTTGTGAACAAAGACATCACACAGACTGTTGAGGTGAGGCCGGAAAATGAGAGGTTCTTTAGACTCTTAGAAATATTGGGGGAATGGTGTGAGAAAGGAAAGATTTTGATATTTGTTCACTCACAGGAGAAATGTGATGTTTTGTTCAAGGATTTGCTCAGGCATGGTTATCCATGCCTTTCTCTTCATGGGGCGAAGGATCAGACAGACCGTGAATCAACAATTTCTGATTTTAAAACCAATGTTTGCAATTTGTTGGTTGCAACAAGTATTGCTGCCAGGGGATTAGACGTCAAGGAGCTTGATTTGGTCATTAATTTTGATGTTCCAAACCACTATGAAGATTATGTACATCGTGTTGGGCGCACTGGCCGTGCTGGCCGAAAGGGTTGTGCCATTACATTTATTTCTGAGGAAGATGCAAGATATGCACCAGATCTGTTAAAAGCCTTGGAGCTATCTGAGCAGATTGTTCCCAATGACCTGAAAGCTCTTGCTGATAGCTTTATGGCGAAAGTGAATCAAGGACTTGAGCAAGCCCACGGAACTGGTTATGGAGGCAGTGGATTTAAATTTAATGAAGAGGAAGACGAGGTGAGGAAAGCAGCAAAGAAAGCACAAGCCAAAGAATATGGGTTTGAAGAAGACAAGTCAGATTCTGAAGATGAAGATGACGGTATCAGGAAGGCAGGTGGTGACATCTCACAACATCCGGCTCTTGCTCAGATTCTTGCTGCCCAGAAAGTGAATTCTCCAGCAATGCCGACTCCCATCTCCGTGGGCCAGTCAATTTCAAATGGTGGGCTACCTTCTTTGTCGGCTGTTCTTGGTCTCCAGACCGCAACAGTCTTGCCTGGGAATGATGTGGCAGCTCGAGCAGCATTAGCTGCTATAAACCTGCAGCACCACTTAGCAAAGATACAATCTGAAGCATTGCCAGAGCATTATGTGGCCGAGTTGGAGATAAATGATTTCCCCCAGAATGCTCGCTGGAAAGTGACACACAAGGATACTTTAGGCCCTATTTCTGACTGGACTGGAGCTGCAATTACCACTAGGGGGCAGCATTTTCAACCTGGCAAGGTCCCGGGACCTGGAGAACGCAAACTGTACTTGTTCATTGAGGGTTCCAGTGAGCAGTCTGTTAAGAGAGCTAAAGCAGAGTTGAAGCATGTTTTGGAAGACTTCACAAATTTGCAACTTCCTGGTGGAACTCAACCCGGCAAATACTCTGTTGTATGAAGGGTAAGATTCTGATCTAATTGAACATATTATTGCTTGTTTTATTGATAGTAGCTATTTATAAATTATAAAAGCATCATGTTACGTACTTATTCAGGGAATAGATGGCTGCCCAGCTTAGTAGTTAGTGTTTTTTGTTACCTTATCTGTTCCTTATTCCCATTATAGGTACCTGAATAAGACTTGGTTTTATGCATTTCCTTTAGGTTCAGAACGCTAATATATATATTCTTTTCTGGGTTTGTGTTTGAAATGAATAGGTGGTATTTGGTTAGTGATGCTTTTTTTTTGTTATTATGATCTCAAAATATTCTGCAACCTAAGAGTAAATTTACTTTTGGTTGTCAACCTGAAGGCAAAATGGGACTCTATAACACACTTGTTTCGCGCCTCAGTCTGGGAAAGGCTGCACTTATTGTCTGCCTTTATTACCCATTCATTGTAATACAGGTATGAGTATTAATGTGGAAAGTCTGGCCCATCTTTTCTTCTGTGTCTGTGTTTACCTCTATAAAACTACTACTCTTAATATCTCTCTGCATACCGTACCAGTAGATATTAAGATGTTTTTATTTTTACTAAATTTTAAAGGCACATCCTTTTGATCGTTTTCTTTCTTGTTCAGCATTCATTATGGTGCAGGTGGGCCTTTTGAGCCTATGCTTGCCTGTTCAATATACAATTGGTAAGAGCAGACCACCTTTATTATGTTGGCAGTGGTTCAAATCCTGTCAGGGTTGGTTGGTTATCTGTAAGTACATCAATTAGTGCTCGTTGAGCCTCGGGACTTGCTGATCTTGAGCTGAGGCAGCTATCCCATGACCCGGAATTTTGTTGTTACTAAGAAAAATTGTTCTGTCCATTTTTACTTGTTTTGTGACTGTCAAAGGTGCTAATAATATTGCGGCTTTGTTTCATCTAGGTCCTGTTTGATTTTGAAGCAAAAATCTCAAAATCCTTGATTGTGCCCTGTATTGTCCCATGTGCATGAGTTGAGTCTTGGCCTCCTAGAACCCATGAAACTATTATGTGTTTGTTCTTCTGATTATTATACGTGTGTCGCTTTCAGATTTCGGCTTGGAGTTCTTTTATCATCATATCAGGAGGGGAAACAAGACGTAATGGGATATCGCATGATTCGGTTTTTGATGCATATGACATGATTGCTGTAGTTTGGATTGTAGAACTTGTACCAAAAACAATGCCCATGGTTCTTATACTTGTCCTAACTAGAAAGAACTCACCAATTCTGCATTTGTATTGCAAGTCATAGGAATGTTATAAAATATTAGTTGCTTTGCTTAAAGCATTTCTTGGAATTGTGGATGGAAAATTATTGGCGACATTTTTCATACAACTCTTATATTACATTATCTTTCTATTTATATCTCTCTTTAATTACCCAACATATAATTAATCACATATCTATATTCTTTTCCCTGCGGCTTCTACAAACATTGAGCCATTTTGTCAACTTCTACTAATAAGTTTATTGTGCAAGAAACAAGTAACTTTATTGTTTTTACTGATTTTGAAATTTTACATAATCACTTATTCAAGAATGAGTACTTGTATTTAGATATATCTATTAAGAGGATCAACCATTTCTCTTCAAGTATAGATAATAATGTTAGTAGCGCATTTAAGAGTGTTGTTAGTATCATTCAATCTTATATCTCAATCACACACAACATCGATTTTGTACATATATCTTAAAGACATTGAGTTAAAATGGTTTATAATAATTTTAGATAAATTATTTAGGTTTATGTTATTGTGAAAGAAGCTAGTAAGCAGTAGTAAGAGAAATATGGAGAGCTTAGACAAAAAGATTAATGCATAATGTAAAAAGTTTTAGTGGTGGTATATATTCTGAGTAACGATCATCTTCATTAATGAAAATACAAATACATATTTTTTTCACTTGTTTTTAATAGTAAAATAGTGATTTCATAGTAATAAAAATAACATATGTGTAATTTAAAGTTGCATTTCTCTTTACTTTTTGAAGCACTTACCTCTCTCTCTAGCAAGGGAGATGATCCTAACTCCTATATTCTACCCTTAATTTTGAATTATCTTAATATCAATCTCTACAACAATAAATAGTGCATGATATACTGATTGTGTATCAATCTTTATTGCGATGATGCATCGAGGAACCCTAATTATGAAAGACTATAAAAGAAAGCAGTGTGTAATGTATTTGTAGTGAGGTTATGGAGTTAGAGGAAGGGAAGATCCTCGTAAGAACAAAAACAATACCGAAACGTTTCATTAAAAACCAAATCCCAGATTCAATCCTTAACAACACTTCTCTGAATGCCGCTATTTCCATTCTCCCTTCTAACTACAACTTCGAAGTCCACAAATCCCTATGGCGCGTCCTCTCCACTCGCGCTAACCGCATCGCTCTCCAATTCCCTGAGGGTCTTCTCATGTACTCTCTTATTCTCTCTGATATCTTCACCACCTTCGGTAACGTCTCCAAATGTTTCATTCTCGGTGACGTCACTTACGGCGCGTGTTGCGTCGACGACTTCTCCGCCGTCGCTCTCGGCGCCGATCTTTTGATTCACTATGGTCATAGCTGCCTTGTTCCGATTGATTCCACCACTATTCCTTGTCTTTATGTCTTCGTTGATATCAAAATTGATGTTGATCATTTCGTTGATACGGTTAGGTTAAACATTGAATCACGCGCTATGAATGTTGTACTTGCTGGTACGATTCAGTTTGGGTCTGCACTTAGGGTTGCGAAAGTTGAATTGGAGAAGTTAGGGTTTAGGGTTTTGATACCGCAATCGAAGCCACTTTCGGCTGGGGAAGTTCTTGGTTGTACTGCGCCGAAGGTTAAGTTAAATTTGTTTGATGATAACGGTGGAAGTGAAGGTGGCGAAACTATTTTGGTGTTTGTAGCTGATGGAAGGTTTCACCTTGAGGCTTTCATGATTGCAAATCCGGGAATTAAGGCCTTTAGGTATTGATCCCCTATGTAGTGTAACTCTTTTACAGTATCAACCAAATGCATATGTGTGTGATTTTGAGATTGTTATTGTGAGAAACAGATATTTTTTTGTGGTACTGTTTAATTGGATGACTTTATTAAAAAAAATAGGCTATTAAATCCATAAACTTCTTTCATTGGATGATTGTGTGGAAAAAAATTACATTGACAGTGCATCGGAGTTTAATTCTTAAACTTTCATATTTTTCAGGTATGACCCATATATGGGGAAGTTGTTCCTAGAGGAATATGATCATGTGGGTATGAAAAATTCTAGGAAAATTGCGATTTTGAAAGCAAGGGAAGCTCAGAATTGGGGTGTTGTTTTGGGGACTTTGGGTAGGCAAGGGAATCCAAAGATTTTGGAGAGATTGGAGAAGAAGATGACAGAAAAAGGGTTTACTTATACTGTGTTTTTGATGTCTGAGATTAGCCCGGTGAGGATTGCATTGTTTGAAGACACTGTTGATGCCTGGATTCAGGTTGCTTGTCCTAGATTATCAATTGATTGGGGAGATGCTTTTGTGAAACCAGTACTTACTCCTTTTGAGGCAGAGATTGTGGTTGGACTAATACCTGGTTGGTGGGAGAAAACTGTGCATGTGGTGCCAAAGCAGGGTGGTGAAGATGGTACGGGTTGTTGCAACAAGAGTGATGCTTGCTGTGAACGTAGCTGCATAGATGCAAAGGGAACAACAGATTTTGGTGGAGATTATCCGATGGACTACTATGCTCAAGATGGTGGTGATTGGAACTCCTCATATGTGAAAAAGTCGACTCGTCCTGCAAGGAAAATTTCTGTATCTTCTGTTGCCAATACTCCCATTTCCCAATAGTCTTAACTTATACATACCCCTTCGCTCCAAAAGGGTGGGGTCAATAGTTTACAGTTTACAGCTTTGCCTCTATAAGTTAATGTCTTGTTCTCACGTTAATGCAAATGTTTAGGGGCAAACAGTATCAATACCATGGCTTAGTAGTTG